>NC_048304.1:21037790-21356627 GCF_013100865.1 Trachemys scripta elegans
GGGGGCTGCCTGAAGCCCATAGCGCTCGGGCAGCTCAGCTCTTAAACAGAGCCAAAGAGTCAGGGAAGGAGCAGAGCCGTCGCGGGAGGGGAAGTGCCTGGCCGGCATTTTCCCGGACACGTTCGGCTTTTTGGCAGTTCCCCCCGGACGGGGGTTTGATTGCCGAAAAGCCGGACATGTCTGGGAAAAAACGGACGTATGGTAACCCTAAATAAAGGTAGAAACAAATTTTCAAACTAACAGCCCCTCCCCTGCTCAGGCTTCACTGCCCTTCCCTGGTTAGCCCTATGTCAGGACTCCACTACAGTTTCTCTCCAACTGAGCGCCCTCAGGTCTACTTCGCCCAGCTCCTCCAGTTAATCAGCCCCAGCTGTGGAGCATGATTAACTGGGGTTCAGTCCATTGCCTGGCAGGTGCTGGGGGTTAAGCCCCATCACAGAGCCAGAAATACAGACCATGTTTTTTAGACAAGTTAGTTGTGCAACTGCTCATATGGTGACCACCATGAGCCATCTGACCATGCAATTACCAGGCATGCAGTTGTAATAGCGGTGTGTGCAAATCAGGTATCTGTCTGTGTCTGCATTTTGCCCCCCCAAACTGATATAAACATCTGGCTTGCAGCTCCTTGTGCATTCTCTGCTGGCTTGGCAGCTAATAGTTAACACTGGAGCAAATGCTATTACCAAAGCTGGGACGCTATCTATCGCTGATAGTTTTGCAGCCAATTCTTTCCCACACATACCATATACAATCACTAACCCTCAGACTGCCTGCTAAGGCTCCACTGACTTGAACTGCTCTGAGTTTTAGAGGGCTGCCATTAAGATTTTTTCAGAATGTGGTGTTACTAATATACAACTTTAGATTCTTGATACTGAATGAGGTTTGTTCCTTTAAATGTGCTTGTTTATTTCTGCTGCTTGTTTACAGTTTGCAGGTCATTCACCTTGGGCAATGAAACTGGCCTTACTTTTGTGTTGGTCAACTTCACTCCTCAGCCTTCCCTCCTGCCCAACCTCCCACAGAGTGACCTGACCTCTGAGAGCCCCAATCAAACCAGCCAGTTTTCAGGCTTTAACCAGATTTCTAAGGGTTAAGCAATAAGGACCCCTGAGTCAGTCCAGCTACTAGCAGCCACTAGCCCCAGAAGGAGCTGAGACTTATGAAGATCTGGCTGCCAGAAGACATTACATAACAACATTGAAATTCTACGCTGCCGGAGATCCCATGGTCCTTTTTTAGCCTTTCCATTAACAAGGAGAAGAGGAGATTAAAGCCAGGAACCAAGAACTTCCACATGTTCTAAAAACCTTCTCAAGAAAGGAGTTAAGGTAGGATAAACCTATCTGTTTGCAAACCTTAGCTTGGGTTTATTTTCCTACTGGTAACTTATATTCAGATTCCAACTTGTCAACTCTCACACCATCTCAGTGCTGTATGCATCAGGTGCTGGGATCTGGTGCCACCTGGCCCCAGTTTGGTGGCCCTCTCCCTTCCTAAGGATGAGCAGCGCTGAGTCAGGGTTTTTAAGGTGAGAACATTTTTTCCTCCATTTTCTCAAGCCAATTCAAGAATCAGCCAAATGGCCTAAAAGGGCCACAGCTTGAGCTTTAGCTCACAATAAATTGGGCAAAGAAGGAGAATGGGTCCTTGTCAGGGAAGCTGGATCTTATTTGCCAACAGCCCAGGGTCATTCCTGTGGCTGAAGACAGGAACCAAAGCTAACGGAGACTGATGTGGACAGAGGCAAGTGCTGGCTGGCTCTTTCACCTACCCAATACTTACCTGGACGTCTTCAATGCAGCGTCAGAAGCTTGGACCCCTTAGTGCCGTGTTGAAGAAGGATTTAACACTGAACCCGGTCATCTGGGTGAGCTGTGCTCCATTAGGGTCCCCACCCCCATTCTGTCACATGGATTTGACTTGGTTCACAGGACACAGATTACCCTGGGAATACCACACTTGCCAAATGGTTAATTTCTCCTGCAAACCCAGAAAGAGGCCTTCCAAGCGTGGTGTCCCAACACTACCACCCCAGTCAGTCATTCTCCTGGCCTTGGATTGCCGCAGCAGCATATGGATGAGCGCTGTGATGCAAGTCTAAACTACGAGCGTTCCCATGCAATTGTCAATAAACCCTTTCCAGGCCACTGCTTTGCAGGAACTGTACTGGCAGTGCTCAGCCGGGCAATGCTGAGGGTGAGACAGGCTGGCAGATCGAGATCTGTCTAGCAGCACCCAGCCTGGAGGCCAGAGAGCAGATTTTCAAATGAGGAGGCTGGCATCCCACTCACAGTCACAGGCCAAGATTCTTCTGTGCACATGCAGAATGTTTAGGCGATCCATAATCATATGGACTCCCAATCGCTGGGGCTTGTGTATGCAGGCACACAGCTGCACTAAGCCCTTGGGCCCAGACTTTCCAGGCAACTGTGCCAACCTGTCAGATTAAGAGCCCAGCTGTACCAGCCAGTGGCCGCTGCTTCCTGTTCCACTGTGCTCCAAGCCCTAGCCTTGGGATTGCTGTGTGGGAACCCAGGATAGTGGAGGGTGCTGAGGGTTGGGATTGGGCATTCTTGCGGAACGCTGGCCAGGGCACTTGCACAGTGCCAGCTTGTCCTTAGATTTGGCTCAGACCAGTGCTTTTGGTCGCTCATTTTCAGGCACACTACACTAACGCTCAAAAAATGCAAGCAAGAAAGAAACATCCCAGATGATGTATTGCTCACAGACCCCAGCCTCCCTCAGAGGGATGCATATGCCTGGCTGGTATGTTTCTAGCAGCCGGGCCAGCTCCACATCTGGGACTGATAAAATCACAACGCAGGATATAGGAACCAGATCATGGAAAAGGTAGACTCAGCAAATCCTTTCTGATAGCACTAGTTTACTAGTAGTTACTCCTGCTTTCCCTTTGTTCATCTCTGGGATTCTCAGTGCTTCATCAGCTAGAAGCCCAGTTCAGCTCTCTGATTAGGTTATTTCCTTTTAACATACGATGTAGTTAACCTGTGGAACCCATTGCCACTAGATACAGAGTTAAAGAGCTTAGATTTAAAAAAGGATTGAAGATTTATATGACTAGCCACAGTTGTATTAGCTGGGATAAAAATTTAAGAATATTAGGACATAAACAAATCATGAACTGCCTGGTGAAAGTAGGAATTCTCCCTCGTGAGAAAGTTATTGCATAATTATCCATCATGGAGTTTCATGTGCCTTCCTCTTAAGGAGGTGGCACGAGATGCTGTCTGAGACAAGGTACCAGGCGAGGTGGAACACTGGTCTGATCCAGTATGACCAAGTTCCCCTTCACTTATGAAGCAGCACAGATATCCCAGACTTCCCAGCCAGCATTTCCTCGGAGTATCGGAGAATGGGTCTGGGCAGAGTTCAAGCATTTCCAAGGTGCCTATCAATGTACGCAAGACACCATGTACGCAAGTATCCATCCCACTTGGCGGTCTGAACAGCTGCAATATTTGCCTCCACAGCTACTGCACTATCAGCATTAAGCACACTATCCTGTTTAGCTCTCTGGGATACTTGGTCTACAGGAGGCGCTACAAAAGGTCAGTTTCCTTTTGCAGGGAGGGAGAGCAGGTTAATGGCTAGTTCAGGGGCCTGGGAGTCAGGAACCATGGATTCTCTTCCCAGTTGACTCTGGGTATCTAGACCTGCACCTGTTGAAGTTGTTGGCAAGACTCCTACCAACGCCTGACTTCCAAGTATCCTCTGTCACAGATCTAGTCAAGCTCCCCACTCCCAACTCTATTCACCAGAGTGCTATGAGGAGATTCAAATACTGAATCCCAAGTGCCCTTGGCCTGCTGGGGCGAGGCAGAATTTAGGCCCTGTTCCTGGCTTTGAGTCTCTAGGCATTCACTCCAGGCATGGGCCTCTTGTCTGACACCCTTCATGGCAGAGGGAACTCCAGGGTCCATTTGCCTAGGCCCTGAAACTAGTGCCGTCTCCCCACAAGCCTCCCAGCAGTTCTTGCACATTCCCCAGAATCCGACTGAAGGTGTGCACCTTCTGGTTTACAGTTCACCTCTTCAGGGGTATGTGATAGTGAAAGCCAACAGACTCACTGACAGACTTTTCACAGGATTCTAAACACCTTTCTTCTTTACTCAGTAGCCTGAGAAATACACCTAACAATACACATACCTATACACGTTTCCCTGTCTCAGGTTCCTCACCATTCCGGAGAGTTCTTTGGGATTGGTCAGAGGCCTCTGGGGCATCTAGGATCCTTCCTCTACAGCTCATGACTTCTCTTCCAAATCATGGAGTCTTTCCAGCTCTGCTAGTTTTCTCTGACTGGCCCGCATTTAAATAGGATCCCCTGCTGCAAAAGCATGCCCATTTCTTCCCTTCTCCTGCCCCAAGCTTCCTGTCCTGTCTCCATGAGACTCTCAGTTTAAATGTCCCCCTGCCAGAACCAGGTTCCTTTGTTCTGCTGCTGCTGTTTTTCTACTCTTTACTTCATCAGCATCCTGCAGAGAAGTGGGAGGACGGAGCTTCTTCCAGCTCTAGCCAACCTCCTTAGCATACCAATTGTTCAACGACTGTGCTCTGGACCAGAGAGTTGGCAACTCTCCATTGTATTTGGTCAGGGGGAAACTACTTTCAGCCTTGACAGCAAATGGCGGAGACCACATCCACCTAGATGCATTCCATGAGGTAACAATTTTCATAACATCAACCAGAGTCCCTAAATAGTACAGTCGGATCCTCCAAATTGTCACACCCTTCAACCTCCCTGAAGTCCAAGGGAGATAAGTATGTTCAGTACCTCCCAGAGCCAGGAGTGATCAGGCCCTAGTCTTCAAAGATGCTACTACCATGCATAGTTGCTTACTACCATAAATAGACCCATTAGCTTCTATAGGACTCTACCTAGCAAGTACTATGCTTGGGAGCAGGTATGTGCAAGACTGGGTCCTTAATCTTTTTGTGCCTCTATTTTCTCATCTGCAGCAGGGGCATACTATGCAGGTGTCACTGCTACCCATGGAGAGGTGTTCACAATTTCATGTACTTCAGCTGCTGATTTAGAGGAAAGGACAATGAGCATGGGGGAGAGGGGTGTTATTGAAAATCTGCTGGGCATTAATTAGTTCAAGCTAATTTCCCGAATCCCCACCTCGCAGGAAGTCCACCTTGACACAGGACCTAGACACAGAAACACCCACCATGAACAGTTCCAAATAAATATCATCTTTGACCCTCATGTCAGTGTCACCCTGCTTCCTGCAGGGTCAACAATTCATTAAACAGGGAAGCTAAGTAACATCTGGTCAGAGACCAGAGCTGGATCCTGTTTCATACTTGTGGTGGGGCTGCAAATCCATGCACTTTGCAGAGCGTCTGGAGAGAGACAACTCACGTGGAGCTGCCTGCAAGGGACAGGCACGGAGACAAGGGAACGCAGCAATCCCTTTTAGCCCAAGTCCCTCTGCAAGAGCAGAATTAGGAAAGAGCCCAGGAAGCATCCAGAAGATGCAGGCAAATTAGTCAGGTGGCGCCATTCACGAAGTGAGGAACAAGCCGCAAAGACTGTACGGCCAACAGCCAGTGCCTGAATCTCAGTCACTTTGCAGTTACTTCTGTGATTATTTACACTAGTGCAAAGGGCCTGTAAAATGCTACCAAATCAAACCGGTAACATTTCACACACGCTTTGCACTCACCTTGCCCTGGAGCAGGTGACCACACAAGGGACAGGACAATAGAGATTCAGACCTTCAAAAGAGGAGGAGGAGGAGCTTTAGATTTTTAACTCTACCAAACCATCTATCTCGGACTGTCCAGGGAAAAGAATTCCAGCATAAAAGAACAAGGGATGTGTGAAAGCACCTTAGTGTGGAACGTGTGTATGACTGGGATGGATACAGGACTAACAGATCCTGGCTAAGAATACACAGATCGTAAGGAGTCTGTGAATATCAGGTCCCATCAGTAGGAGCGTACCAAGCATTTTAATATGTCACATCAGCCCCAAAACGTTGAACACAATTTGCATTTCCAAGCACAGTCAGAACATAGAGTAACTAATGTTGCCCCTTTTTAACCAGAGCAGCTTGTCAAAATTCAGCACCCTGGGGACATCCCAGTTGGGAGTAAAAAAATTGATGGAGATGGAGTCTAGTATCATCTTTGATGCAGCCTTCTTTATTTACAGATTTATTTGGGCATAAGCTTTCGTGGGTTAAAAAAAAACCCCCACTTCTTCAGATGCATGGGGTGAAAATTACAGATACAGGCATAAATATACTGACACATGAAGAGAAGGGAGTTACCTTACAAGTGGAGAACCAATGTTGACAAGGCCAATTCAATCAGGTAACTCCCTTCTCTTCATGCATCCGAAGAAGTGGGCTGTAGTCCACGAAAGCTTATGCTCTAATAAATTTGTTAGTCTCTAAGGTGCCACAAGTACTCCTGTTCTTCCCTTCTCTTCATGTGTCAGTATATTTATGCCTGCATCTGTAATTTTCACCCCATGCATCTGAAGAAGTGGGTGTTTTGTTTTTTTAAACCCACAAAAGCTTATGCCCAAATAAATCTGTTAGTCTTTAAGGTGGCACCGGACTCCTCGTTGTTTTTGTGGATACAGACTAACACGGCTACCCCTCTGAATCTCAAAGAGGTCTGTGATGGATGCAGTCTCCAGTATCTTCTCAGCTTATCATAATTTATGCATGTGAGCACAACACCGGAACCTGTCGTTGGCAGCATGGTTTTCGGTGGTTTCAAAAGGTAGCTTGAGGAAGCAGCTACGCAAAGCACAAAACAGCTAACATAGCGAGTGATCTCCAAGCTCACTGTGCACTACAGCACAGCTGTGCTAGGTACAGAAAAGCATCTCCAGGACATGCCAAAAGGTCTTGCACGAAGCTATATTAAACAGGTGCAATGAAACTAAAAAATAATAGCACAGGGGGAGTGATCAAAAGGTGGAGAGCTACGTCTTCAGTGGAGATCTGTCAAATTGATGAGTCAAAGAGGTTCAAGAGAGATGGATCAGCTAGTAAGAAAGAGAGGCTATTCCAGATCATCAGAGCCTAAGACAGCAAGGTTCTTGCATTGAGGGGCAACACTGTGTGAAAAGGCTGGTATTAGGGGAGGGGTAGGAGGAGTAGGGGAGCAGAGAGACACACACAAGGGAGCACACAGCTGGAAACTAGAACTGTTTTAAAAACCAAGCAGGAAGGCCGCACTTTATCTTAGATTTGACCTGAGCCGGGGAACCAACGTAGCTATGTCAAGATGTTGGTGTTGTGGTTGTGCTTTTTTGCACGGATAAGGTGGCGGCAGTAGTATATTCCAGGTCAGCAGTAAATGCAGTGGTAAAAGCTTTCTTCTTATTCAAGACAAATTAACCATATAAAATGCCAAAGCACTGGAGAGCTATAGGACAGCGATCGGCAACCTTTGGCCCTTGGCCCACGCCGCTTCCCGCAGCCCCCATTAGCCTGGAGCGGCAAACCGCGGCCAGTGGGAGCCACGATCGACCGAACCTGCGCACGCGGCAGGTAAACAAACTGGCCTGGCCCACCAGGGTGCTTACCCTGGCAGGTCACATGCCAAAGGCTGCCGATCCCTGCTATAGGAAATATAAGCGGCTTCCAGGCCAATGACGGGCAGTCAATGCCACACTTCAGGAACTGCCTTTATGGCTTAGGCGGTCAGTGGTTTTCCTACACAAACAAAAATCCCAAAGGTTTCATGTACACTCTAGGGCCTCCTGTAACAAGCCTGTGGGCCACAAACAGGAGACACCAACCAGTCTCCAACATCAGTTCTTTTGGCTCCACATATACAGGCCTTCATCCTTTGAGCTAAGAGCAAATCTCTGTTCCCTATAGTAACCATTAGGGGTTTTTTATCCTCAGTGAAACCCCAGTAACTAGAGGGCAACAGAGCTGCATAACTTGAGCAGGGCTGGCATTCTATTCAACGGAGGGAAAGCAAGGCAGTTCTTAAGCACATAGATCCAAGTTCAGAATTCAGCAGATCTTAGACTTATTCCAAGAGCCAGTTGGCCAGCAAGCCTTCAAAATGCCCGAGTTGTAAATGATTGCCAGGGCAGGGTGAGCACAGAAAAGCTTTAATCTCCCCCAAACCTTACACCAAAGCACAGGTCTAAAAGCCACGGGCAACAGAACCTGTGGCAAGAGCACTGGTGGAGTGAAAACAAACTACAGTATTTGCAACGCTAAGAAAGAAACGGTGACAGAAAACTGAGGGTTCACTCTGCTCAACCTACTGGTCAGCAAGTACAACGACATACCCTGTACCTCAGGCTGTGGTTCTGTCAGTCTGCACTAGTTAAGGAGAGATGGCTGTTGAAGTAGGTAGACTGGAGCCCTCCAAGGAAAAGGCAAGTTGCTGGTGATTCAACAGAGCGACAGTGCTCTAGCACATTGCTAGATGGTGACGTGCTTCTGGAGCTTCCAGCCTGCAGAGGAGTGTAAAACAGAGGCCCCTCTTGTTTGTGGTCGCTCTGGGGTAGAGGTGTCAACCTCAGTGTCTTGACTAAACTCCACTTTGGATAATCACATACTGTCAGTCAGAACTCCCCCTGCCTGCATGCAGTATTCTTCAGCACTTCCTCTACTATTCAAATGGCTGCTGCTCCCTTGCCCAGAAGCGGCTGCATTCCAGGGGGAGATGATACAAGTTGAGCTGCTTATGTAAAGTCTGTAAATAACTCAATGCTTGCAAAAGGGGCCACTTCACTCATTAAGTTATGATCATATTCATACCAACTCCAAGGAATGGGAGATTCAGCACATGTAATTTATGACACAAAATGAACTGAAGTTTTGAGTCAGGGGTTTCTTCAGAGTTCTTGTTTCACTAAACACCTTTAGATGTGGCCCTGACTCTTCTCAGACATGCTAGACAACCTCCTCATTGCATTCATCTGCCTTCCCCAAATCATATTAAGGTTGCATTAGCTTTGTTCCCTAGGTTGTTAATATTTTTTTTAGAGCAATGCATCAACATTATTCCACAGCCTGGCAGATTTCCAATAAATCACAGGGAAGGAGATGAGTTCAGCTGACCAATGGCCACCCAGGACTTTCATTAGCTCCCAACTAGGGAGACCGGACAACCCGATAAAATCAGGACCGTCCCAATATTTAGGTGTTTGTCCTGTGTCCCAACCGATCTTTGGTTGGGATGCAATTTGTCCCGATATTTCGCTCCACTGGTAACACTCGGCTTTTTTTTTTTGCTCTGCCGGCAGACCCTCCCCCATGTGTCCCGATATTTTCCTCTCATCTGGTCACCCTACTCCCAACAGATAGGCTCTCAGCTCTCTTGCATATCTGCCTAACCTCAGGCTTTACGCCCGAGACTTGCCTGAATGGAGGGGATTTCATTGGAGGCTACAGGATCACTACCAGGAAAGTGATATTAGACAGAAGACAGGGAGTCCAGGCAGGCCATAAAGGAGACAATGCTAGAGGTCTTGATTCCCACCACTGGCCTTTTTCCCCTAGAGCACAACGTAGGCTATTCTCCCCATTCAAAATAGATTTGATGGGTATTTGCTCTTTCAAGCAGGACAGAGAAAACTGGGCAGGCAAGAAGCAAATGTCAAGAAAATGTGGTCCATTTTAGGCAGCTCCGTGCTGTACCCCCAAGGACTTCGGTGAAAGCAGGTATTTAGAAGGAGGTGAATAAACAAGAATCCACGACAGGCTCGCCGTGGGATCATCTCCAGCTAAGCGAGAGTTCTACACAGAGTGTTCCACAAGCAGAGCCGACAGGGCATGCACAAACCAGCCAATATAAAGAATGGAGGTGTGAGAAGTAAACAGTTTAAAGCCCTGCAGCTTTCCCAAGAGACTCCCTCCCAAGAGGCAGCAGGGATATTGACCGTCAAAGGGTTAGCTGTACTTATACACGGGGACTTGGAAAGGGGGGAACATTGCAGAATGGAGGGGAAAATACATCAGTATCAAGTTATCTTAACTAAACATGGGATCAAACCAAAGCCTCTGATTCAGACAGGTATCTGGACCTCAGTTTCATAGCAATATACTCTCTAAAGATAATAGATTATGATGCCCACAGTCAGCCTCCCTTTCCAGGGTGGGAGTGTGCGCTAGTGGCTAGATCAGAGGCTTCGGAGTCAAGAACCCTGGGTTTTATTTCCAGCTGACTCCAAGCCCTCTCCTGTACCCACTGAAGTCCATGGCAATGATTTCAATGCAAGTGGAATTGGCCTTGATTCTGCAAAGTGTTGAATGCCCTCAACTCCTAAGGAAGTCAATGGGAAATAAATTGGGCAAATCCCTCCATGCCTTGTGGGGATAATACTTCCCTATCGGCAGGGTCGTTGTAACAATGAACATTGGCACAGTGCTTTGAGATCCGCCATCAAAAGGCCCTGTCCAAAAGAAGTTAAATTATTATTACTAGCTAGTTTCTGGTTCTGTGCCATAGTACAGCAAACTGAAACCAAGGTTCACCTCTCCAGGGTGAACTGCAAATGAGAGAGACTGGTTAAGGGACCCTCCAGGCACCATATAAATGTATGGTTAAGCTGCAATATATCAAATAAGAAGTTATAGACTCTCCCTTCCCACGCACAAGAGCACATTACCTGTGTTCTGTGTTGCCAACCTTTGCACTGCCGATCTCCTACAGCCCTGTCTGTGCCAGGTCTCATGCCTCCTGGGTAAAAGGTGTGTATTGTCCCCACACAGAGTAGACTGTAAGATCCTTAGGAGAGGGACCACATCATAGAGTGTGCATGTCACTTTGCAAACATAGGAAGGAGCAGCAGAAGTAATAAAATGAATCTGGCACTAAACTGCATTTTAAAGAGAATTTTTTCACATCTAGAAGTGTGTGTGCACCCAACTTGCACACACAACTGTTGATACACGTGTGCAGGCTGGGGCTGCAAATCTCAATTCACACATGCATCCAGGGTTGGGTACACACAAAATCTCTCCCATTGGTGTGCCATGACTATTATTGTGCACACCACCCAAACCAATTTTGTGCGTCGGCCCTTTCTAGGTGCAAACCATGGCAATTGCATGCACAAATCACACCAATAACTGTTCACCTATATTATCTGATTTCAGAGTAACAGCCGTGTTAGTCTGTATCCGCAAAAAGAAGAACAGGATGCATCCGAAGAAGTGGGCTGTAGTCCACGAAAGCTTATGCTCTAATAAATTTGTTAGTCTCTAAGGTGCCACAAGTACTCCTGTTCTTCTTTTTTATATTATCTGAAAATCTGGTCTAATATTTTATTTTAATTTTGTAAAAATTCCAACAGCAAGAAGAATGTCAGCCCTGCCTTGGTGTGTGTTTAAAATGCACAAGCTGATGGCTGTCAGGGGACAACTTAAGAACAGCTACTGTAGTTCACAGCATGTGGCATCTTTTGCATGCTATGAATGGAACAAGAGTTGGACCCCAGACATAAAGTTCCAGGGCCTGGTTTTTCCTGTCTTGCTTGGTATGCAGTCATCTACACCTGGGCAAAATGAGAGGCTAACCCTGCCATTCTGATCTGTAAGAATTTCTCACCCATTTTCCACCAGTGAATATGCTTACACAGAGTGCAAAGCATGGGCGAACAGGCTGCCGGTGCAGATCTGAATTTCAGCTCTGGTCTTGTCTAGACTAAGGAACAAATAACACGTGACAGATGTGTAGCCCTGTTGCTCAATGCAGTACCGGAAGGCACTCAAAATATGACCTAAACTGCAATAAAAAACCCACAGCAGCAAGGCTGAGAGTCTGGGTAACTGCTCAGGCTGGAACCGGGGCTTCAAGAACCTCCCCCCTCACCAGGTTACAGAGCCCAGGCTCCAGCCAAAGCCTGAACAGCTACACTGCTATTTTTTGCCCTGTAGCCTGCAACAGTTGCCCCAGACTCTCTGTCGTGGGTCTTTTATTGCAGTGGAGACATAACCTCAGATACTACAGTGACGAGCACAGTATAAGAACCTACATAGAATAGAAATTTGCACTGATGTAACTACATTGATCTAGTTACACTGGTGCAAATCCCAAATATAGACACTGCACCAGTGACTTACCCCTGCATTTGGGTAAGTATGTCAGTGCAAACCCGGTCCTACACTGCTGCAGCACATCTAAATAGCGTAGCTCTGACGGTGCAAAAGCTTCAGCGTACACAAGGACCCATGTTTAGTGGTGGTTCACAGCTGACCTTGTGATTTGGGCCGATCTCTAACTGCAGATGTTCAGTGAGACCTACCATCAGATTGGCTGATGGTCCGTAAGCGCATTTTAATGAGAGGAATATGGGCATCTGTCCAGATGGGTCTAAAACAGAGTCAAGCAAATAAAAGCCCCCATTATAAAAAGCTTGATAACAAGTTCTGGGGAGTGTTGTGCTTGCAGTGGGATTAAAACAGAGTTGTAATGCTTAAAATATTCATGGCAAATAGCAGCCAGGTAAGACAATTCATCACACGATAAATTCCAGCTCCCGTAACAGGTTCTGGGACTTCCTTCAGGGGAATTCTCCAAGCAGCAGCTGATGGAAAAGTGGTTTTAGTAATTTGGTTTTACAAACGAGACTCAGATTATTTGTCCATCAAGAGAGTATTCAGTTGCCAGCTCCAGACCGGCTGGCAGGACTGTGTTCTGGACTAGTGCATGGTTCTGCCTGAACTGGCCCAGCCTGTTGTCCTCACTGGATTATTCAGAAGCTCTTCCAAAAGCTACGTTCAGCGCTGCCCCTGCTTGGGGTGTATTTCAGAGTCTGGTCTCTGTCAAATGAAAGTGATGGGGGCGGGGGGAAGGGAACCATGAAGCTCAGCCTTCTCTGCAGGGAGGGTGGCTTGAAAATTTTCCATCACACCTGGTTTTTGACAGAAAATTGGTTGTTTTACTAAATGAAACTTTTCACTAGAGTCTCTGCCTGCTGCGGAAAATGTGGACTTTTCATCAAAAAAATCAAAAAAAATCTTTTCAGTTTCGGGGTTTTCTTTCTTATGTCACACGAATGATTTTTCCCCCCTTCTTTTGAAAAAAATTGTTTTTTAATCAAAAAATGCTGAAGTTGAAAAAGTTTCCACTAAAAGAACTCCATTTTCCAAGCAGCTCTGCTCTTAGGGCCTATCGTCTACCCTTGCATGCTACAAACTCCCATTGACTTCATGGGTGGCATTGAACCCATCCTGCTACCAAGACATAAGCAGTAATTACAGAATCAGTGCCCAGATCTGTCCCCCAAGAGGGTTCCTTTTCTCTGGTTGAGCTTCCCGCTGTGTGGCTGGTAGGACAGCCATTTTCTCAAGACTCCCCATTTAGCCCAAAGACTACTTCAATCGTTGTGATCTGGGCACATGTCCCAGCTATCGGAGCTGCATCATCACACACACGACTACACCATCCGAAATAGGACTCTCCTACTTTGCTGCCCCAAATATAGAGCTCTCTCCCAAACCACCTCCTCACTCTCCCTTACTCTAACCCTTGCCTTCATCAGAAAACAGCTGGGAGAAGGTACTGTGTGATTTGAAGGTCAGTAAATTTGGGCTCTGGCCAATCAATACCAGAAGTGAAACAGTCATAGACCCCCTTGCTGGGAATGCCCTGCCTCCAGCCCCCCTCACCATTAGGCATGAAGGCTGCTACCTTGCTGGACCTCCACAGATGCAGTAATACAAGAGGGATGAGGCTGTTTCAAAGAGACCCAGGGGCCCAATCTAAGTAAAAAGAGTGAACTAGCCAGCAGACATCATTAATGGGATGTAGCCCAACGCAGGGTGCACTGCATGAACCAAACCCTGGGATGAAAAAGGCCTGGATCAATACGGCAAAGTCCCCAGGATCACCATCTTCGGTCTCTTTTCTGCAGATTCAGAATAAACTTCCAGACAAGCTAAATCCCACTCTTGCCTTCTCTCAAATCTCTTGCAATTATCAGAGACCGTCAGGAACTGCACAAACCCAGGAGGGACTAGAAAGCATTCCACATGAAAGAACTGTCCCTCAGGAACATATGGACTTCATTACGGATCCATGTTTGAGTGCAGAGCCAGCCAGTGAGTCCACAAGAGTAGGTCACAGATTCTACGTTACACGCCTTCCTTTCAACACAATCAAATGCAAGCGGTGTGTGGGAATTGGCATTCCAGACGGTGCTATCTAATGCCTCTGCTGACATACTGGCCTATTGTTTTAACAGTGCACTAGTATATTGCCTCTTACAGCTCGGTTACTGCCTCTCAGATTTCGTACAGCTGAAAACCAGAAAGTGAGCTGAAAAAACTCACACAGCTCATCTGTAATGAAAGCAAATGGATAAAAGCCCTGGAGGGTCCCTTATATTTTCACACCAGTGCCTGTCACGTCGCACAAACCAGAAGGAAGTCAGATCAGCACCGTTATCTGGAAAGATTTAGAATTGGGTCCGTCAGCTGCTAACAAGCTCTGATCAAGCAAGCCCTCTGTGCACAGAATCCCAATTGGCTCCAATGGGACTTCCAAGAACAGAGAGTTTGCAGGACCAGGTTCAATACATAGGTGAGTACCCAACCAGGTAAGAGAAGGCACAGCATGCGTCTCTTGATGCTACTTGGGATTTCACTCGCGTTCATTTGCTAGTGGATAGCAAAGACAAGAAAAGGTCAGCACTGCATTGATTTAAAACATAAGACAATGATGCAATCCCAAGTCTACATTTGAGGTAACTACAACACAATTCATTTCCCTGAATTATTATAATTAAAAACTAGGAAGGAAACTCAGATCTTATTGAAGTCAATGGGAGTTTTACCGTTATTTCAACAGCATCAGGATTTTACCCTAAATCTTTGAATGAAAAATAAACTTTTTTTAAAAAATGCAGAGGAACTGTTGTCTAGGTAGGATTGCCAACAGTCGCTTATTAGCAGGGACATCTCTTATTTCTTCATCTCTGTACAATAAGATCGGGAGTTGTAGAGTTCTGCAAAAAGCAATAAGAAATACCCCAGGCGAATGTAGGTGAGTACTGCTCATTATTTTTAATAAAATAAATAATAATAATAATAATAATATCGGGAGGCAGGTGAGGTGGGGTGCTAAGAAAACAGTCCTTTATTTTTGAAATACAATGTTGGCAACCCTAGTCTAGTGGTTTGAGCAGACTGGGGAAGGGAGGGGGTTGGGAATGGGACCCATAAATCCTATTCTTAGCTCTGCTAAGGCTCCACTCCTGCAAATACTTACACACATGCTTAACTTTAAGTACATGAGTAGCCCCATTTAAACCTAATCCCAGATGCAGTTGCAGATTTTGGGCCCAACTCTGCATGGTCTTGGACAAGTCACTTAACAGCTCCGTGCCTCAGTTTCCCCCAGCTGCAAGACTGGTGTAATAATATTTACTTATGTCACAGGGATGATGTAAAATATTATTTAAATAATTATCATGAAGAACTTTGAGCACCTCACCTGAAAAGCATTGGGGAAGAGCACAGTATTAATTTGTCATCAAGACATTTTTAAAAATATGAATTAAAACATTTTCCCCACTCCCGCAGTCTTAGTGGTCAGGCCTGCAGTAGGGAATTTTAGGGGGGGAAATTCCCACTGGTGCTACCACTAGTACAGCTGCACTGCTGGGCATTTTCCCACTGGGGACAAATCCAGAGTTGACTATGACAGCTCACTCTGGTCAAGTTTTTCAAAAGTTACTGCCAATTTTGGGTGCCTAACTTGAGACACCTTACAATGGCCTGGTTTTCAGAGGGCAGCTGCTCAGTAGTCTTTAAAAATTAGCCCCCTTTAAGGCACCTCAAGTTGGGGACCCAAAAATGGCTGCCACCAACATCATAGTCACCTTTGAAAATCTTGGCTTGAGTGATCTAGCGAGCGTACTGTCCTTTAGAGCCACTTTGCTCAAAGGAGATCGTGGGTTTATTAACTATGTACAAGGTAGAGGTGGGCCTGGATCCAAACTCTCCTGAATTTTGGGATCCTCCACATCGAGATCCAAATTTGGTGGCTTGGGCTGATATCTCACACAGCATAAACGCCACACTCACAAGGAGTCACAGCTGGGGTGAACAGCACGGGGAATTAGTTCTAAAGTCACACCGCTCCCAGGCCTCGAAAGCAGAAAACAAAAACGGAGTTCTTCTGTGACGAAAAGCACAACAGGTACGAGCAGGAAATAGGCTCATCTTATAGCTCCTGTGTCTTGATGAATCACTCAAATGAATGGCTGTTCCGTAGGATTTCAATATTTTCCAGAATGGAATTCCTCTCCAGCCTCTTTTCCCACAAAATCTGCTTCCCATCAAGCTAGGATGCCGCTTACAGTTGGTAATATAGGAAGGAAAAAGTGGTTGCATCTCTCTGACACTGAGCTGGAGTGAGGATTGTGATCAACTCTGCCACACCTGGGCTGCTTCTGCAGGTCTAACATGAGAAAAAAGTTTTAATGGCTGCAATGTCAACAGCTGGGGCCAGGTGCATGCGGGGAGCAAGACAGGGCCCTTTTTCATGGGCACGTTTCAGAACAGAAGTTTTAAAGGAATGTCAGCTACCCTGCAAGTTGAACTTTCCGTTTCTTTTCTTAGGCATTTATTTCACAACCAGCTGCAAATGTTCATGGCCTATACAGTGTCAGAGCGTGTGCGACATCAGGGCCCCTTCTGCCATTTCTTTTATTAACATTCAGGTCATTAGGGGATGTAATTGTGAATGCAATTCAAGGCTTTATAGGAGATGCAGTACCTAGGACACCAGACATTAGGGTTACCATCCGTCCAGGTTTCCCCGGACATGTCCGGCTTTTTTAGCTTTAAATGGCCATCCGGGGGGGATTTCTAATAAGGTAGAAATGTCTGGGATTTCCCCTTTCCCCTCATGCAGAGTGCAGCGCGGCTGATTGGACGTCTGGGCCTGATTGAAAGCCGCTCGCAGCCACTGGGGCCTCTAGCAGCCAGAGTCCCTCCCCTCCCTCCTCCCCCGCAGAGCAGCGCCTTATTTGTTTGGCTGCACGTGGAGCCCGCAGCTCTCCCTTGGCCTGGTAGGGGGGGCAGGCAAGGGACAGGGAACGGGGGGTTAGATTGGTCGGGGGTTCTGGGGAGGCTGTCAGGAGAAGGGGGTATAGAGAGCGGTTGGGGCAGTCAGGGAGCAGGGAGACTTAGATAGGGGGTGGGGTCCTGGGGGCAGTTTGGGTGGGGGGGGGACAGGTAGGGGGTAGGGGGATTCTGAGGGGGGCGGGAAGTCGGAGGGGGGGGGGCTGGGGCGGGGCTAGGGTGGCACCCCGTGTCCTCTTTTTTTGATTGTTGAAATATGGTAACCCTACCAGACATAGAACTTAGTTGCTATTCTAGTGGAAAGAAATAGCTTTCCCTGAGCTTGCTGGGTGCCAAAAAAGTCATGAGCCATATGCTGTTGTGCACGGGCAGCAAGTCCTAGTAAGGTCAGCAGGACCTGTGTGCATGGATCAAGGGTGGTATAAGGCCCTGGTGTTGGCACTCAAAGGCATCTTTGGGGGTTCAACAACTCACACCAACAGCTGGACTGAAGAGAACGCTAGAAAATGCAGGTTCCTCTGCAGTTTTGGGTACTGAAGGGCTGTTTAACCTAGGGCAGAAAGACATAACAAGAACCAATGGCAAATTCAAATGAGAACTAAGGCCCCAATTTTGCAACAGCAAGGGAGATTAACCACGGGAACAAACTCCCAAGGGAAGTGGTTGATTCTCTACCTCTGGATGTCTTCAGATCAAGACTGGATGCCTTTCTAGAACAGCGGTTTAATCAGACAAAGGTATTGGTCTCAATACAAGGGAAAGTGGATGAAGTTTAGTGGCCTATGACATACAGGAGCTCGGAATAGATGCTAACACTCCCTTCTGGCATTAAATGCTATGACTGTATGAATACAGCACTTTGAATACATTAGCTGAAGCAAACCCCAATCCTGCAAGGCACCGAACACCCTGAACCGCCACTGGAGTCAAGTAAACAAGCGTGCAAGAGTCAAATGCACAGAGGAAAATCCTGACTGTTTTGCAGCCAGAGGGGGTTGGTAGTAGTTATATATGCATTTTACTATGACTCCATAGCCCAGTGGGCCTTCACCACTCGACAGACACCAAAGGCAGAAATTGAAATGTCTTATGCACAAGGGGCCTGTTGGTTTCTCCACTCACTTATACCAGTGTAACCGCATTGGCTTCAATGGAGCTATTCCTGATGTACAACAATTAGAGGAGAATCAGGCCCCGCAGAATCATATGTCCCTTACAAAGCTTTCTTCAGAGACTTGTCTCTTTTACATAGGAAATATTCAAATTCATGTGGGATGGAGCAGGCATTTGTCTAACCACTTTGGAGACTGAAGATGTCACACAAAACCTAAAACATTCCTCAGCCTGGCAGTGCGGAAAATGCCAGCACGGTGAAGGTTAATACAAATTTTAAAGTTATATCCTCAAATTCACAGATTCCCCTGCAGGACCGTTCGATCAGCTAGCCTCGCTCCTCCCCTGGTTTTGCTGACGTTTCAGTCCTCACAGAGACAGAGGCCACCACAGTGCGTCATTCACTCCCCGTTTCTTCCTCTGTTCAAGCAGTCCTAGCTCTCTGTACCGCATTCAATGGCCCGGTATAGTCTAGTATTCCCTTCCTCCCACGTCCCCAAATTTCCCAGTGGTGGTAGCAATGGCTGGATGTTCAGTGTACACAAGGTGCCTGTGGCCACTAGCGTTTCAGCACTGTGTCCTCTAGACTTGTTCTGAGTGGGGTTAAATGGCACAATGGTAAAAACCCAAGCACCCACTGGAGCCTACTCCACACTAGCACTCCCACTGTTGCTACCACAGGGGAAGCTGCAGCAGGGTTAGCTCTGATGGGAAATGTTGGGTGGACAAAGCTCATGGAGACACAGCCAATGAGGCACAAGCTCAGCAAAAGCTGGAGGAGAAAAATAGAGGATCAGATTCTGATGTTGGTTATACCAGGGTCAATCCAAGACCTCACTGGACAGACACCAACGTAACTGAGATCAGAGTCTAGCTCAGAGAGTGTGTTAGATTCCCACGATAATCGTTTATTTAAAGAGGTTTTACAAAGAGTTACATCTGCAATTTTGTAATTCTGGCTAAAATCAAATGTGTTACCAAGTTTAATATCAGATGCATCCTCTCTCCATGACAAAGACTAAGGCCTAGATCCTGCCCTCAGTCAGACACATGTAAATCTGGAGTGGCTCCGCCAAAGTCAGTGAGTTACGCTGGCTTTACACTGATGTAACTGCAAGTAGGATTCGGCCATACAAGCCTGATTCTGCTTCCACTGAGGACAACGGGGATTTTGCCTTTGACTTCTACAGAAACAAGTTTGATCCCTGTGTCCTGCACTAGCAAGGGGGATGGATTGTGGTCAGAGGCCTTGTCTACATGGAAACTGGAAATGAAATAACCAAATCAATGGTAATGCAGCAGGAGAGACAAAAAAAGCAAATACAGTACAGGACAGTACTGTGTTAAACGTAAACTATAAAAAAAAAATAAAGGGAAAGCAACATTTTTCTTCTGCATAGTAAAGTTTCAAAGCTGTGGTAATTCAATGTTCAGTTGTAAAACTTTTGAAAGAACCATAATGTTTTGTTCAGAGTTACGGACAACCTCTATTCCCGAGGTGTTGGTAACTCTGAGGTTCTACTATATTTTAGTATAAGTCTGTGCATCACACTCTAACTTTGAAATAAGAGTGCCCTATTTCTATGAGACTTGTTAGTTCAGTGCAAACTGCTCCACACAGAGGTATATTTAAAGGTGGGAATTTTACTGATTTAGTTATTTCTCTTCCATGCAGATCAAGCCCTTTAAGGGCTTTTCT
Source organism: Trachemys scripta elegans (assembly GCF_013100865.1). Lineage (NCBI taxonomy): Eukaryota > Metazoa > Chordata > Testudines > Emydidae > Trachemys > Trachemys scripta. Next base: position 21,057,657 of record NC_048304.1, read on the forward strand.
ACATCCAATAAGATGATCATTTGTCTCCCTCAGCCTCTCACAATTTTAAGCCTTGATTCCGGCTCAAATGATGGCAGAATCTATATGTGCCTTGAGCACTGATCCATCAGTTACAATTTACACACTTTAGGTTTCATGTGAAATACAATCTGAAGAACCTAGTTTAGCAACAATGGAAAAAGCAGTTGATTGCTCTAAGGGGACTTGTGGGACTACTTGCTCTGCAATGCTTTTTTGTAATACTAGAATACTTACTCTGTAATACTTTTTTGTAATACTAGAAACACACAACTTAAAGAGCCACTAAAAAAATAAAAGACAATCACATTTCTGTCTGAAATTGTTTACCTACTATTGCTACAAATAACACCTAAAATCTAGGTGATAAATCTCAATTTTATCTCAACTAAGAGAAAACAGTATTTTTCAGCTTGTTTGCTTTCTCCATTTGACAGCACTCAATCTACATAGGGGAAAGGGAGCTGCAAAACCACAACTGAGGAAAGACACGGAGGGGCAGCTGTAATGCTGGAAACTACCCTTAACTCTCATGATTTCAGATGACGCGTGTGTCCCCGTGATTCATTCAATAGTCAGGAGCGATGATCATTTATACCAGCTGAGGATTTGCCCCTAAATCTTTACCTGCAAAGAAACTTCATTTTATATGAAATATGCTCATCTAGGAGACCTCTCAAAAATGATACCTTTTCTGAATTAAGGGCATGTTCCTTGCATTGAGAGTACTTAATTTCCAACAAACTCAGCAGGAGGCACTCAGCACCTCACCAGCATGGATTCCTGATATACAATTTAATTATCTCATTCCAATGCAGTTGTAGTGATTCTGTCACTGAGTTTGATTGCCTGAACCAGCAAACGCTTTTGCTCATGTTTAACTTTAACCCTGTGAGCAATCCCGTTCAGATCAAGACTGGGACTACTCATAGGATTAAAGTTAAGCATGTGCATAAGTGTCTTCAGGATCAGGGCCCATGAAGGCATCCTCCTATTTTAAAACTACAGTAAAATCATATAACAGACCAGATTCTCCTCTCAATTACACCAGTGCAATTCCAGTGAAGTTAATATAAAATTTGGCCCTCTCTCTGTTGGATGGATAGATACTTAACGGATCCATTGCAGCATTTTTCTACTGAATGTTCCAAATATCAAAAACATACCGCAGATATTAGTTTTAAAATATACATTATTAATAGAAAACTGAATGCAGTTTTCTAGAACTGCACAGCTCATTTAGTAAACTTCTAAAAGTAAGCATAACAAACACACACACAAACCTAATACATTTTCAAATCAGACATTATTTGGCTAACAAGTTCTGTATTTTTATTTTCAAGAAAAGAGTATTCATGTGATGGATTAACTACTATAAAATGGAGATTACATCTCATTTAGTCCAGAGTGGTAAAACTCTACTAACTTTTTTCCAACAAGTATTTTGAATTTGAGGATATAACTTTAAAAAGCACCACTGATTAATCTCCGCTGTTATCAGAAGACATCCGTGCATTGTTAAACTATGGGAATTACCGAATAATATCTCTTTGGAAATAGGAAGCAATTCCTTTTTCAAGAAAAGAGCAGAAAGCAGGCAGTGAAACTTCTCACCCTTTTAGTACAACACTGTTTATTTTCTAGTTCTGCTAGTATAGAATCTTCTCCCCAAGCACCATGTATTACTGACAGCAGACATTAAAGATATTCCTTTCCATAGTGGGACAACAATTTAACTGGATTTTTTGATACACTTCAATGGGTCTGGATGTGACATATGACATCTGTCTGAGACCTGTTCCATTCTTTCACCTTTGTTAGTCTGTTTCACAGCATTAGGACATTTTAATTCAAATACCGAGTGCAGATTTTAGATTGGTGTGTTCCTTGACTTCATCAAATCTACTCTACTACAGGCAACCACCTGGGGACAGATGCAAAAAAGTTGTTTTCTTAAAATGGACATTTGACTCTGTGAAATTCTTATATAACAACACTCACTGCATTTTATTTCCCCTTACAAACAAGATACAAAGTGACGGTAAATGATTTCAGCTGAAAAATACGTAAACGCCAAGTCTATTCCCCAGGGAGTTTTCACTGCTTCAACATAAGCAGGACTTTCTGGTAAGCTGGCATTTGCTAACCGCACATACGGTCTCTATACATCTGGCCCTCAGCACACAACGAAGTGCATAAACCTAACCGCACCTAGCTGAACGTCTGAAACAAAGGGCTCAATTCCGATTTCAGAGCCAGCGAGTAGTTTCGCTGATTTCGAGGCAGTTACTCCGGATTTAGGGTCCGACTCTCCTTGAAGTCGGGGGAGTCTTTCCGACTCTCGCTGAAATCAATGGATCCCCCAAACCTGCCTATGGCCGCGAGCCGGGCATTTTGCTCTCTTTAATACGCAGATGGCTCTTTGCAACAGAGCAGCTGAAACTTGGGCAAATGCAGCAGCGCGCACACACCTTTGCAGGGCACCGGTCCGATCATTCCCCGGGCGAGGGAAAGGGGGGGACGGGACTCCCGCAGAAGTGGCAGCGCCGGGAGAGCGGGCAGAGAGCGGGCAGGCTGGGGTCTGTGCCCGTGTCACTCACCTGGGTTCAGGCTGCTTTGGAAGTAGAAAATCACCAGGAGGAAAGAGCCCAGACAAGTGGCCAGGACCATCCGCTGCACGCGGCTTTTCCTCATCCTCGCGCCGGGCAAAGCCCGCTAGCGGGGTCCCCTCGGGGCAGCGGGCGGCCAGCGAGCTGCTCTTGCTGCCGCGGCTGCAGCAGGGCATGGCCCGGGGTGCGCTGGAGCCCGAGCCCGAGCCCCGCCTGACTCTCCGCAGCGACCGCCGCTGCCCCAGGGCAAAGGGGAACCTCTCTGCACACACACACACACCGGGATCTACTAACCCGCCCCCGGCGGGGGGGGGAGGGGGCGCACACATCTGGGAAAGCCCCGCTCCTTGCAAGCCCCCGCCCCGCTCCCTTCTCACCAGCCGCTTTTGGCAAGGGGCCTGCCCGCAGTCGGGGGTTTCCCAGCCCGGGAGGCGCGCTCGCCCGGCTCGGTTAGGGAAGCCGCCGGCAGCGCCCCCCCCGCGTGCTGCATGGACCCGTCCGACTGAGTTACAGACTCGCCCGAAGTTGCTGGGCTGGGACTGGCCGCGCTCCAGCTGGAGGCTCTGCGGGGAAGCGGCACGTGGAAGGGACAGAACCGCTGGCCCACGCCCGTCGCCGGCCTGACTCCGTGCAGTGATTGCCCCGGCCGGGGGATGAATTTGGCCCCACGCGTGTTTTGTTCAGAGATCCGTTTGGCAGAACCTGTGTGTCCCTGCGCGGCTGCAGCTCTGAGAGCGGGGTCCTGGCACAGACCTCACCTCGCTCTCCTCCTTTGGCGACGGCTCAGAAATCTCACCCGTTTGCCGGGCTGGTCTCACTGGGTTATACAACTCCAGCAGCAGGGCCAAACGCCCCCGGTGCTTTCCTAGAGCATCTAGTGCAATGGGCCCCGAATCTCAGTTCGGGCCTAGAAGTGCCATTGTAACACAAATAACAATCAGACAATTGAAGGCTGGTCAGTTTTACCTACTAGTCACCTGGGTGTGGAAACAAGGCTGTAGTTTCTGAGCTGCAAACAATGCAAAGGAAAGTCCTGATCAACCTCCAGCACCTTCCCCCCCCCCCATTGCTATTGTCATTAAATCACAATTGTTTCCAATAATATTACACATTTAAACCATTCCCCGCCACCCCCATACATGGGCCTAAAATACCTGGGGGGCCAACAAAGAGCTATAAATAAGTCCAGTGACTTAAGAGTTTTCTAATTGCATTCCTCAACATGTGAAATACCCATAAGAATGGACATACTGCGTCAGACCAAAGGTCCCTCTAGCCCAGTATCCTGTCTTCCGACAGTGGCCCATGCCAGGTACCCCAGAGGGAATGAACAGAGCAGGCAATCAAGTGATCCATCCCCTGTCGCCCACAAGCGGCTTTCAGATTTTGTGTCTTCATATTTTCTAGTTTAAAGTTAACCTTATGGAAATATCCTGTAGAATTTAACAGAGAATGAGACCCTTTTCTGTGGAGTCACTAAATCAACCTATGGAGTTTTATAGACGAGATATAATTCTCAATTAAATTCTATAAGTTTTTAGAAAAATTTCTAGAATAGTCTATTGCTTTCAACTGTATTAGAGGGGAATACACAGAGAACTTTTTCCTTTCTCCTTTTCCTTAAGATTGTTGATCAAAGTAATATTACAAACACGGATAGATGCAGTGATGTTGTAGCCTTGTCAGTACCAGGATATTAGAGAGACAAGGTGAGTGAGGTAATATCTTTTATTGAACCAACTTCTGCTGGTGAGAGAGATAAGCTTTTGAGCTTACACAGAGCTCAAAAGCTTGTCTCTCTCACCAACAGAAGTTGGTCCAATAAAAGATATTACCTCACCCCTATTGTCTGTCTAAACATGGATACAGAAATAAAACACAGGATTTTTCTTTCCAAACAGGGGGCAAATGAGAACAAATTAAAGAGTGAAAGGCTTAGAATAATTTATTTTTCTGTTGGGAAGCATGAAAAACAGCAGTTACTGGCCTTGAGCAGGCATTTGTTAGGAGTAATAATAGGTGATTTCAGTACCAGGCAAACAGAACAAAATTGTCAGACACATAGATGAACATAATTTGTTGGGGAAGAGTCAACATGGTTTTTGTAAAGGGAAATCGTGCCTCACCAATCTACTAGAATTCTTTGAAGGGGTCAACAAGCTTGTGGACAAAGGGGATTCAGTGGATATAGCGTACTTAGATTTTCAGAAAGACTTTGACAAGGTCCCTCACCAAAGGCTCTTAAGCAAAGTAAGCTGTCATGGGATAAGAGGGAAGGTCCTCTCATGGACTGGTAACTGGTTAAAAGATAGGAAAGAAAGGGTAGGAATAAATGGTCAGTTTTCAGAATGGAGAGAGGTAAATAATGGAGTCCCCCAGGGGTCTGTACTGGGACCAGTCCTATTCAACATATTCATAAATGATCTGGGAAAAGGGGTAAACAGTGAGGTGGCAAAATTTGCAGATGATACAAAATTGCTCAAGATCGTTAAGTCCCAGGCAGACTGCGAAGAGCTACAAAAGGATCTCTCAAAACTGGGTGACTGGGCAACAAAATGGCAGATGAAATTCAATGTTGATAAATGCAAAGTAGTGCACAGTGGAAAACATAATCCCAACTATACATATAAAATGAGGAGGTCTAAATTAGCTATTACCACTCAAGAAAGAGATCTTGGAGTCATTGTGGATAGTTCTCTGAAAACATCCATTCAGTGTGCAGCGACAGTCAAAAAAGCGAACCGAATGTTGGGAATCATTAAGAAAGGGGTAGATAATAAGACAGAAAATATCCCATTGCCTCTATATAAAGACATGGTACACCCACATCTTGAATACTACGTGCAGATGTGGTCGCCCCATCTCAAAAAAGATATATTGGAGTTGGAAAAGGTTCAGAAAAGGGCAACAAAAATGATTAGGGGTATGGAATGGCTGCCATCTGAGGAGAGATTAATAAGACTGGGACTTTTCAGCTTGGAAAAAAGATGACTAAGAGGTATGAATTATATGATATGATATGATATAACAGAGGTCTATAAAATCTTGACTGGTGTGGAGACAGTAAATAAGGAAGTGTTATTTACTCCTCATAACACAAGAATAGGGACAAGTTTCAGAGTAACAGCCGTGTTAGTCTGTATCCGCAAAAAGAAGAACAGGAGTACTTGTGGCACCTTAGAGACTAACAAATTTATTAGAGCATAAGCTTTCGTGGACTACAGCCCACTTCTTCGGATGCATATAGAATGGAACATATAATGAGGAGATATATATACACACATACAGAGAGCATAAACAGGTGGGAGTTGTCTTACCAACTCTGAGAGGCCAATTAATTAAGAGGAAAAAAAACTTTTGAAGTGATAATCAAGCTAGCCCAGTACAGACAGTGTGATAAGAAGTGTGAGAGTACTTACAAGGGGAGATAGAGTCAATGTTTGTAATGGCTCAGCCATTCCCAGTCCTTATTCAAACCGGAGTTGATTGTGTCTAGTTTGCATATCAATTCTAGCTCTGCAGTCTCTCTTTGGAGTCTGTTTTTGAAGTTTTTCTGTTGTAATATAGCCACCCGCAGGTCTGTCACTGAATGACCAGACAGGTTAAAGTGTTCTCCCACTGGTTTTTGAGTATTTTGATTCCTGATGTCAGATTTGTGTCCATTAATTCTTTTGCGTAGAGACTGTCCGGTGTACATGGCAGAGGGGCATTGCTGGCACATGATGGCATATATCACATTGGTAGATGTGCAGGTGAACGAGCCCCTGATGGTATGGCTGATGTGATTAGGTCCTATGATGATGTCACTTGAATAGATATGTGGACAGAGTTGGCATCGGGGTTTGTTACAAGGATAGGTTCCTGGGTTAGTGGTTTTGTTCAGTGATGTGTGGTTGCTGGTGAGTATTTGCTTTAGGTTGGGGGGTTGTCTGTAAGCGAGGACAGGTCTGTCTCCCAAGATCTGTGAGAGTAAAGGATCATCTTTCAGGATAGGTTGTAGATCTCTGATGATGCGCTGGAGAGGTTTTAGTTGGGGGCTGAAGGTGACAGCTAGTGGTGTTCTGTTATTTTCTTTGTTGGGCCTGTCTTGTAGGAGGTGACTTCTGGGTACTCGTCTGGCTCTGTCAATCTGTTTTTTCACTTCAGCAGGTGGGTATTGTAGTTTTAAGAATGCTTGATAGAGATCTTGTAGGTGCTTGTCTCTATCCGAGGGATTGGAGCAAATGCGGTTATATCTTAGAGCTTGGCTGTAGACAATGGATCGTGTGGTGTGTCCTGGATGGAAGCTGGAGGCATGTAGGTAAGTGTAGCGGTCAGTAGGTTTCCGGTATAGGGTGGTATTGATGTGACCCCTGATGGACCTTTGGTCTGACCCAGTATGGCCATTCTTATGTTCTTATGAGTTTTTTCATATTTATTAAGGCTAATACAGTAGTCATTGTGATCCCAATCCTGTACTATCCATTAAAATTTTGCCCCAATAAGGAAGGATTTGGCCCACTTATTACTAATCATTTTATATAGTGCTGTGATTTAAATAAATGTTAATCTTTGAAGCAAAATTAAGAAGAGTAGATACATCCTCTAGTCCAGTTCCTTTTGAGTAAAATTCTCCTCTTAGTTACAGCAGTGTACATCTGGAGCAATTCTACTTACTTCATTAGAGTTATTCCAGATTTGCTGAGGTTGGACTGGGATCAGAATCTGACCCTGCATTTACATTTATATCAAAGTGTGATCACTCAGTTTACATATTTCATGAGAACAAATCACACACCACAGTCTAGATCGCAAATGTATTACAGCTAACAGTAGACTATGCAGAATTTGCTGTGAAATTGAGTACAATCAGCTACACAAGAAGTCATGAGTAACTATCTTGAACTCAATGGTGTGAAACTGATGCAGGATTGTACCTTGCAGCACAATACAGTGGGGGCAGCACTCTTAGCCCCTGCATTGGGGTGGGTTGAGCATTCTTTAAAGCAACCAAACAGCAACCTTACTTCTCCATTTCATTAAAGAGATGTACTGACAAGCTCTGAATGGGAGACTTGTCCAGTTCTTGGGCTGAAGGAAGATGCAGAATCCATGGAATCAGGGCAAGAGAGAAAATTACTAAACAGCTGATCATGATTTATTACCTGAAGAACACTTACCTATGACAGACTGAAATTCTAGATTCTAATTGAAAAGCCCCATTATACACCCTGGAGTCAGTGGGCCAAATCTTGTTCACTCTTTTCACCTGACTGCACTCATTGGGATCAATGGGATTACTCATGTGAGTAAACAGAGCAGGATTCGGTCGATCATCAAAGTTCAAAGCTCCAATACCATCATCAATCAAATGTCCTGAGTGGTTTATTTTTAAACTCTGCTAGTTCATTTTGGGGCATTCCTTTGAAATATGTCATTGCAATATGAATGACCAGCTAGATAGACTGAAAAAGTGTTAAACACACATTTTTTCTTAAGATTATTTTTCTGCTCCCCTGCAAGAATATAAATCCTTTCATGTGTCTCTGGTTATTAAATACTTACTATTAAAAACTAGGGTACAGCTATAACATCTGTCAAACTAACGCTGGTTTGTAAACCGACGTGTGTACACAGTAGGTCTGATTCTGCTTTCACTTATACCACCGTAATTCAGGAGTAACATCATTAAGTAAATGGGTTTACATTGGCACAAAACTGGGGTAAAGCAGAGCAGAATCTGGCTCCAGAACTGAACTAGTTACATGGTGACTTGTGCTAGCACTTTTCAGTGCTAGTGTCAGGCAGGCGAGAGAGGCACAACACAAATAATACGATGATTGTGACCCTGATGTGCTTTCACTGCGTTCAGTGGCACTGTCTTGTCCCCAGTGAACAAGGCGTTAACCTCAGCTAATCTTAACAGCTAACCTAATAGATTAGGCTTCTGGTGTCCTGAAAGCAATGCCTACCAATACTCTCTCACTGTGTCCTTGAATTCCCCCATCAGTCTGTATCCATTTTTTGTCTTATCTTATACTTAGATTGCAACCCCCTTGGGGCAAGGACCATCTCTTTGTTCATGGTTTGTACAGTGCCTAGCACAATGGGGTCCTGGTCCATGACTGGGCACTACAACAATACAAATAATAATCATCAGCTCTAGGAGGGACTCAAGGATCCACTCTCCTTGCACAGGAGCTCCCGGAAAGGACTATAAACCAGCTAATTGGGGAGAGTGGCTGAGGCACCATCCCAGGCCAATAGGAATTGGTTGGGGAAGGGTTTGGGGGCTTATGTTAATGTGTTCTGATTTCTGTTTCTTTTAGGAAAACCCCTTGCTTACTGCACTGTTTTTGTTTCTGCAGAGTCTTTCCACCATCTTAGGGTTCCATAGATGGGGGAGAGGCTAAGGACACTTGTTAGTTATTAAAAGGCAGTTAGTTGGTCACTGAGTATAAAGTTACAGAAAAATGAACATTTGAAGCAATCAAATCAAACTCCTCAAGATCCTTAAACTTTGCAAGGGAAAAGAGGTGGGGTTTGAAAATTCAGTCCATATCCAACATTTTAGCCTGATCCCTAGTTTTAAGTACAAAGGACCAGCTTTTCAAAGCTGTTTAGGCTGTCTCATGGAATGTTCAGAAGCATCTCAGACTTTTGAAAATGCCATGAGGCGGCTACTTGCATCTTGAGTAGTGGTAAGCAAAGTGTTTTGGCCTCAACTCTTTTTTTTTGCTGAAAAATGAAAATTCTGGTTACTGAAACATTTTGTGGATTTGTGTCTAATTTGCTGTGTTGTTTTGGTAACCCCATCCCAGCCTCCCCCCCCAAAAAAAACAGAAATCAACCCACCAAAACCACACACCCAAAAATTCCACACCCAAAAATGTTTTGGTTTAGACATTTTTGAAAAAAAAAGTTTTAATTTTCAGATTCAAAATTATTTTTCTTAGATTTTATTTCAGTTTTAAGAAGGTTAAAAAACCCTCAATAATTAAACAAAATGTTTTGCTCAACCCACAACTTTTTAAAAAAAAATTCAGTTTGCAAAAAAAAAAATCAGGTTGGGTGACCTGAAATGAATTTTTGTTTTCTTTTTGATCTTTTGGTTCAGCCACTGTACTGGAAAAATCAGTTATTTGCACAGTGGGAATCTTCAAGTGCCTAAATACCTTTGAAAATCTGGCCCAAAGCTCACAGGAGTTAATGAAACAATCAAACCCTTAGCACTTACTAGATTTTTAAAAAGTTGCAAAGCTAAAAATCAGGCTAGGTAGGATCTTTTGGCTTATGCTATATTTCATGCCAAAAAGGTTGGGCAATGGAATATTTGTGGTCATATCATATATTTATGATTGCACTTTACATGTCTTGAGGTCAATACGCTGTTAAGAGCCTAAGGGTTAGATGAGATAAGGGTAAGAAAGCTGTTAAGATGTGATATGCTAGGTACTTAGATTCAATTGTAAATGAACTCTGCACCCACTGTAAAGTCATTCAGTCCATCTGCCCTAGGAGCATGTTTGTCACTTCCTGAGTGCCTTGATCCTGAAAAATGCTCAGTCCCCCACTGATCCAAGGGAAGTGTGCATGCTCAGCACCCCTTGAAAGGAAAAAAGTGTGCTCCAAGGAAGGATAATAAATGTATAACATGGGGTCTCACACAGGTGTCAGTACCTTGCTGTCTCCATGTTTCTATCAATCTTCTATCTACAGCTCCCATTGCCACAATATCTGAACACCTCACGATCTTTAATATATTTATCCTCCTGTGATGAAGGGTGGTGCTATTATTCCCATTGTACCAATGGGGAACTGATGTGCAGAGAGGCTAAGAGACTTGCCCAAGGTCACACAGGAAGTCTGTGGCAGAACAAGAAACTGAACCTGGGTTTTTCAATCCCTAAACTACCGCCATAACCACTGAGCCATCCCTCCTTTTCCAAATGGGATTGGAAGTCCCAGCTAGATTGGCCCCTGTGTGGAAAGGACAGGGAATTACTGACCTATGATCTATAGACATATATTACATATTAATACAAAATCTATCTGATGGCTATTCAGTGTCCTATGTGAAATGAGTTTACTGGTCTCAGCCCAGCTCTTAATGGATGTATGTCTGCACCACAAAACCCACCACTGCATTAGGCACTAATTCATTGTTGCCAGGCTCATCAGAGGCACCGAACACTGAATATGGCCAGGTGATTAGAGGTGATCTCTCTAGTTCAGGGCTGAGGCCCAGTGGCCAAGTAATGCAGAAGGAAGCTTGCGCTGCTCCTTGCCTGGGTTGGGTCTGTTCTATGGCTGAGCAAGCAGGTCCTCATGTCTGCCGAAAATGCAGTGCCTGCAGTCCATTGCCTGCTGGAGATGTTTCATGTGAATTATAGAAACTCATCACTAACCCTTCCTCTGCGTGCTCCTTTGAAAAGGCTCCTCCAGTCCCTTATCACAGAGTGAAATGAAGCCTAAACCCTGGGTTCAAGGATGAGCTGACTGCAGATTAAATAATCATTCATTTTATTTGAAATTGGTTAGGGATCTGCAATTGATGCGTCCACAATGTCCCTCAGGACCCCGTCCCCCTGCTGTCGTGGAAAGCAACCTTTCAGGACCATGTTTTGATTTCACACCAAGTTGCTTGATTCTTGCTCAGCTAGGGCAATGTAAACGGCTTTCACTACGCATTGGCAACAGCGCCACCTGCTGAAATCCAAGCATCAGTGCACTCTGTGCCTGTCTTAAGATGAGGGAGTCTTATAAATAGATGTTAAATGGCTTGATGTGATACCCACTGTGTTATACTGATACAGTTCAGGCTTTATTCTCAGCCTAGTACCTGGGGAACTACTCATTGTGTGTCTGTACATATCCGAATTAAGAGCACTTGCTTTGGATTTTAGACTTATTTTTCTTATTGACTTGAATGAATCACATGACTAAAAGCTGGGCATCTGCTTGTCTCTTAATATGTTGCATTTACCTAGAGATCTTCAGCCAGAAGTGCTTCAGGTACTGGCAACTGCAGGAACCACTTCATCCATTTCTGAAATTCTGCCTCTTCTGGGGTGGGATGTGGCAGCCATCTCACACCGAACTGCAGGGCGGCACAACAGCATAGGGGGGAAGTGAAGTAGAGTCTTATATCCACATCAAAGTGCTGGGAGGATTTAATAAGGCAGAATGTAATTACCAAGAAAGGCACACTTCTACTGACAGCGGGGAATCATGTGGAATGTAAGTTTAAATGGCAAAAATGTGGGGGTTTGAGGGAAGAACTGAAATATGTTCTTTCTGCAAAGTTTAAAGTTAACTAGGGTCCTCTGCCTGTGAATAAATGAATGCAGACACCTGAATTTGACTTCAGCAATGAATTACTTTCCTCACCAACCTCACTTTGTGCACATTCCCATAACTAAAGGCAACCAGAACCCCAGTTACCTACACCCTAAATACAATGATTTATTAAAAAAAAAATACACGGTGTATGTCCTGTGAAAGAAAGGCCCAATTCTGCCACATGTACAAATTTAGGGTAGGCCTGATTCTGCAAACTCTATCAGGTGTAGCGCAATCATGAGCAGATGTAGTACTCAGTGTCTGGAGTAGTTCCACTGAAATCAATGGGCCTGATTCTCCATTTTCTAGCACTTGCTATAATCACTTTCACCAGTGCAGAGTGGGTATAAACATGACCATTCTGCTATGATAGTATTTTAAAACCTACTTTGCACTGATGTAAATGACTTCACAAAGTTCGGGGCAATGGAGAATCAAGCCCAATAAGGAGTGGTAAGTGTTATAGGATTGGGCCCTATGGCAGGACTAGGAAGGATCAAGAGTTAAGGTTACCAAGGCCCGGCTTTCCTCTGGAAAGTTAATCCACTAGTTATAAACATAAACAAGGCAATGGGATGCTGCATGTGTGTCTTCTAAATCTAGGGCCAAATTCTGCAACCTTTACTCACACTGAGTAGCCCCTTACTCATTGAGTAATCCCATTGACCTCAGTCAGACAATTTATGAAGTAAGATGCCAATTCAGCAAAGACCGACAAATGTGCTTATCCTTACATCGTGTGCATAGTCCTGTTAGCTTTGATTGTGGGATGACACAAAATGCATAAGGTTAAGCAGGTGCATACGTCTTTGCGGGTTTGAGGCCTAAGGTAGTAATGCTTGGTAGGGCTAAGAGAATCTGGTGCTTCAGTGAAGAGAGATTGCACCCTTGCCATTTTCAAGTCTTGCTGCCATTTCAGTTTAGGACTACAAAATCCTAAATATATACCACTAATGAGGGCTCCCAGAGATCCCTTTACAATTAGCTCTTGGAAAATACCGGTGGAGACACTTTGTCATAAGGAGACTGAAAGTTTGGGCTCATTCTTCCCATCAGGGACATGCTGGACTTTTCAAAACTAGATTTCAGGAATTCATTCCTTCAGTCATATCTGCCTCTGAACTTCTTTACTGAAGCCATTTAAAAATAAAACCCAGCAGCTGCCTTCTTTTAAAAGCAGGGGCAGTGGGGGAGCCAATCCAAACGGCAGGCTCTGGGAACCTCTTGCTGCCTGCAGTGCTCAGTCTGCTGGAAATACAGCGGCTATGTTGGAAACAATAGCGAAACCATTTTGTTCAGCTGATGGCAACTGGGGATTGTGTTTGCTTTTTGTAGTGGGAATTTATATTTGTATAGGGTTCCACGGTATCATAGGGTAGAACCTAATTCACTGATGACATCTGATTTACAGATTCACCTACAGAAGGACACGACAGATGCAGAATGGAAAACTAATTGCCCTGGCCAGGGCCAGCTCTAACTTTTTTGCTGCCCCAGGCAAAAAAGAAGAGAGCCGCCCTGCCGTACACCCCCCCAGCGCTGCGCCGCCCGAAGCCCCGCCTCCTCCAAGTGCCGTGCTGGCTGAAGCCCCCCACCCCTCCGCCGAGCGCCGCACCGCGCCAGCCTCCGCCCCCAAGACCCCGCCCCCCAAAGCACCACGCCGCCCAAAGCCCCACCCCCCAAGCACCGCGCTGCCCGAAGCTCCTGCCCCCGCTCTGAGCACCACGCCGCCCGAAGCCCCTGCCCCCGCTCCGAGCACCACGCTGCCTGAAGCCCCCGCCCCCACTCCAAGCGCCGCGCTGCCGAATCCAAAAAAAAAAAAAAAATTGAGCGCCGCCCTGCCCCAAAGTGCCGCCCCAAGCATGTGCTTGGTCGACTGGTGCCTGGAGTCGGCCCTGACCCTGGCTCTCAGAGCACACTGGCAAAACCGGGACATACAGATATGCAGCTCCAGCAGTGGGAACTCTGGCAGAGAAAGACATCAGGAGTTTTTACATCTGTGTCACACAGGCCTGCATTGAGCTGAGCTAGATGACACAGTGGCCAATATGCCCAAGCTCCTGTTTCCACTACACTTTCCCTGGCTGTTACCATTGCCTGCCCCAGTGGTGAATTACAGGTCTGATTGTTCCATGCACATAAACAAGGCGTGGGAGAAAAACAGCCCCCATATTTTTTAAAAAATTCTCTCTGGTGGGCAAATTACTAGCCCAATTTTCCCGGTTATTCTCGTATCCCCCAATGGTCTTGTCTATACTAGGGAAGGCGGTCCCCATATTCCCGCACCACTGCAGCTCCACTGGGAGTAGCAATGGGGTAAGCCCTTGTGAGACAGGGCTCAAGAGCTTTACCACTATGTCATGAAAACTCACGCAGAGCAGGTAAAACACCTGACCTCTGTAGCAAGTGTCTAACTGGTAGTTTCACTCTGTTGCAGCTGCGCCGTGACTGGCTGTTGCTGGAATATGAGTACTAGTTGTTTTTAGTAAAAACTAATCTTACCGTCCTGTCCCTTTCAAATTCTTCCTGTCTTGCAGTGCAAATTCCAATGACCAACACAGAGTTCCTACATGGGTGGGTGAGTGGGAGTTGGTACATCTATATGCATACACTCCAATCCACATACCTCTACACTTCATGGCAGGAGGAATATTAAAGGCCCAGATCTGTAAATTGTAGGACAGATAAAATGACCTGAATTTATTTGGAGCTTTGCAACATCATCTCACAACGCAATGCAGAGCCAGCTCCATCACCACACACTGAGGCAGCATTGAAAAGTTGGAGTCACAATGTGATAATTCAGGACATGGGACAAATTTTAAAAGTTTTGGCAGCCCTGGAAGAGGAAGGGGAGGGTCCTTCTTGTCTTTGTAGGACCTGGGAGAGATTGTCCTTCTCCCCTTGATGCTCCTAAATCTCAGGGATCCCCAAAAGAGAAGGATGTCACTGCCCTTCATTGGGAAGCCCATCAGCATGGGTTTGGGGTTAAAATAATTGTCTCCATTTTCCAAAGAAAAATAGCCACCTCCCCATCTCAACAACCAGGGCCCCAGTACACTCATCACTGTGATACACACCAGGACCAGAACGCATGTCACCATGACAACCACACAGGCAATAGCACATCCAGCACCATGGTACCCACTATGGCCACAGCAGGCCTGCCAGCCTCAGTGCCTGCCAGCCCCAGACTATCTAGGTTCTTATACTGTGCCCATCACTGTGGTATCTGATGCTATCCAACTGGGCCACAGCACATGTAGCATGAGGCCAAACCTTCATGTATCAGACCAGCTGTTGTTTTTGTAATGCAAATGGTGTACTTGTATTTAGTTGCTTTGGTGGAGCGGGAAGCAGGAAGTGGTGGGCCCTATCCAGATACCACAGACTGCATCCATAAGGACACACGCGGATATTGGTGAACGAACTGATCATGCTCATCTATAACCAAGAAGGAGGGGTCTGGAGTGCCTCCCTACACATGCTCCCTTAACTGCTGGAGCAAGGCTCCACTTTTGTCTCTGACCACGTGGAAGCCACCATGTTCCAGAGAGCCATTCAAGTGGATGTTACGCTGGTCACATAACTACGTCCATAACATCATGGAAGCTAAACTTTGTTTCGTTGCAAACTGAAGAACACATTATGTTGAGAAATGCACAAACAGACAAAACACAATGTGCGGGCAAGCATTAGTCAAAACAGAAGAGGAAAAAGCACATGACACGCACAGCCAGGAACATGCAGTGTGTCCCATGCGACACAGAACACCCTCCCCCACATGCTTACTCAGATCAGGATGGGTTTGACACTAGAACTGCGTTAAAATGCCATTCCTGTTCTATTCCATATAACTTCTCAGACAGTGTCCATCACTGACAGCGGCCCCCCTATGCTTCCATTTTCAGTGGCAGACCCAGTTCCTCGTGTTCCTGTATTACATTCCAGATCACAGCTCCCCGCCTCCCATTAAGATCATGTCTCAAATTGCTTTTGAATAAGCCTCTCTACTGGCAACACGACAGCAGAGACATCCTTAACTGTAAGCATGTGATTTAATAGGTTACACGGTCAAAGCAATTTTCCCCCAACAGAATCCAGCTGGCTCAGGAAGTAGAGATGCCATGTGTGCTGTAGTACGGGGTATTCTAGTGATGTGAGTGTTGGATAGCAGTAGTGTGAACAAAAGCCAGCCTGCCTCTTGGATACACGGTTAGCTTCTAGGAAATCAACACATGCACAGATAGATCTTTGTTTTCTGCAAAATAGCATAACAGACAAGATGTCCCCAGGTACGAAAGCCAAGGCACAGGCAGGACAGAAGCAGCCAACATGTGTCATCTTGACATGTATCCTTAAGAACCCCAGTAAAGGGGTTTTATTCTAGTCTAGTTAGGTTTTTACACTGCACTTAGCACCGTAGTTACTCAACTCCTTCCAGTGATGCATTAACTAACGTGACTAAATCTGTCACATGTTAGTTCTCTCATCCTCTCCCCCGGGGAAGAAGTGTGGGCAGTAGAGTGTCTCATTTGAGGTCCATGTCAAAAAAAGGCATCTTGTTCATGGAGAGGAAGGTGGTGAGGTTTGTCATGGTCCCTAGTTCCTGGAGGAATTCATTCCCCCATAGTCTTGGGCCAGACCCTGAGAAAGCTCCTGAAAGATGGGAATCGCTAAGGAACCGTGAGCAAACCCAAACCAGGTCAGAGGTTTGAGCTGGTTTGGGTTCCTATCTGAAGCTTAGGCACTCTTTGTGAGGGGCCTAGGCCCAACCAGTTGAATCTCGCTACCTGCCTTCCTACCTTTGCTCTGGAGAATTCCTCCTCTAGCCTAGCACCCTCTTTTCATCAGCAGGAGTCTATACCAGGAAGGATCCCAATGCCTCCTCACCCTACTCTCTGCTGGCAGCAGGAGTCTTCCCTTGGTGATCTTTTGTAGGTCCAGATCCTGAAGTCTTTGCTCCATTTATCTTCAGTCCTTGCTCTCCTTGACCTTTCAATAGGAATTTTGTCTGATGAAGGTTTTCAGGGTTTGGACCATAATTATTTTAGAAATAGTCACTCTGACCTACGGCCATTTAACCTATTATCTCCTATCAGAGCACTTCACAAATAATGAATATACAGACATGTTATACCCCATTTTCAGGGAACTGAGCTACAAAGAGATTACATGCCTTGCCCAAGATTACACAGGAAATCTGTGGCAGAGCCTATTACTTGAACACAGACCTTCTGCAACCACATCAGTATATTAAACACAAGAGCATCCTTCCTCCTTTAGCACCTGTCAACCAGGAATGACACTTAATAAGCAAGTCCATGGTGCCACTCATTACCATGGGGAATGGGATGCTACTGTAGCAAATAGCAAAAAGGCATGATTGCATCTGAATTCAGGGTCACTGACAACAAACTTTCATTACCTACCTGATGGGTAGTGACTGGATCCTGGAGAGTATCATTAATAGTAACACATTTAGTGAATTAATGCCTCTTTGCTGGGACCCTTCTGTGGGAATTACTGGGACTTCATCTGCAGGTCCTGATCTTGAAATTGCGAGAGCTGCAGTTAGGTCCACACACAGATTCCCAACATTCTGGGAACATTTTGCTATCACTAAGCACGTCCGAGGTCTCCTTAACTAATGATCATCTGATGTGACAGCTACTTGCCTCTTTTCCTTTGACCACAGCCATTCTGTGGGGGTCAAAGGACAGTGTAGAAATATGGATTATGTGCAAAGCCAGGTCCTGCGGAGCAAACAAGTGATCTTCTTTGCCAGAAGAATGGCTGGTGTGCGCTACAGCATCCCAGCAACCCCCCAGGGGGCAACAATGACAGCTCTGAGGAGACCACAACCAAAGCACGCTGGTGTGGGGTTGTCTGCTGCCTCTTCTGCACCTACTATACGGGTACATTCAAATCTCCAAGGCTTCCAGTCTAGTTTAGTGTGACTAGACAGCAAGTGTGAAAAATCAGGACGGGGGTGGGGGGTAATAGGCACCTATATATTCAAAGTTCCAAATATCAGGACTGTCCCTATAAAATCGGGACATCTGGTCACCCTTTTGTATTCATATGGCAGCCAGAATCAGAAGGCGGCAGTTGGCACCTTGCAGGATCCCAATATAGGGACAGCACAGAAAGGGAGTTGAAACATTTTGCTCCTGCCCAATGCTAGCAGGTAACATCTGCACAGCTGCTTTGCCAGTGCTGACACAGCTAACAGGATTCCAGCATGTTTGGACAAGGGAATTCTCTCTTTCAAGCCCAGAATAGTGGTTTGAGTTAAAAGAGTCCATAGAAGGGAAAGAGGCCTCTGAGGTGAAACCGTAAGCTTTGTCTAAATGATACATGACTTAAGCACACTGCTTTGAAATGATTTGGCTCCAGCTGGATATGACTAAAAGAGCGTTTGCCCCCAAAAGTGGGACTCCTTCATTCATTCATGTGCAAGCTCAGAATTGTTAGTTTAGAACATACAATTTCAGAGCCAGATACTCAGCTGGTGTAAGTTGCTGCATGACTACGCCCATTTACACAGCTGAGAGTCTGGCCAGGGAAATCTATCTATACACACACATTTGCTGAAAAGGAACTCCGTTAATAACATGTCTGAAGGGAGTTCTCCTCATGGAAAACAAGCAGCAGATTATCCTAAACTGTATTTTATTTCTTTGTACATTTATAGAGCAATAAAGAAGAGCCTAGTATCTCTTAGGAGGAGTTGGTAGAACCACATATAGTTAAGGTTGACCAAACCTTTGCAACCGTGTTTTCAGTTGTTTATAACTTTGCCAAAACTGTAATGATCTAGGCTGAAATTTTCCAAGCCAGGTGTTTGCCTCAGGCTTTTTTTTTTTTTTTTTTCTGAAAAGTTTCAGCTAAAATGTTTCGTGTTTCTGAAAACAAAAGCGGGGGGTGGGAGGGAGGAAGTTGTTTTGCCCATATTAAAAAGTTTTTACAACCATTTCAATTAGAAGCTCTAGTGTCTCCTTGCTTTGGAGCAAGGTCTTGAAAACTGGCAGGGAAGTGGGCTGTGTGTTAGGTATTCACCTTTTGCTGTATCCATGAGAAACCATCCAATTTTTTTTTTTAAGCATGCAATCATGTAATTAAAGACCTCTAATACATATGCACAAAGGGGATGAATTAAGCTTGCTCAAGCAACCTTAATTCTGGCATTCCCTAACTCCTGAGTGTTTGACTTTGCAACCTTTTAATCTAGATTTTGTATACAATTTTCCACTTACACACACACACACACACACACACACACACACACACACACACACACACACACACACACACACAGAGTAAACTGTAATATTCAAGAACAATATGGAGAGCTAAGAAAGACATTCAGACAACCTTGAATGTCTCTGATGTTTTGCTGGTTTGTGTCACTACCTGGAGATTGTGTCTACAAGCCTTTTGAGACTGCTAAGAAGGAGTTAACTCGCACCTCAGATATTTGTCTAGCTGGGATGTGGGTCAGGGGAAGGAGCTAACTACAAAGACCCTCTCCTGGGGTGCAGGAAAGGAATCTCAGTGGCTATTCTGGGTGATTACACACTGATCTCAAGGCCCACCGTGGCCAGGCACAATGGAGGACTGGCACTGACTGCTCATCGCCCGCTGGAATAGCCTGGTAATAGCATGAAATTATGTCCTGGCTTCAGGTAGCCTGACTGGATAGATTCCATCAGTTCTAACTCCTATACAGGTTTGGACATTAGAAAGCATTTTATCTAGAGAAGGCATGCTGGCCCAGCTCTTAGCAAAAATTGTCCTTGTGCTCTTTAACTTCCACCAGAGATGCGGAGTTGGAACAGCTCAGGATTCAGCTGTTTAGAACTGCAGTGCTGGGAATAGGTATAAGGTTCTGGATCTCAGGTCCTGTCAGGGATTTAATCTCACAGCATTCTAGCAATGAGCAAGGGAAAATTACCCCTTGACGGGATGTATACATGTCTCTGTGTGGAGAGGGTGTGGGGAGTTTGTGATATGTAAAATAGGTGTAAAGAGATAGTAGTTGATTAGGTTGATCATGACTAAGTCTACCAGTGTATTGTGTTTTCCAAACTGCTCCATTCCCTGCAGCTCTCTTCGCTGTCATGTGCATATCCATCTGCAGTGGTTCTGGATACAAAAGGGAGAGACTGAAACAACCGATTTAACAGATGAAAGCCCCACCCAAACCGTCTGATCCTGAGAATGGCCACTCAAGTCATCTCCACCCCCCCACCTCTCCTGCATTAAGTGGATAAGTAGAGGAGTGCTGTGGAAATCCCACTGAGGGTAGTATGAGTGCACAGCGGTGAGTCAGCAGCTCCAGAGCCCTCTCTTAATCAGGGTAAAGATCCACTGTCATGGTCACTGACCCCCAGCCACAGAGACTTCGGTTAGGCTTTTCATGGGGATGGAAAACACATTCATAGAACCAATCCAGTACTTTGTGGGAGAGGGTGAATCCTCCCCCATTGCTCCATATTCTACTCCTCAAAGCTACCAGCAGACTGACCCATCTTCCACAGCATATCTCCCTTGCTTGTGGGTCAACTACAGAACAATTCAAGGTGCTGCCCCATCTCTTTTCAGAGCCTGTGAGCGCCTTGTCTCCTACAAGCCACTGGCAGTGTAACAAACCCGTCCTTTAAATGTGGAGATTGCAATGGTACATGCAAGAGGAAGCCACTGAACGACCGAGGTGCTAAAGGAGCACTCACGGAAGATAAGGCCATTGCAGAGAAGCTAAGTGGACTCTTTGCATCTGTCTTCAGTGCAGAGGATGTGAGGGAGATTCCCACAACTGAGCCATTCTTTTTGGTGACACATCTGGTGAACTGGCCCAGATTGAGGTATCAGTAGAGGAGGTTTTGGAACAAATTGATAAATTTAACAGTAATAAGTCACCAGGACCAGATGGTATTCACTCAAGAGTTCTGGAGAAACTCCTAGCTGAAATCACAAAACTACTAACTGTAGTATGTAACCTACTGCTTTGATTTTAATAGGGTCGCCAGGGCTGGCATTAGATTTGCTGAGCCTGGGGCCAAAGCTGAAGCCCATGTCCCACCGCCTAGGGCTGAAGCCCTGGATAGCAGGGCTCAGGTTACATGCTCCTGCCTGGGGCTGAAGCCCTTTGGCTTTGCCCTCCCTCCCCCACGTCTGGAGAGGTGTGGCTTGGGCTTTGGGCCCCTCAACTCAGGGCGACTGGCAAGCTCAAGCTTCAGTCCCACTCCTGGGGTCGTGTTGTAATTTTTGTTGCCAGAAGGAGGTTGTGGTGCAATGAAGTTTGAGAACCGCTGGTTTAGATTAAGGCCCAAGAGGCAATCCTGGGTAGAGGCTGATAAGCCTAACTACAGTACCCGGCAAATTGGTTGAAACTATAGCAAGGAACAGGATTATCAGCCACCTAGATAAACATGATATGTTGGGGAAGAATCAACATGGCTTCTGTAAACAGAAATCAATTAGAATTCTTTGAGGGTGTCAACAAGCATGTGGACAAGGATGATCCAGTGGATATAGTGTACTTGGACGTTCACAAAGCCTTTGACAAGGTCCCTCATCTAATACTCTTAAGCAAACTAAGCAGTCATGGGATAAAAGGGACGGTCCCCTCATGGATCAGTAACTGGTTAAAAGATCGGAAACAAAGGGAAGGAATAAATGGTCAGTTTTCACAGTGAAGAGAGGTAAATAGGGGGTCCTCCAAGGATCTGCACTGGGGCCAGTGCTGTTTAACATATTAATAGGAGCTGGGAAAAGGGGGTAAACAGTGAGGTGACAAAGGTTGCAGATGATACAAAACTACTCAAGTTAGGTAAATCCAAAGTAGACTGCAAAGAGTTACAAAGGGATCTCACAAAACTGGATGACTGGGTGACAAAATGACAGATGAAATTCAGTGTTGATAAATGCAAAGTAATGCGCATTGGAAAACATAATTCCAGCTATGCATACAAAATGATGAGGTTTAAATTAGCTGTTACCACTCAAGAGAAAGATCTTGGAGTCATCATGGCTAGTTCTCTGAAAACATCTGATCAGCGTGCAATGGCAGTCAAAAGCGTGAACAGAATGTTAGGAACCATTAGGAAAGGGATAGAAAATAAGACAAAAAGTATCTTAATGCCACTATATACATCCATGGTACGCCCGCACCTTGAATACTGTGTGAAGTTCTGGTCACCCGATCTCAAAAAAAGATATATTGGGGGGAAAAGTACAGAGAAGGGCAACAAAAATGATTAAGGGTATGGAATGGCTGCCATATGAGGAGAGATTAATAAGACTGGGACTTTTCAGCTTGGAAAAGAGATGACTAAGAGGTATGATATGATTATGATATGATTGAGGTCTATTAAATCATGACTGGTGTGGAGAAAGTAAATAAGGAAGTGTTATTTACTCCTTCTCATAACACAAGAGCTAGGGGTCACCAAATGAAATTAATAGGAAAATCAGTAATATTTGGGTACAAATCAGGCTGCAAAAGAAGCATGGCACTTTGCAAAATGTTTTCGTTTTGCTGCAGAGTTAAGCGGGCCTGGCTGCACTCAGGCAGGGCTGCCCAGAGTGGGGGGCAAGTGGGGCAAATTGTCCCAGGCCCCGGGCCCTGCAGGGACCCAGCGAGCCCTGGCCGAGAATTCCTTTCCTGGCTAGAGGTGGCGGGGGGCCCTTCAGTGGCGCTTCGGTGGCGGAGGGCCCTTCAGTCGCTCCGGGTCTTCGGCGGCAGGCGGCCCTTCAGTGCCGCTGAAGACACGTAGCGAATGAAGGACCCACCGCCGCCGAAGACTCAGAGCGCCGTCCGGTGAGTACAAGCGCCGCTCTCCCGCTTTGCCCCAGGCCCCCTGAATCCTCTGGGCGGCCCTGCACTCAGGCCTAGCTAGAAAAGCTTTCTGTCCACTCCAGTTGCAGAGACAATTAGTACGGTAGAAACCAGATAGGGGAATCCTGATGGAGACCTGAAATACTTTAAAAACAACACACCTTTTGGAGATCCCATATCAATAAAAGAAAAATGCAGCTAAGCCTGCAGACTGCAGGCAGGGGAAGCTCCCATTGGCTCCCATAACAGGTTTGAATTGCCACACTGATGATTTTAAATTACATTAAACAAAATATTTGAAAAAAAATAATCATTTCCTCCTTTACTTACCCACCGGAGTTTTGGGTTCCCCCTCAATGGGCGAAACTCTTGCACAGACCTGCCCACAAGAACGCCTCTGGCTGCAAAATGGCTCAACAACTTTTCGCTGGAAGAAAACCACCCAGAGTGACCAGCCCCTGAAAAGCAGCTTCAAGCAAAGGAAGAAAGAGAGTCTGAACCTTCTCCAAACACAAAAGATGTCATTCTGATGCTCTGGTGATTGGTGCCATAGAAATACCCTGGATGGAGAGAGATGCTATAGTGATATTCTGAATTATAGGTGAAGCTGGTGATAGAGCTTGTAAAAGGGAGATCATTGACAGCACAGAAGACAGAGTCTCCCTACTCTCAGTTCTGTTGCCCAGCATCACAGCAGCTGACAGCAGCAATTGCAGGGAAAGTCCTGCCCAGCCTTTGCAGCTCCGGGATGGAAGTTGCCCAGTGTAAATGGAACCTTAATTTAATTTGGCTGCCAAACTCTAATAAGTCTCTACTGAGCACGTGCAAACTGTGATTTTTCAGAGGCCAAATTTGGGCACTTTTTCATGGGAACAGCAAAAGGCGCAACCCTAACACCAGGAAGACCCCCACCCCTGCCACGTTTCAAGTCCCTGATCCAAAGCATGGAGGCACTAGAGCTTCTAAAACAATTTCTTACAACTAATTCATTAACATGGGCAAAGCAACATATTTCCCCCTAATCTTGTTCTCAGAAATGGCTGAACCATTTTTGCTGAAATTTTCCAAAAATTTCAGCCAGAGGTAGACACTCAGCATGGAAAATTTCAGCCCAAATGATTAAAGTTTGGCAGAGTTATAAGCAACTGAAGATGGATTCTTATAATGGGAAGTATTGGAAAACTTCACCTGTAGATAGAGCTACCCGTGCCACCTATAATACACATGATGCCGAGGCACTCTGGTGGGCATGTTAGAAAGGCAGCCAGACAGACGTTACTAACATGCAAAGCAGCGTATGAAATTCAGGAAATGCATCGCCGCACGTGGATTTAGATGTTAGTGATCTATCCTCTCTTGCATAAACATAGATCTCTGAATTGAAGTTTTAACCCTTCTGATAGCTTTTACTCTGTGATTTTTAGCTATACAGATGCATTCTGCGACCCCCCCCCCGATAGAGAGAATATAATTGTAAAGCATTTCATAATGCTTAATAAAGGTTAAATGAATGGTGTCCTGATACTCAGTCTCAGCAAAGACAGCAGGACTGAATAGCAGGGGGCTGGTAGGTCAGAAGAGAGGTGCTTTGGCAGAGCTGTGTGTGGAGGCCGAGGGCACAGGAACGGAGTAGTAGGGGATGCTGAGGTGGATTGGTAGAGCTGTTTAGGGCCTGGGACTGGAACTGAAGGTAATGCACAGATAGGGATAGGGAAACACAGCAGAGATGGTGGTGCCCAAAAATGAATATGAATGTATGCTGCAATCTCCAGTTCATTGGCAGAGCTGTGCAGCAGTTTGCAATTGGAAAAGCAGGGGGTGGAGCAAGTCAAGAACACGGTGCATTACAATAGCTGCATAGGGGTACACACCCTGCCCACACTGCAGCTGGCTTTAGCCATAGGTCTCGGGCCTTCCGTTTTATGAGCAATAAATACACTCACAATATAAAATCTAAAATAAATTAAGCAGTAAGAATTTCCCACTGCTCTCTGGGTTAAATGGTTTTGCTGTCCTGAAGGGTCATGGTCTTGAAGTGCCAGCCAAGCACCTCCCACATGCAAAACAACTGCCCCAAAGGAAGAAGTGCTTTACCAAAGCAATGGCGATTCAGAAATCCACATGCCTTTATCAGGCTCGGGGTCCCATTTTCACATTATGCTCATCGTCAGTGAAAGCAAAAGAAAACCAGACATGAAAATGGAGCTCTGATCACACGTGCAGCAGAACTTCCTGCAGCCAACTCTGTGCATGAGCAGAGAGATGAAGCAATCCAAACGGAGAAAAAGGTCTGCAGTGGCCAGTGGCGGCTCCAGGCACCAGTGCTCCAAGTGCGTGCCTGGGGCGGCAAGCCCCAGGCAGGAGGTCCGCCGGTCCCACGGATTCGGCGGCAATTCAGCGGCGGGTACGCCAAAGCTGCGGGACCGGCGGACCTCCCGCTGGCATGCCGCCGAATCCGCGGGACCTGGGACCTCCCACAGGCATGCCGCCAAAGGCAGCCTGCCTGCCGTGCTTGGGGTGGCAAAAAAGCTAGAGTCGCTCCTGGCAGTGGCGATTGTCATTTTTGCTTAGTAAAGGGAATATTTGATGCTGCATAGATAAAAACCAAAAGGGTTTTAATGACCCGGTATAAGAAGACTGGATTCAGAGAAGAGGCATTGTTGCCAGGCAACCGAATACCATAGAGACTGGAAGTTTATGGCTTGTTATGGCAAGACAGGTGCAGCCAAGTATGGATTGAATTTTGAGAGATGTGAGAACCTGCCACTCAATGCCCTGTGGGTAGCCATGGATTAATTTTTACTATAGTCCCTTGCAGGGCCGGCTCCAGCTTTTTTGCCGCCCCAAGTGGCGAAGAAAAATAAAAAATAAAGCTGCGATCGGTGGCACTTCGGCGGCAGCTCTACCGCGCCGCTTCATTCTTCAGCTGCAATTCGGGGCCCGGTCCCTCCCTCCAAGAGGGACTGAGGAACCCCCTGCTGAATTGCCGCCGAAGACCCGGATGTGCCACCCCTTTCCATTGCTGGTGCCTGGAGCTGACCCTGGTTCCTTGCTTAGAATAAGTTTCTTTTTGAAAAACCCTCTATCACAGGGGTAGTTATCGTAACCTTGGCTCATAGCCTCATTAAACCACATTCTGATCATCCTCCTTCAAACACCGAGGTCCTGTCCATACCACTGCTGAATCTGTTGTAGACGCAACTGTATGTAAACATAGCTGGGTTCTAGATAGATTTTCTTCTGAGAAGCATCCTATAACCATATTGGAAAATCACATTATACCTTACCTACTGTGATGAAGTGAGCATTTTTGGTAAGATTTTTCTGAAGCCTATGAGTGCCTCAGTTTCCCCTATACTTTGCACGGTTACCCAGTTGGGGAAAGGACTAAGTTTGGTCTCAGGGCAGGCTGAGGGCTTGGCTACACTTACAGCGCTGCAGCGTCACTGGTGCAACTGCGCCTTTGCAGTGCTTCAGTCAAGGTGTTGAAGGAAGAAGCCCTCTCAGCGACACAGGGTGGTCTGCACTCGGGGTCAGGTTGGTATGACTGCATTGCTCAGAGGTGTGGATTTTTCACAGCCCTGAGCAATGTAGTTATACCGATGTACATTTGTAAGGTTGACCAGGTCTAAGAGACAGTTGTGTGCGCATTGCCTAGCTGTCTCAGTAATCTGATTGGGTCATTAAAAAGGACCAGCCTTGGCTGACTTATATCAATGGAAAATCCAAGAAGACAATGGCAAACCCAAGCACCAGGACATTGACACCAACAATGCTGAGGGCGGAGGATGTCCCTGCCTCTCAGCAAGGAAGCTGAGCAGATACCCCCAGCTCGAGAATGAAGGACAGAGGTCTGAGGTGGAGGGATAAGAGTTGGCTTCCGGAAGAAGCTGGGGGCTCTCTCACCTGGGAACCGACTAAGGAAGGAAGTCAAAGAGAGAGACAGAGTGCCAGAAAAAGGAGTTCACTACAGCTTGGCAAGAGGCTTGCTCTGGAATGACCAGAATGGCCTGTGCTTTACCCTTCATGTCTCTGTTAACTTAAGGACTTCCTATGCTGTGTTCCAGTTGACTAACAACCCCTACCTACTATTCTGGAAACACTGTTTGAGTGTCCCTGCAAATACTGCGTGAAGAGCATTAATCCCTGATTAGTCTCCACTAGTCTATCTCAGTTGGACTCGCTGAACAGAGCTCAGGGTGTGAAGCAAGAGTTCTGAAGCCCCAGAGGTTCAATCTTGGGAGGCGGTGTGGTCTATGCTGAAGGGAAAGTGAGACCCCTTGGGGGTCTGGAAAATCAAAGGGGTTCCTCCAAGACACTGTCTGAAGTTGGGGACATAGCACTGATCCTGTGGATCTCCGACACCTACCACATGGACTAATCTATGGTCCTATCCTATAGCAATTCATTTGTTTGTTTCCTGACACGGGGGACTGTACTGGCTTGTAGAGTATACAGTACCAAAGCATGTTTTAAACATGTTTCTGCACTGTGCTACAGTCCTGCTAATGTCCAGTGCTACAGCATGACTTGGGCACACAAGTAAAACAGTTTGATCCTGGCTACACTGCAAGATCAAACCATGTTTTAACTCTGTCAGGGATTACGGTGTTGTAATTGGGATCCACGACATAGTAGAATAGATGGGAACTGGTGGAAATAATTGAACTTGTAATCCCCTTGGATTAGCAGGATTCTTGGAGAGTAACAGACATAACATGGTTATCTTAGCCTAATGATGAGAACCAATCCTGCTTGTCTGTTCACTACTGTAGCATAATTAGCTGGTATGAAAAGGCTGATATTGTAAAGAAATAAAAGCCGGGTGTGAAAATGAAATACAAAACCAGGGTGAAGCCTTTGATATTTTCTATTCTCTTCATTTATTACTTTTACACAGTTTACTGGAGTGATTGGACCTCTGACTTGGGTAGTTTCTGGCAACTAATGGGTGGTTGGACTGAGGGCTTGAGTTCTCGGGCAGGACTACATAAAACCTGTTGGCTTCAGTGAACAAAAAACAATTTGGGGTTGGGGGTGAATTTCAGTTCATCTGTTTTGCAGCCCTCAGTGTTGGGTTCACCCTGGCTCTCCACACTAAAATTTTACTTCAGATGTCTTCAAGGAGGGGGCAAGAGCTAGTAGACGTTACCAGCCTTCTAGAATCTCCACATGGTGGGTTCTGGGCCATTCTCCCCTTCCCAAGATCTTTAGATGGAGGCAAACCCTGTCAAGTAGTTCTGGGCCAACTGAGTCACCTCAGGTCTCAGATGGTGAGTAGTGTAGGGCTACCTGGCATCCTTCAGAAGCCTTTTTGGTATTGGGAAGCACAGCAAGCCTGCTTGCCGGCTCCTCAGATGACATCTGGTGGGAAGAGAGGACCATCTAGCTCCTCCTCAAAGATGTTTGTTGGGGGAGTAAAGGCCCACTCCCTCAGAAAGATGGCTGCAGGTTAAGGGAGAGTGGTATGCAGTTGTTGGGAGGCCCAGCCCAGTTCCAGGTTCACATGAAATGGTCTCGAGGTAAGTGCACACCCTTGAGAGCTTTGCTCTGGTAATGAAACCAGAAAAGTTGGATTTTGGCATAAACATTTTCCATGACCCTGCTCCCTGGTTCTCAGCCTACCTGGTAATTAACAGCTAGGAAATGCTATCCCCTTTGGCTATTATTGCACATTGAATATTCACTTTGGTGCTAACGAGTATCAACTATGAAGTATTAATACAAGATTAAAGAGAGTAAACAGATAACAATATAGCTTGAAAAAAATATCACATTACATAATGTGATCTGCAGGACTAGAAAAGTGGTCTTGTTATGGTGTTAGCCAACCCTGGAAATGCCTTCATAAAGCGAGAGGGTGTCGCATTGCTGCAGGAGGCTGAGACTGCTTGTGCACACTGTGGGGCAGAGTTTGAAGCATCCTTTCTTTTTGTTTGGGGAATCGGACACTCAGTAACCTGTCTTCCAGTGGGGTGCTTACAGGCAGGGTAGAGGATATTGAAGGAGTCTCAGCATTCACCAAGATGTACCTCCTTAAAAGAAAAACAGAAGACAGAATCATCTCCAAGTGATTGATATTAAGGTAAAGGTACATGTCAATCTTTCTAAATGCGAATACTGTAGGTACTATGCTTGGAGGAGGTGGGCACTCTGTATTCATTTATTCATGCTCTATGATCGTCCAGTTGCGGAAAGGGCAGTTGTTGTTAACTATATGAAACTAAGGGTACATCTACACTACAGCGGGGAGTCGATTTAAGATACGCAAATTCAGCTACGTGAATAGCGTAGCTGAATTCGACGTATTGCAGCTGACTTACCCCGTTGTGAGGACGGCGGCAAAATCGACTTCTGCTGCTTTTTGTCAGCGGCGCTTACTACCACCTCTGCTGGTGGAGTTAGAGCGCCGATTCGGGGATCGATTGTCGCATCCCAACGGGACGCGATAAATCGATCCCTGAGAGGTCGATTTCTACCCGCCGATTCAGGCGGGTAGTATAGACCAGACCTAAGTCAAAAGGGGCTGTTAGGAAAAGCAAGCAGGAAATGAGATAATGACTAGAGGTAAGATACCTCTGAGGAAAATGTGGGGGATGCAGGGCAGAAGGCTGGGTGTGTGGGGGGTTCAGGGGTCAGGGCAGAGGGAAGTGTGGGTGTGGGGGGTTCAGGGGTCAGGGCAGAGGGCTGGGGTGTGTGGGGGTGCAGGGCAGAAGGCTGGGTGGGAGGGGAGGTCAGGGCAGAGGGCTGGGGGTGTGTGGGGGTGCAGGGCAGAAGGCTGGGTGTGTGTGTGGGGGTTCAGGGGTCAGGGCAGAGGGCTGGGGTGCTCGGCTTGTGGGGGTGCTCCCAGCCCCCTGCCTGCGGCTCATGGCAGGGGGCTGGAAGGGATATGCCCTGTTCCACCCCCTTCCCCAAAGCCCCGACCCTACCTCTTCTCTGCCTCCTCTATGGAGCAGGGAGCACACTGCCACTCCTCCCCCTCCCCCTCACAAGGGCCATCAGCTGATCGGCGCAGGGAAGGAGAGGAGGAGGGGCAGGAAAGCAGCACGCTGGGGGAAGAAGCGGGGGTGGGGGGGAAGCTTGGCTGCTGCAGGACCAAGCTTCTGCCTCCTGCCCCCGCAGGGGAGAGTGGTGGGCGGGGGGGGGGTTGAGTGGGGCTGGGGGCTGGGACCGCAGCAGCAGCAGCGTGCCACTCAAAATCGGCTTGCGTGCCGTGTTTGGCACGCGTGCTGTAGGTTGCCGACCCCTGTCCTATGCTATGTGGTTTTCCTACTGTTAAGAATAAACGATATTTTATTTTGAAGAGGCTGACTGGTCACAGGATACCACTGCTCACAGCTCCCGAGAAGCAGAACTGCAGATACTGAAACTAACTCTGGCCTGTGGGGGTAATCATGATTAACACATAGAGGTCTGCAGCTGAGGTCCTGGTGTAAGAAAGGGAGAATCACGGGGTTTCACCCCACAAAAGGTAACAGCTTGAGGCTCATCACTTGTGGCGGTGCATTCAGAGAGATACAGCTAGCCCTGTAATCATGACACTATGCATGTTCTTCAAGGGCTCTTGAATAAGCCAGGCAGTCGTATCAGAATTATACTAATAGCTTGACATAGTTATCAAACAACAGCTTCCTTTACTACACCAGAGTGAGCTTCCCAAATATCTCTGGAGGATCAAGACAAAGCAGACTCTCTCCTTTTAGGCAACCTTCCGCATCACTGCTTTACAAACAGCCACAACAAAGTGTTGGGCAGGAGGAGACACCAACCTGGTGTCTATACAACACACACATTCTGAAAATATCTTGATCAGAGTTGTCTTTGTTGGGCACTTCTCAGCCACCTTTGTTCTGTGCCCACTGCAACATTCATAAGTGCAGGCAGCCACCACCTGTATGTCCAACAGTTTGGGCTGCTGTCTACTTACCATAAAGGCCTGTTCTCTGCTCTGAGAGTCACTGTTCAAAGGGGTGGGATTTCCAAACTTGGGCTCTGCATGTCTCTGCTCCAGGATTGGTCCTGCTTTGAGCAGAGAGTTGGACTAGATGACCTCCTGGGGTCCCTTCCAACCCGGATATTCTATGATTCTATGATATGTATAGTGCTGGCTGAAATGACCTATTCTCACTTCATGACACCTGGTAATTTGGCAGATAATTCCCTGGATTGCTTTGTAAACACTGGTCATTTCTGCTAGGAAGTGCAGCTTTCTGTGCTGCTGTTATTATACCTTAGATAAAATTGTGAATTTGCCCCAAACAAATTCCTTTTTTCTGCTGAGAAATCTGACTCTTACTTTTGAAATAAAATAAAATAAAATTCAGGGTGAACATGAGAACCCTTTTACTATTTTACACATTTATGAAATGCAATTTTTGCCTTTCCTGGGTTTTTGCCAGCAGTGAGACTGCTGTACGCATCTTTACCGAGGGAACAATGGGATCAGACTGTAGCCAGTGAGTGAAGCTTGATGGGAGTAGGAAAAGCTGGGGGAACAAGAGTGATTATTCATCATGGGTTGGCAGACACAGAGGGCTTCTCTACTTACCCTTTGCTAGGGATTGATTTTGTTGGCTGCAGATTTCTCTCTACAAGGAGGCTGCTTGCTTTGCCTTCTTTAAACAAGTCCAGCATCGTCCTTGGGTAACGCAGTTTTCCCTCCAAGTCATGGGTGGTCACAGGTCCCCAGGCTAGTCTATAACATCACATTAGATTAATTTCAAATAATGGGAGTAAAAGAAGATTAAAAAACAAGATGAAAACACGAGTTATGAAGGCATACTTAAGAACCAAAAAATACAGGGTCCAGATGGAAATCTCAGTTCAGGGGAGGCCATCACTCCCCTAAGAAACCGATCTCAAATGGAAAACTGTTGGCTTAGGATTTAAACTTCTCCCAAAATCAGAGTCAGTGGCTGCCTAATATTGTGCAGTGACACTGCTCTGCCCTGGAAGTGCCACTGGAAGAGGCAGCCTCTGCTTCCAGCCCAGGGCTGGAACGCAACGTTCGGAATCTTCCTCCTCTGGCAGAGAGGAACGGAAACATTGTCCCTAATTTGCACACGGAGCAGCTAATGCACAGAGGTGAAGTGACTTGCCCATGACCACATGGTGAGTTGCTAGTAGACCAAGGAACAGAACCCAGGCGTCCTGATTCCCAGTCCCCTCTTTAGCAGCTAGCCCATGTTCCTTCCCCTTCCTATAGAAAAAAAAACTCCCAGTGAAACTTTTGTGCCATAAAAGGCAGTGCTCTGCAAGAGCTCCTGGATCACTTGTCAAACTGGGGAATCTCTCCTACAACCAGCAAGAGGCGAAAAGTGCTGCAGAGGCAGCAAGCTCGGCTCTTGAACAGCGTTGGGAGAGAGAGAGTTTCATGATGCACCGCGGTTACTCCTTTCTTGATCAAAGTGCAGTGTTGCTGAGTTCTAAAGGGATTTCTGCCCAGTTCCCCTCAGCGGGGAGGCTGCCTGTTGGAGGCTTGAGTGTGGGGAGAGGGTTTAAAGGAATCACTCATAAAAACCAGAGACTTTACTGGAAGAGGGAAATGCAGAGGGGGAAAAAACAGTCCTCCAGTGCTTGCACTGTCCCATTCAAACCCTTGGCTTGCATCCAGAACTCATCTCATTGGTCTTCCGAAAAACAAAAAATCACTGAATGCTGAGAGGATGGTGGTGCTGCTCCCCACATGTTCAA
Organism: Trachemys scripta elegans; assembly: GCF_013100865.1. Classification (NCBI taxonomy): domain Eukaryota; kingdom Metazoa; phylum Chordata; order Testudines; family Emydidae; genus Trachemys; species Trachemys scripta. The sequence continues at coordinate 21,090,141 of NC_048304.1, forward strand.
ATCAATCTACTACAAAGCTAATGAGACTCAGAAAAGGCCTTTACTTTTTACATTTGGCCTGTGAAGCATTTAATGTTTCCAGCTGAGTAGTTCACTTGCAAAGGAAGAGTGAGTTGGCTCAGAACTCGGATTTCTCGGCGTGTACTGAATGTTCTGTTTACCTGTAAGGAAACTCCCTGGAAAAGTTGATGGGGGCCTCCTGCATCACAGCGCATGGATGGGAAAGGACATGGGACTTCTTGTGAGGCTGCATCCAAGCAGAAAGCTCTGTTTCAAAGAGGTTTTCAGAAATCTGCAAATTCTGATCTAGAGAATGGGAAGAGAAAGCTAGAAGGCTCTTAATGTATTTTTATATACAGAAATGAACTCAGACAGATATCTAAACAACTGCATCTCACTTGCATGGGTCTGTATGACTGGGAGTGATAGAGACACTAAACTCCAAGCATTTGGGGAAACTTTAAATCACTCAGCATTTTATTGCATTCTTTTCACTTAACACATTTTTTATTTAGTTTATTAAGCCCCTCTCTAGCACTCTATACCCTTATGTACAGAAAGGCTCATTGTATTTATTAAAAAATACTGCTTACATGCAGTGTTTTACATAGAGGGCCAGATTCCGAGGTGATGCATAAAGGAGCATACATTACATGTCAGGAAGAAGATGTAATTGAATTTAAGGGAGCCCAGGTTGGTGTCACATTCCAAGGGGCCAGAAGACAGGAGTGTAATAGAAGCATCTTCCCGAGGGTGTAATAAAGGTGAGAATTAAAATAACTACCCTATATTTTAACTTACAGCCTCTTCTGGCTCCTTACTATTTACGTTAAGCCAATTTAGACTCCTTTGGACTCACTTCCTGATATGTAACTTGGGTGACCAGATGTCCCAATTTTATAGGGACAGTCCCGATTTTTGGGGCTTTTTCTTATATAGGCTCCTATTACCCCCCACCCCTGTCCCGATTTTTCTCATTTGCTGTCTGTTTACCCTATATATAACCTAAACTACCTATTCTAGTCTCTCTCTAGTCTGTTCCATATAGATTCTCAGGCAAAGCACATTAGCAGGTATCTGAGCTCCCTTCCAGAGTAAAGGGTAAATCTTACCCAGCACCTCTGAATTTGGCCTATTCTTTTGCGGGAATCACTGCAGCAACACAGTATCTATGGGAGTATGGATTACATGATTTTGGCAGTGTATTCTTTTATTCAAACACATCCCTAACCGAAACACCTGCCTCGACGGCTCTCTTCTCCATACTTTAATATTATCTTAATTAAGGAAGAGTGTGAAGCTTGTTTGATAAATCTTCTTTATCTGGAGTTCATAAACTGAATTATTTGGAGATTGAAACTATTTCCTTTAAATTTGCAAATAGCAATAGGCTGAGCTAAAAGAAATTGTAGGACAGTGGTATTCTGTCTTCTATGAAAGAAGTCCACTTACCTGCCTGTTAGGGCTAAGAGAGAATTTAAAGTGGAGGATCTTACAGTGAAAGACACATTGAGTTCTCTCTCATACAGGTCTTGCCTGCAGTAGAAATGCTGTTACCCATTCTGGGCTGCTGGAACAATTTTTATAGTGGGGGTGCTGAGAGGCATTGAACCAAACTGTAATGGATATACATGGACACCACTTCAAGCCAGGGAGTGTGGCAGCACCCCCAGCACCAGCATCTATGTACCCATTATTCCCAAAATGTAGCACTTCCCCACAGGTGCTAGCACAAATAGACACGAGCTCGTGTAGGCTGTTTTTATCACAGTGTCCTGTAACCCTGCACAAAGTATTGCCCCTTGGGAATAGTCAGTAAGGACATTTCTAGCAGAGATGCTGCCATGGGCACTTTACATTAGTTTAAGGTAAGGAAAATATTATTTTGCACTGAAAGAATGTGCTTTTCTCTTTGCCAATAGTCATTGAATATAAGAGGTAAAACCAGCAACCTAAAGAGCTACAAACCAAGTCTAAAATGTGCCCCAAAATCCAAACAAACCTACACTGCTTCAGCCTTTTATTTGCCCATGTGAAAGAGCTGCCACCCCCACAGCACTGATGGTTTGGCCAAAGTAATGGTTACAGCTAATCCATCTAAAGGGCCTATTCAATACATGGCAGCCAATCAGTCAAGAGCCTGAGAAATGACATCAGAAGATATACACTTGAGGTCACAATCAGAATTAAATCTTCAGTGCAGGGTATATTTTTTCTCTTGATGTCATTAGGCTGCTGATTGGTTGGCCTGCTTTCAATGGTCTTTCGATATAAAACTGTTCGGATTGGCTATTAAGGATTACTCTCAGCTGGCTTTAGTCCCAAGAAGGGATTTATAGAATCTAATATTAGTGGTATGTATTTAAAGATGGATTTTTGTAAAATCTCAGTAAATATACTTTTAATTTTTCTGATTAATTATATCCCCTGTGGTGCTGTGGCTAGAGCTGAGTGAATGATTCCTTGGGAATAATTTACTTGATACATGTAACTTCTTTTTCTGCTTGAGGACAATTTACAAGCAGACCATGATTCCCTCAGATTTGTTTTTAACTTAAATTTACCGCACAACGTTTGTTTGTTTTTTCTCTATGGACTGATCAAAAACAGTTCGCTGCAAGTATTGGCTACTCAATATTCCACTGAGCCGTGATTGGTCACAAAAGTCCCATAGTCACAGAAGTCCCATTGCTTTGTTTCTGTTCCATGGTTATAACTCCTATATGCAAAAGAAAGAGTGAGGAAGCCACTGGAGCTTTGGAGTAGATAAATAGGACCCGGGAATGTTTTGAAACATTAAACCTTTCCCTTCCGGATCAGCCAGACCTTGCCCAAGGCATCATTCCTAGAAAAAACAGGCTACTGTAAAATTTATTGGATGGCTTCTGAGGTGACAATTTTTTTTTTCTTATCACATTCACACAAAGCCATTGAGTCTGTGATTCTAGCTGTGAAGGAGACAGTTCGCTGACAGTATGGCTCATGTGCCAGGAATCTGGCCATGAGTTTGGGGAACACTAACTGTTGTGTCAAACAGTAAGACATCCAAAATAAAATATACTAGGCATATTGCATTTATTGATTTGTAATTTTCACCACAGTTGTTTACCCAGACTAACTGCAGATGCTTGCACTGCACTACATGCAAAGGGTGAAGTCAGATCTTTTAATTGTCTCTGCACCAGGGCTCTGGTGAAGGGTTTTGCCAGTTTAAAACAATCTGCAATTATTTTAGTGTGAAAATCACTTTCTTTGAGTATTCATGCAAATAATACTCAATCGTGTGTGTGCTCACAGAATCACGGAACTGTAGGGCTGGAGGGATCATTGGCCTGCTAAACCCAGGGTTGTGAGTTCAATCCTTGAGGGGGCCACTTAGGGATCTGGGGCAAAATCAGTACTTGGTCCTGCTAGTGAAGGCAGGGGGCTGGACTCGATGACCTTCCAAGGTCCCTTCCAGTTCTAGGAGATAGGATATCTCTATTAATTATTATTATTAAATCATCAAGTCCAGCTGCTTGCCCTGCAGCAGGACCAAGTAAATCTAGACCATCCCTGACAGGTGTTTGTCCAATCTGTTTTTAAAAACCTTCAATGATGGGGATTCCACAACCTCCTTTGGAAGTCTATTCCAGATCCTAACTACCCTTATAGTTAAAAAGTGTTTCCTAATATCTACCTATATCGCCTTTGCTTCAGATTAAGCCCATAACTTTTTGTCAGACCTTCACTGGGCATGAAGAACAATTGATCACTATCCTTTATAACAGTCCTTAAAATATTTGAAGGCTTATCAGGTCCTCCCTTCAGTCTTCTTTTCTTAAGACTAAGCATCCCCAGTTTTTTTTTTAACCTTTCCTCATAAGTCAGGTTTTCTAAACGTTTGATCATTTTTGTTGCTCTTCTCTGGACTCTATCCAGTTTGTCCACAGCTTTGCTGAAATATGGCACCCAGAACTGGGCACAGTACTCCATCTGAGGCCTTACCAGTCCTGAGTAGAGTGGGACAATTACCCATGTCTTACACATGACACCCCTTTTAATACAGAGTTAATGGAAAGCAAAGACAAAAGGGCAGAGGTAAAAGCAAAGGTGAAGTGAATTTTTTTTAAAAGCTGAGCATCTACACAGAAAACAAATACAATGTGCTATTGCTTGAGAACCAGAAAATGAGACTGAGTAGAAATGAGAATGAAACTGACCAACCTAGTTTCACACTTCAAACTGAACTGAATGCAAAGTAGTAAACAGCATAAACGGTGCAAAGCAAATTTGAGTTTTAAAATTCCTTCCATTTTAATAATCTAAGATGTTGCTATTTAACACAGGTAAGGAATTCAAATAAGTGAGTTTTAGGTTGACCAGGTCCCTTTAATTATATTACATTCTGACACAGCCAAAGGGTGTGTGTGGGCCAAAATATCTGTGGTGTTGAAAGTCTGACTGTTCTTTCCCTTTGGGAATAAAACCTTTTTATTGTTATATAATCTTATTTGGATTATTTTTGGACATGCATCAGACAGGTACTGTAATTATGTTATTAAGGGTGAGTCAGTCAATGTTTTGTTGATTTTTAAAATCCATAATTTACAGTCTTTGATCCTACAAAAGCCTCACTCCGGTTAGTTGTCCTTATAACCCAGATTTTTCAAAGGTATTCAGGCATTGCTGCATTCAGTCTTGCAATGCCTAACTGATTTAGGAGCCTAAGTCTTATTTTCAAAAGGGATTTTAGGCACTTCAGAGCCTAAATCCAATTGAATGGCTCCGAAGTGTCTAAATCTTTTTTGAAAATGAGTAAGGCATTGAACACAGCAATGCCTACATGTCTTTAAATGCCTTTAAAAACCTGGACCTATGCGAATAGCCCTATGCATTCCAATGGAGCTACTCAAATAAGAAAGGGTTTGCAGGATGTGGCCCTTAGATTGTAAACTAGTTGGAGCAGAGAACTGCTTCATTTAACTGTAAAGCACCAGGCACAACTATGGCAGAACTAAAACATCATTATAAAAGAGCAATACTGTAGAAATAACAGATCATTATATCTATAAAGTAACAAACCAAGGTTTTTCCCGTCCCCCAACAGTTAATCTAGGAAATTTATTCTACTGATTCATCCACCAGTGGTAACTTGAAAAGTGCTGTGACACGCAAGCAATAAAAGATCCAAACCCGCGCTCTGTACAGTAATTACAGAACTAGAGACAGATCCTCAGCTCTGCCAGGATTTGCTCCATTCTAAAAGCAGAACTTGTGCATAACCCACATACTTAAGGCTACCCTGGGAAGAGACGCCCTTACCAAATAAACCAAGGCAGCGAGTTTTTGGGCAGTAGTGGATATTTACTTCTGACTCCGTGATTTGGCTTTTATACAGCACAGATTAGGTAAGAAAGAGGAGCACAAAGAGTAGAGCCAGTAAAACTCGGCTGTTTCATTCTGCAAAAACTCACTCAACATTTTCTTGGGTTTTAATCCATGTGGGTTAACAATTGCTCCCACTCCCCAGATTTAGAGCTGAGTATGGGGTTCAAAGAAAGCCAAAAGCTTACAGTACAGCTCAGCTTCGCCTATTCCCATATTGAAACCAGGCAAAATTGCAAATTTCACCTAGTTTTGATGTCAAACCATAAATCAATCCTGGTTTGCTCACAAGGTTTGTGAATTCTAAATTAAACTTTTTATTTTTTTATTTTATTTTTGCATGATGCTGGCCTGAATTTTGAGCAGGCAACAGAACCAGGCAAGTTTAATGCGGTTTTGCATGTCATTTGGGAAGATTTATTACATTCCTACTAGTACTATTTCCATGCCAAAACCACATGGGATGAAGAGAAGGGAGAGAATAAGTGAAACTGTTCTGGAACAAGGTGACATGAGCCTCGCATACAGAAGATTTAGCTTAATCCTTTAAAGTGGCAGCCCAAAGGCTGGTAGGCTTCAAATGAGATATACACGTTGTGTTTTGGTTGGCCAACACATTGCTCGGACAACACATTGCTCTCTGCTCTGCCTGCTGCTGGATGTCTTCATATGGATAGGTAGATTATTAAAATACAGTACTCAACGGTCCTGTCCTTGGAGCACTTGACAGAGCAGAATTCTTTTGTATGTTTCAATACACTGATTGAGCCTAATAACAAAGCAGAGTGGAAGGATAATGCTATGTGCCTGTGACGAGGGACCCAGTAAACGCAAAATGCCTGGGATAAGGAATCCAGTACTCTGGACTGGCAATTGTACGTTGTTGTCTTTGTTTCAGGACAACTGAAATCATTTACAGACTCAGAAGTGTATATTTTTTTATTTTTAAGGTATCTTTCTGGTAGGGAAGTTTGTGCCAATTATTCGCTACTACAGTGCTGGTTTAAATGACATGTTTTAGAGCAGTATAGACAATACATCAGCTGGACAAGGCAGGAGTTGCTGCACAGAATGTCTGAATCAGAAGCTCCAAAAAAAATTATTTTAGAACTTACTATTCACCACAAAAGGAGAGAAACTACTTATTTTCCTTAGTAATAAGCTGTGTTGTCCGCCTGGACAGTAGTAAAAATAACTAAAATACTACAAAAAAGGAAAGGGTGTGTGTCTAAGTGTAACTATTACTGCCCCACCCAGTACAATGGAAAAGAAATTAACTGGGTGGACCTACATTTCAGTAGCAACTCAGAATTACTACAGCTTTATATCTGTGCCTCGGGATATACATATTTTTTGTAGGTGATCACAAGAACGGCGGGAGAATCAGATGCCACATGAAAGAAGTAAGATGAGACAATGCACACAGAAAAAAATAGAAACATTTTTTTGTATAAGAAATTTATCTTCATGTCTTTCTAGAAAAGATTCAGCATGATTTCTGAACCAGAAGGGCACAGTGTAAATAGCAGAGATGGGTTCAGACAGGAACTTCTGATCTAAGGCACCACCCAAACTTTGGGGAAGTTGGGGAATCAGAGATGAATGTTGCAACTTGGGCTTTCTCTGAATTGTGAGGATGTTTGGATTTGGATCAGAAGACTCTGCTCCATCTCTAATAATATGGGGAATGAACATCCCACTTTTACAGGGGCGTCCTGATGTCCTGGCCTATTGAAACCATTGTTTCATTTGAATTCACAATGCAGCCTGTCTGCTACCCAAGTCTCCAAAGCAATTCCCTTCTCTTGCACTGTTGTCCTTCCATAAAAAAGGAACTCAGGGCCCTCTTGCCTCTGTATGTGGCCTACATGATAGCTTTCCCTGTTAAAATTTGCATTCTTAGATCTTCTGTGGAGATTGTTGGGTTCCTTCAAATCACCCATGAATCAAATATACGGTTCCCAGACTCCACTGCACACCAGTGCATGGGCTGTACACTAGAGAAGAGCTGTGCTTGGGCCTAGCACAGAGGCCGTTGGGTTTCAAGTTCTTCTTTAAAGTAGGAAGTGGATTCTGAGAATTTTCAGAGTGGAAAGGAGAAGGTCAATGGTGGAGAAAGGGAAAAGCTGGTAGACTAGAAAAAAACGAGATCTGGAGAAGCACAGTGGGAGGTTACATCTGAGTATCTACCACCACAATAAAGCACCCCAACACTATCTTTTCCTGTCAAGCCCCCTTTATATGCTCCCTAGCAACAAGTGTCCCAGAATGGACACCCCTCCTACATTTCAAACCTTCCCACTCATCCAAATGACTGTCAGAAAAGTGAATGTAGGGCTGGCTGTATACAGTAACTCTGAGGACTTCACCCTTATGGAGAACTTGGTGCTAGTTCCAGGCAGTCGTTTTACAAATTCCAGGGGGTTGCTTTGCTCCACACTTGAAATTAAGATTTTCAAAAAGTTAGTGCAGGCTTAGAAAAATGTCACCCATCATTTGAATCAAGCCATAAATATGATGCCTAACACTATCTGTTTCAATTAGAGACATACCTATGAAAAGAGGCATATTTTGGGTGCTGATTTCTCCTTATTCACAAGTTCTTTCCCTATCTACGCTTGTCCCATGTGTAAATATTACATGTTATTGGGAATAAAGAGGCTTACATTGCTGGGAAGTGGCTGGTTGAGCACAGAACCAGTGGCTTGTTGGAAAGTGGAGATGCTGCAATTTCTGGAGCTCCAGTATTGCTCGCTTCTTCTTTGCATGCTCAGTCCTTTCATTTTCTTTTCTTCTCCAAGTCTCCAATCTGGAGATAAGACAGAGACACATGGTGTTTTCAGCTAGGATGCTTGTACACCTGATTTTATCTTCTCAATTCTCCCAGCCTGTTCATAATAACAAGGGGCTAGGATTAGATTAGTGAATTTCAGTCTCCTTACAGACACTATGACAGGACCATGCGCTGAGAGAGCCATTGCCTTTTCTGCTTCTGCTACACCTACATCACAAAAATGAGGTGTTAGAATCTGGATGTTCCTCTGTCTACAGGCTATGATCAGGAAGGATGGGTCTTGTTGTTCGAGTACAGGACTAGAAGTTAGAAGAGCTGGGGTCTATTTCCATCTCTGCCACCGACTCTCTATGCGATCTTGGGCAAATCACATAGACTCTACTTTTGAAAATTGCGCCCTAATTTGTTCCAATTTGTGACTTCAGCTGAACTTGTGGGTGCTCAGCATCTCTGAAAGTCCGGCCCCAGTTGGCTAAAATTGGGCATCCAAGATTAAAGGTCACGTTTGAAAATTTGAGACCTAACTCATCCGTACTACCTCAGGTCCCCAAACAGCGAAAATAATGCTGGCCTATCTCACAGGGGTGCTGCAATGTCAATGGTATGGTTTGAGATCCTCAGATGCTAGAGTAAAACAAGGTATTTTCACCCCTGGAGGATTCTGTTTAATGACTGGCCCAGTATCCTGAAAAGGATGAATTTTGGTAGCTATGAAAATAAATTTGGTCACAAAGGGACAAATTATTTTACTAAACATCACTACTGGCCTCAGAGTTTTGCAGTATTCAGCAAAAACCTGTTCCCCTTAGCATTAACTTTGGGCAGAAGTTCTCTGAGGTAGGGACTATATGTTTTGTTATGTGTTTGTACAGCACCTAGCACATTCTGGGTATTACAACAAAAAACAGAAGCAGCATTAGATACTGTAACATGGCTTAAGGTTCAAAATACTGCACCTCACTAGGGCTTTATCACTCCAGCTCACGTTGTTACTGTCTTTCTGTTGATACATTTTCTTCCTCAGAAAGGTCCTAGGGAGAAAAATTCAGCATGACTCAACTGAGAGTTATAATCAAGACACCGACAATTATTTTTAATATAGAAACGTAGAGAGTATATTTGAGTCATTTTGTTTGTTTAAGCAATTGACAGAATCAGGATGCACTAAGAGAAATGTTCTTTTAAAAAAGTTTTTATTTTTTACTTCTCAAATAAAACAAACCTAATTTTCTCTCTCTCATAAGGATCCCTCTCTCCTTATTTATGTTCATTTTGGAATGGCAGCCTTATTAAGTTAGTGAAAAAGACAGCATATGATATTTTATAAAAAAACCCATAGCCACTCACTCACCTTTTTACTTTGTTAATTTCCAAAGTTGCTTCTTCTTCCTGGTTGCACAATGTCACTTGAGGCAGTACTACTATAAGCTCATGACGTGGACAGGCCATTCTAGGTCTCTTTACAACCCTGCTCCCCCAATCTGACCAGAATCATCATTAATGTTTTACCTTACCAGGGGCTCTCAAACTATTAATAGCTCAGCAGAGACAGTGTGCGCCTGACAGGTTTTGAGAATGAAAATTGGGTGTTCAAGTGATTAAAATAAAATCTGATCATCTAACAAGGTCTTGTTGAAAGGTGGCACAGTAGCTTGTGCAAGCAGCAATTCAATGGCCGAGCTGGCAGATCAAACCTTTACAAAGGTTCAACAAAAGCCGTTTTCATCTCCAACTCCCCTGCACTCAAAGGCAGGATAGAGCTGCCCTGTATTATCTGTCAACTTTATATACACACAGTCACCACTGTTACCATTTGATTCAAGCAGAGGGAACGAAGTGTGAAGACCTTGTCTCTCAGGAAACTGTTCAGGTTTGTGAGGAGATAAGCATGCTCAGTAAGAGCATTTTGGAACTGAAGGTAACAGAGTAAATGGCACTAAACAGAACTGGTTCTTCAAAGTGTGAGTGCTCCTTTTAGCGGTGCAGAGCCTATGGAGCTAGGGAAGCTAGTTTTTATCTTGCTTTACAGATTATCTGCTAAATGATCAGCTATATGTTGATGGCAAGATTTTTATACCAAGAGATGATATAAGAGGCAGATAAAAGCTTGGTTTTCAGATCCTCAGAGTTTTAATGGCTGTTAGAAAGGTTTCAGAGTAGCAGCTGCGTTAGTCTGTATCCGCAAAAAGAACAGGAGTACTTGTGGCACCTTAGAGACTAACAAATTTATTTGAGCATAAGCTTTCGTGGGCTACCGCCCACTTCTTCAGATGCATAGAATGGGACATATATTGAGGATATATATATATATACATACAGAGAGCATGAAAAGGTGGGAGTTGTCTTACCAACTCTGAGAGGCCAATTAGTAAGAGCTCTGCACATAAATGGTTAGAAAGGAGCATAAACACTGCCAAATTAAGTGCAAGAATGTAATAAGAAAAGCCAAAGAGGAGTATGAAGAACGGCTAGCCCAAAACTCCAAAGGTAATATCAAAATGTTTTTTAAGTACATCAGAAGCAGGAAGCCTGCTAAACAACCAGTGGGGTCCCTTGATGATCGAGATACAAAAGGAGCGCTTAAAGACGATGAAGTCATTGCAGAGAAACTAAATGGATTCTTTGCTTCAGTCTTCACGGCTGAGGATGTTTGGGAGATTCCCAAACCTGAGCTGGCTTTTGTAGGTGACAAATCTGAGGAACTGTCATGGACTGAAGTGTCATGAGAAGAGGTTTTGGAATTAATTGATAAACTTAACATTAACAAGTCACCGGGACCAGATGGCATTCACTCAAGAATTCTGAAAGAACTCAAATGTGAAGTTGCAGAACTGTTAACTAAGGTTTGTAACCTGTCCCTTAAATCAGCTTTTGTACCCAATGACTGGAAGTTAGCTAATGTAACGCCAATATTTAAAAAGGGCTCTAGAGGTGATCCTGGCAATTACAGACCGGTAAGTCTAACGTCTGTACTGGGCAAATTAGTCGAAACAATAGTTAAGAATAAAATTGTCAGACACATAGAAAAACATAAACTGTTGAGCAATAGTCAACATGGTTTCTGTAAAGGGAAATCGTGTCTTACTAATCTATTAGAATTCTTTGAAGGGGTCAACAAACATGTGGACAAGGGGGATCCAGTGGACAGTGTACTTAGATTTCCAGAAAGCCTTTGACAAGGTCCCTCACCAAAGGCTCTTATGTAAATTAAGCTGCCATGGGATAAAAGGGAAGGTCCTTTCATGGATTGAGAACTGGTTAAAAGACAGGGAACAAAGGGTAGGAATTAATGGTAAATTCTCAGAATGGAGAGGGGTAACTAGTGGTGTTCCCCTAGGGTCAGTCCTCGGACCGATCCTATTCAACTTATTCATAAATGATCTAGAGAAAGGGGTAAACAGTGAGGTGGCAAAGTTTGCAGATGATACTAAACTGCTAAATATCAGAGGGGTAGCCGTGTTAGTCTGAATCTGTAAAAAGCAACAGAGGGTCCTGTGGCACCTTTAAGACTAACAGAAGTATTGGGAGCATAAGCTTTCGTGGGTAAGAACCTCACTTCACTTGCATCTGATGAAGTGAAGTTCTTACCCACGAAAGCTTATGCTCCCAAGACTTCTGTTAGTCTTAAAGGTGCCACAGGACCTAAACTGCTAAAGATAGTTATGACCAAAGCAGACTGTGAAGAACTTCAAAAAGATCTCACAAAACTAAGTGATTGGGCAACAAAATGGCAAATGAAATTTAATGTGGATAAATGTAAAGTAATGCACATTGGAAAAAATAACCCCAACTATACATACAATATGATGGGGGCTAATTTAGCTACAACAAGTCAGGAAAAAGATCTTGGAGTCATCGTGGATAGTTCTCTGAAAATGTCCACGCAGTGTGCAGAGGCGGTCAAAAAAGCAAACAGGATGTTAGGAATCATTAAAAAGGGGATAGAGAATAAGACTGAGAATATATTATTGCCCTTATATAAATCAATGGTACGCCCTCATCTCGAATACTGCGTACAGATGTGGTCTCCTCATCTCAAAAAAGATATACTGGCACTAGAAAAGATTCAGAAAAGGGCAATTAAAATGATTAGGGGTTTGGAATGGGTCCCATATGAGGAGAGAGTAAAGAGGCTAGGACTCTTCAGCTTGGAAAAGAGGAGATTAAGGGGGGATATGATAGAGGTATATAAAATCATGAGTGATGTGGAGAAAGTGGAAAAGGAAAAGTTATTTACTTATTCCCATAATACAAGAACTAGGGGTCATCAAATGAAATTAATAGGCAGCAGGTTTAAAACAAATAAAAGGAAGTTCTTCTTCACGCAGCGCACAGTCAACTTGTGGAACTCCTTACCTGAGGAGGTTGTGAAGGCTAGGACTATAACAGAGTTTAAAAGAGAACTGGATAAATTCATGGTGGTTAAGTCCATTAATGGCTATTAGCCAGGACGGGTAAGGAATGGTGTCCCTAGCCTCTGTCTGTCAGAGGGTGGAGATGGATGGCAGGAGAGAGATCACTTGATCATTGCCTGTTAGGTTCACTCCCTCTGGGGCACCTGGGATTGGCCACTGTCGCTAGACCGGATACTGGGCTAGATGGACCTTTGGTCTGACCCGGTACGGCCTTTCTTATGTTCTTAGTCACTGGCACAGGGCATAGATGCTGACTCTGGAAAAAAATCATAGGTGATCACCCCGCCAAACAGCTGTTTGACCGTGCCCAAAACAGCTAATCGGCAGCTGCTGCCAAACAGCTCAGGGAGGTGCTTGGAGGAGGGCAGAGAGCGGCGGCAGAGGGGCGGGGTCTCGGGAGGAGGGGCGGAAGCCTCGGGGCAGAGCACCCCCAGGGAAAACTAGAAGTCGGTGTCTGTGGCACAGGGTTTCAAAGTTGGGTCTCCTACTTTCTAAGTGAGTTCCCTAGTCACCAGGCCAGAGAGTCAATTTCACTCTATGGCCTATGACCATGGCAGTCTCTGAGCTACCCCTCCATATGAAAAATGAGGCTGGTTGTGACTGGTTCCTTTACAGCAAATCAGGTGTGCCCCTATGACTCTTTTGACCAAAGTTAAGCACCATGCTATGGTTAAAAGTACAATCCCTCTGTTTGAAAGACAGTATTTGACCTTTCAATCCTCACAAGAAATTCTCTGCGCCCTTAGGTTGGCTACTAAGAGCAACATTGTTCCCCAGTTTTATAAGTATGATGCTCTAAGGGAAGGCTGTTGTTCTTCATCATTCTTTCTCCCGAGGCTGTATCTTGGAGCTGCAAAATCAGGTCATGCTGTGGTGCTGCTGCCCAAATTTGCTATTCCGTCCCCTTTCTACAAATACATCCTTTTTGTCACAAGGAGCACATTAGCCTCAATTAACTCACTATCTCTGTGTCATTTAAATGACCTGACAAGGAAAAGTAGACATCCTCAAGAATAGGATTCCTGTGCATTTCAATACAATGCTGGCTCATAAGAACAAAGCCTAAAAGCAGGGATCGCAACCAGCACATGCGTGCCCATGAACCAAGACAAAACTAGTATGTTCACAGAAAGAGGGGAGAACATGACCCATAAGGACCAGGCTGTGTCTAGCCCAACAGGGCAGTGTAAGACCCAGGCCCAATCACAGCCCTTCCTACACTACTGGGAGTGCAAATATTGGAGGCATGTGATCTCCTGGGGTTCCCCCCAGATGCTGTAGCTCTGCTCGATCCAAACATGGGCCAGTCCCTAAATGGCACCATTTGGCCCTAATTCAGCAAGGTATTTAAGCACTGGCCTAACTTTAAGCACATGAGTAGTCCCATTGGCTTCAATGTTTGTAAGAGTACAGGGAAGTGAAGGGGAGACACCCCAAGCTGGAGGCACTTACTGAGTTAGGAATTCATTACACGGTGAAGAGGGAAGAGAATGGTTTTGAACAAAAAAAAATGAATACACTCTTTGGGGCAAGACTGTCTTTTTCTTCTGTGTTCGTACAGTGCCTGGTGCACTGGGGCCCTGGGCCTTGACAGAGCCTCCTGGGCACTATGATAATAGAAAAATAGTAACAATGAATAATCTGTCTCCCTCCCCGCCTGTTTCACTGAAGTGTCTTTCCTGCGCTGCAGTCATAGCCAGAAACATACACAGAATAGGGATGTTGGTTGAAATGCTTTGAAACACTGTCACAATAGGAACAATTTTCTCTAGGGAATGAAATCAGATTGCAAAGTTATTTTCTGTCTGCTGAAACATGAAAAGAATATGAATGAGATTACATCTGGCTAAGAAAGCAGAAACAGCCTTAACCAGATTCAGTTTTCCTTCAGTGTCCTTCTAAGAAATTTAAAATCCCAAAGAAATCCTGAATCTGGCTAGATGTCTTATAAAAGAAACTACATTCTTGCCTAGCAGAAACAGCGTGCCTTTGATGATTTGGAAACGCATGATTTAATCATTCCATTATGCATACCTTTTCTCAGCTGGGGCCAGAGCCTGAAACAGACAGAGACAAGCATTAGATAAAACAACATGATGTCTAGCTAAGGAGATTGGAGTCAAAGGGTCCAACGCTGCATGGAGCCGAGCATCCTCAATGCCATTGACTTCTCTGGGAGGTGCGCAGTACTTAGCAACATTGGGCCTAAAGGGAGCCCTCTCCTCTGAACTGATACCAGGCTAGATGACTAAAAATCTTTATCTTTTAAAGTAACTTCCCTCCCCCAAACAAAGATCCACAACATGCAAAAAGACCCATGGGCAAAATGACTGGTGCTAACAGGTTACTGTTCACTCACTTTGCCTTGGCTGCAGCCCATCCCCCTGAATTTATGAGATCTTCCGGGAAGGGACCTGGTCTTCAAACCCTTCTGTAAAACACCGAGTGCACTGTTTCCGCCATACAAATCATAAATAAATTAAAGAATAACTCCCCTTTCTCGACTCACAGCCTGCTAGACAGTGACAACCCACAACACGGTGCTTTGATTAACAGCAGGCAGTTCATCAGATGCGGTTAACTCACAGAGCTACAATTTTTCCTGCTTGGAATACCTGGTATGCTCCCATCTGCAATGCCAGATCCTTTCCCTTGCTAACTTTAGTGGTAGAGCACAGCTGAGACACAACCAGGGCACAGGTAGGCTTATACCAAGAGAAAAAGTTTGTTATATCCTTTAACCTCATTGCTGCTAAGAACACTTGAGCTTCCTGGTCTCTGTGGCAATATGCTCTTTAGCACACATGACACATCCATGTTTATAATGCTATGTTATTGCATGAATGGGGAACTAGCAACTGGAACACGTGGCTACAAATCCCCGCTTCCTAATTCTTCTGCTCTATGCCATTATGTTTTGGCAGCCATTTTAACCAAATGACCTTAATTGCTAATGAAAAGAAAAAGACGGTTACTCACCGTCGTAACTGTTGTTCTTCGAGATGTGTTGCTCATATCCATTCCATTAGGTGTGCGCGCGCCGCGTGCACGATCGTCGGAGAATTTTCTACCCTAGCAACACCGGCGGGTCGGCTGTGGAGCCCCCTAGAGTGGCGCCTTCATGGCGCTGAATATATACCCCAGCCGACCCGGCGCCCCCTCAGTTCCTTCTTGCCGGCTACTCCGACAGTGGGGAAGGAGGGCGGGTTTGGAATGGATATGAGCAACACCTCTCGAAGAACAACAGTTACAACGGTGAGTAACCGTCTTTTCTTCTTCGAGTGCTTGCTCATATCCATTCCATTAGGTGACTCCCAAGCCCAACTTAGGTGGCGGGGTCGGAGTGAGACATTGCTGTGTGCAAAACCGCTGATCCGAATGCAGCATCGTCCCTAGACTGCTGCACTAGTGCATAGTGAGCTGTAAACGTGTGGACTGATGACCAAACCGCAGCTCTACAAATGTCCTGGATCGGAACTTGCGCCAGGAAAGCCGTCGAGGAAGCTTGGGCCCTCGTGGAGTGAGCGGTGAGGTGCGGTGCTGAGACACCTGCCAGGTCATAGCAAGTCCGGATGCAAGACGTAATCCAGGAGGATAGGCGTTGCGAGGAGACCGGTGAGCCTTTCATTCGGTCGGCCACTGCAACGAAGAGTTGCGTCGTCTTTCTAAAGTGCCTTGTGCGGTCAACATAGAAAGCCAGGGCCCTGCGTACGTCCAGAGAATGTAAACGTTGATCCTGGCGAGTAGCATGTGGTTTAGGATGAAAGACCGGGAGGAATATATCCTGGTTGATGTGAAATGGGGAAACCACCTTAGGGAGAAAGGCAGGATGTGGACGAAGCTGCACTTTATCCTTATGGAAAACTGTATAAGGGGGCTCGGATGTAAGCGCCCTGAGTTCAGAAACACGCCTTGCTGAGGTGATGGCTACGAGGAAGGCTGTCTTCCAGGATAGGTACAAAAGTGAACAGGTGGCCAGTGGCTCGAATGGAGGACCTGTGAGCTTGGAGAGAACCAGGTTGAGGTCCCACGTCGGGACGGGCTGACGTTGTTGTGGGTACATCCGGTCTAAGCCTTTGAGGAATCTAACGACCATCGGGTTAGAGAATACCGAGGACGCGAGTTCCCCTGGGTGAAAGGCTGATATAGCGGCCAGGTGAACTCTAATTGAAGATATCGCCAACCCCTGCTGTTTTAGGGAGAGGAGATATTCCAATATGAGAGGAATAGGTGCCTGTAACGGGGACGTGGCTCGTTGTTCGCACCAACAGGAGAACCGCTTCCACTTAGCCAAGTACGTGGCTCGTGTTGAGGGCTTCCTACTGCTCAACAGAATCTGTTGGACCGATAGTGAGCATTCTTGCTCTGCCTGGGAGAACCATGGAGCAGCCACGCCGTGAGGTGAAGAGAATGCAGGTCGGGGTGACGCAGTCGGCCGTGGTCCTGAGAGATGAGATCCGGACATAATGGAAGCGGGATCGGTGTCTGAATCGAGAGTTCCAACAGTGTGGTGTACCAATGTTGTCTCGGCCACGCTGGAGCGATCAGAATTACCTGTGCCTGGTCTCTGCGCAATTTGAGCAGTACCTTGTGGACCAGAGGAAACGGAGGGAAGGCATAAAACAGGTGGTCTTTCCAGGGAAGGAGAAACGCATCCGAGAGGGAGCCCGGAGCTCGACCTTGTAGGGAGCAGAACACGTGGCACTTCCTGTTGTCTCGAGATGCAAACAGGTCTATCTGGGGAAACCCCCACTTCTGGAAGATGGAATGTATGATGTCCGGACGGATGGCCCACTCGTGCGTCTGAAAAGACCTGCTGAGTCGGTCCGCTAAAGTGTTCTGGACTCCAGGGAGGAACGATGCCGTGAGATGGATTGAGTGGGCGATGCAGAAGTCCCACAGGCGAATGGCCTCTTGGCATAGAATTGACGAACATGCTCCTCCCTGCTTGTTGATGTAAAACATGGCCGTGGTGTTGTCGATGAGAACTAACACACAGCGGCCACGTAGGAGATTGAGAAATGCCTGGCACGCCAGGCGCACCGCCATCAGTTCCCGAACATTGATGTGCAGGGCTAACTGGGATGCAGTCCACAGGCCCTGAGTATGGTGTTCGTTGAGGTGGGCGACCCAACCCAGAGATGAAGCGTCTGTAACCAGGTGCAGAGAGGGTTGTGGTGCGTGAAATGGCATCCCCTCGCAAACCACATTGTGATCTAGCCACCAGGTGAGGGAGGTCAGGACCGAGTTCGGGATCGTGACCACCATGTTCAGGCTGTCCCGATGTGGGCGGTATATCGATGACACCCAGGTCTGGAGTGGGCGAAGCCGAAGTCTGGCATGCCTGGTTACGTACGTGCAGGAAGCCATGTGACCCAGTAGGGTGAGGCACGACCTCACCGTGGTAGTTGGGAAGGCCCTGAGCCCTTGAATGAGGCTCGTGATGGTACAAAAGCGGTTGTCTGGCAGGATGGCTTGTGCACATCTGGAGTCTAGGACTGCGCCGATGAATTCTATTCTCTGGGTAGGTTCTAGAGTGGATTTGTCCTTGTTGAGAAGGATGCCCAACTCGTTGAATGTGTGCACTATTATGTGGACGTGAGCTCGAACTTGCTCTTTGGTGCGACCGCGTACCAGCCAGTCGTCTAGGTACGGGAACACCTGTATCCCTTGCCGACGAAGGTACGCTGCCACGACAGCCATACATTTCGTGAACACTCTTGGGGCCGAGGATAGGCCGAAGGGAAGGACTGCAAATTGATAGTGCACTCTGCTTACCACGAATCGCAGGAAGCGTCTGTGAGGCGGGTAAATTGCGATATGAAAGTATGCGTCTTTCATGTCGAGGGCGGCGAACCAGTCTCCAGGATCGAGGGAAGGGATAATGGCCCCCAAAGAGACCATGCGGAACTTCAACTTTACTACGAATTTGTTGAGTCCGCGCAAGTCCAAGATGGGCCGCAGACCTCCTTTGGACTTGGGGATCAGGAAGTAACGGGAATAAAATCCCCTGCCCCTTAACTCTACTGGAACCTCCTCTATGGCCCCAATAGCAAGGAGCGTGGAAACCTCCTGTATAAGAAGTTGCTCGTGAGAAGGGTCCCTGAAGAGGGACGGGGAAGGGGGGTGGGAGGGAGGGATTGAAGAAAACTGGATAGCGTATCCCCTCTCTACCGTGTGAAGGACCCAACGGTCCGAAGTTATAAGGGACCAAACACGGTGGAAGTGGGAGAGGCGATCTCGAAAGGAGGGGGCTGGATCCTGGGGGATGACTGGGGCGCCGTCCTCGACCGCACCTTCAAAAGTTCTGTCTAGGACCTGAAGGTGGCCTTGGTGGCCCCTGGTTCTGACCGGGTTGAGGGCCAGCCCACCTTCTCCTACCACCTCGCCCTCGCCTTCTAGCAGAGTCCTGTCTCTGACGAGGTGGAGGGGGGTAGAAACGTTGAGGCTGGGGCCTGAATGGTCTGCGCTGGGGACCCGCAACATGCATCCCCAGGGAGCGCATGATTGTCCTGGAGTCCTTGAGGCTCTGTAATCGAGAGTCCGTCTTCTCCGAGAACAACCCCTGTCCTTCAAAGGGCAAATCCTGCAGGGTTTGCTGTAACTCGGGGGGCAAACCCGAGACTTGGAGCCAGGAGGTCCTTCGCATAGCGATACCTGCGGCCAGGGTTCTCGCAGCCGAGTCCGCTATGTCCAGGGAGGCCTGTAAGGAGGTCCGAGCCACCTTCTTACCCTCCTCTACCAAGGCCCCAAACTCTTCCCTGGACTCTTGGGGAACCAATTCCTTGAACTTCCCCATAGAGTTCCAGGAATTAAAGTTGTAGCGGCTCAGGAGCGCCTGCTGGTTAGCCGCTCTAAGTTGCAGCCCTCCAGCTGAATAAACTTTACGGCCAAACAAATCGAGGCGCTTAGCCTCCTTCGATTTGGGCGCTGCGGCTTGTTGACCGTGGCGCTCCCTTGCATTCACTGATGACACCACCAGTGAACACGGCTGGGGATGGGTATACAAGTACTTGTAGTCTTTGGAAGGGACAAAGTACTTTCTTTCCACCCCTCTCGCTGTGGGTGGGATAGAGGCAGGAGTTTGCCATATCGTAGTTGCGTTCGCCTGGATCGTGCGGATCAGGGGCAACGCCACTCTTGATGGGACATCCGCCGCGAGGATATTTACAATGGGGTCCTGCACCTCCACTATCTCCTCCGTCTGTAGGTCCATATTACGGGCCATCCTACGTAACAGGTCCTGATGAGCCCGAAGATCTATTGGGGGTGGACCTGTGCACGACGTGCCCGCCACTGCCTCATCCGGAGAGGAAGAGGAAGATGCCTCTGGTGGTAAGGGATCCAAGGGAGGATCCTGGTCTCCCTGTTCCTGGGTCGGAGCATCACCTGCCCTTGGGTCCGGGACGTCAGGTGGTGCAGACACGGAGGCCTCCATGCCCCCTGGAGGAGGGCGAGAGATGGTGGACTCTGGGGCCCTTGTATCAGAGTGACCCGAGCGAGAGGTTGAAGTTATTGGAGCCCCTTGCGCCTGATGGTACGCCCACGGGGTCCAGAACGACCAGTGAGATGGGCCATGAGCAGGGTCCTCTGCCACCTCTTGCCAATGGCCTATATCTTGCTCCCCGGCTTGCCCCTGAGGGGGGTATGCCGATCTTGATAAGTCCTCAGAGGAGCGAGACACCGATCTCGATGGCCATGGTGGTGCCGACTGCGCCGAGACGAATCCCGTGGGATACGGTGCCGTACGGTGCCGGTCTGGAGATGTTCTATCTCTACGCGGTGCCGAGATCGTGATCGGTGCCGATGACCTCGGCAGTGCCGGGAGTCGGATCTGGATCGAGACGATGACCTGGAGTAGGCCCTCGTCGAGCGTCGATCGTACCGGTGCCGAGAACTACGTCTCGACGTTGATCGGTGCCGACGATCATAGCGGTGCCGAGACGTAGAGCGGTGCCGCGATGATCTTGGCCGCGAGTACAACCGGTGCCGAGGTGATATCCGGCGCCGGGACTGCGAGCGGCGTGGGGACCTGCTTCGGGACCTGGACCGGTGCCGTGGTTCCAGCCCCTGCGATGGAGGGCGCATCAAGGCAGGTTTCCCCCTAGATTGGACCGGACGAGTCAACGGTGCCGACGGTGCCGGTGGTTGGGGCGGTGCCGGCTCCGTGAGGGCGATCAAGTCTCTCGCCGTCGCGAAGGTCTCTGGTGTCGACGGGAGGCACTGTATCACCGCCGGTCGCGGTGGTGACTCTGTCTGCACCGGACTCAACGGCTTCGGAGCCGGAGTCGACGGTGCTGGAGGCACCTGTTTTCGGTGCTCCACAGGTGGACGCGGCTCTACCCCCGGCACCGGGGGAGCCGGCGTCTTCGGCACTGAGGTCCCCGTCTTATGGGATTTTTTATGTCCCGGGGATAATGAACGGCGCCGAGGCACTTGCTGTGAGTGCGGTGCCGATGAGGTCCGGTGCCGTGGAGGCTTGTCCGACGTGGTCGGCATGGTCGGTGCCGCCGGGGCACTGCGCACCGAGGTGCTAGGTGCCGGGGCCTGACGCGCTGATGGAGCGTCCGGGCTAAGTGCCGCCTCCATAAGGAGTTGCTGGAGCCGAAAGTCCCGCTCCTTCTTGGTCCTCGGTCTGAAGGCCTTACAGATCTTGCACTTATCTGTTTGATGGGACTCTCCCAGGCACTTCAGACACGAGTCGTGCGGGTCACTCGTTGGCATAGGCTTAGCGCAGGAGGCGCACTGTTTGAAGCCGGGAGCCTTGGGCATGAGCCCGGCCACGCGGCCGGGGGAAAAAGGGGGAGACAACCCCCTTAATCCCCTTTAACTATATAACAAGTATTAACAAAGTGAATAACCAACTATTTAACTATAAACAACTAGAACTATAACTATAACTGTGAATAACTGGATAAGCTAGGGAGAGTGGAGAACAGCTACGCCGCGCTCCACAGTTCCAACGACCGTCAGCGGCGGTAAGAAGGAACTGAGGGGGCGCCGGGTCGGCTGGGGTATATATTCAGCGCCATGAAGGCGCCACTCTAGGGGGCTCCACAGCCGACCCGCCGGTGTTGCTAGGGTAGAAAATTCTCCGACGATCGTGCACGCGGCGCGCGCACACCTAATGGAATGGATATGAGCAAGCACTCGAAGAAGAATAATCACTTTTTAAAATCCAGTTGGGAATATCCACATGAGCATGAGCTCATGAAAGATGTCTGTTTGACAACACTGGAAACCTTATAATCTCTGCAAAGGGTAAGTACAACATAAGAAGCAGCAGGACAAACTTCTCATACAATACCCCTAGCTAATGTGCCTCAACCAGCAATCTGGCGATCTAAAAGGGAAAGGCTCTGTATCTCATTCCCAAGCTCCTACATTCAACCCTCAGATGGTGTCTAAAGGCAACAGAATATCAAGGAGGGCTTAGTTTCCTGACATGTCAGCCAGATGTAAAACGTGCAGAGTATGCCTAGTACTCAGGTGTTTATTGCAGATATCATTAACAGTCCTTGCACACTGGGCACAGGAAGAAACCTGTCCATTTACTGACAGAAGCAGCAATTGCTCAGAAGCTGCAGAGAACAGAAATAATCGCTCCCTTTCCAAAATAAAAAAAAAAAAAAAAGCAAAGCTTCACAGCAGCATGGTTGTGAAAATGAATTGAATGACTTAACTAGACCTGAGATCAGAGTTCTGTGTCTTTCATGAAGGAATCAACAGCACTCAATGCAGAGCAACCAGCTGCCTTTCTGACACTCATTTAGGTTTTGGTAACATTACCAGTTTTAACTCCGCACATGCAGAATCCTGAACTCAGAGCTGGCAGTTTTCAACAAGAGTATTTTGTTTTTTAAATGAATGTATGTATCACTTTGAAGCCCACACATGCCTCCAGCCCAGAATTTTGGATCTCAAATCATTTTGATATTTAAAATGAAAAGCATTTCAGTTCAACTTTAAATTACAGTGTGGAAGGGCTGCAGAAAAGCCTCTCTCTGCAAGCACTGCTGAAACCAGAACAGGTCCTCTTGCTAACAGGCCACAGCCGCTGGACTTGAACACATAGGAGTCTGGGGAAAGGAGCTTTAGTTCTGGAACTCTTTCTCCTCTTGGTCTGAAAGCAGGGCTGGCTCTGGCTTTTTTGCTGCCCTAGGCAAAAAAGCCACACGCCGCCCCTCCCGCCCCCCAGCAGGGCAGGGGAGGGCGCCGAGCTCGGCCTCAGGCCCACAATCCCCAACCGGACGGAGCGCCGGGAGCAGGGCGGAGAGCCCGGCCGGGGCTCTCCGCTCTCCTCGGCGGCCACAGCGCCGGGGGGAGGGCAGAGAGCCCCCGGCGGCCAGAGCGCCGGGAGGAGGGCAGACAGCCCGGCCAGGGCTCTCTGCTCTCCCCGGCGGCCACAGCACCGGGGGGAGGGCAGAGAGCCCCCAGCGGCCAGAGCGCCGAGGGGAGGGCGGACAGCCCCTGGCGGCCAGAGCGCCGGGGGGAGGGCGGCGAGCCCAGCCGGGGCTCTCCACTCTCCCCGGCTGCCAGAGCGCCGGGGGGAGGGCGGAGAGCCCGGCTGGGGCTCTCCGCTCTCCCCAGCGGCCACAGCGCCGCGGGGAGGGCGGCGAGCCCAGTCGTGGCCCTGCTTTCGGGCTGGAGCGCCCCACCGTGCCGCCTCCCTCCAGGCGCCGCCCCAAGCACATGCTTGGTGGGCTGGTGCCTGGAGCCGGCCCAGTCTGAAAGAACCCAAATCTGTTGATCCTCTCCACACAATGTAAATCCCCTTTATTTGAGCAGACTATCTCTCTAAAGTAGTTACATGGTACCCATTACTGCAGTATCTAAACACCTCATCTCTTTAATGTATTTCTTCTCACAACAACCTTGTGAGGTAGGGCAGGTCTATATTATCCCTGTTTTATAGGTGAGGAAAGGAAGCACAGACATATTAAGTACTAAGTAACTTGCCAAGGATTACACTGCTCCTGTATTTTCCACTCCATGCATCTGATGAAGTGGGTTCTAGCCCACAAAAGCTTATGCCCAAATAAATTTGTTAGTCTCTAAGGTGCCACAAGGACTCCTCATTGTTTTTGCTGATACAGACTAACATGGCTACCACTCTGACACAGGTAGTTTGTGGCACAGCAAAGAATTAAACCCTGTTCTTTTGAGTGCTAGGTTAGAACCCTAACCACCGCTCCATCACTCCCACATAACTACATTTATTATTTTTAACAACTCATGTTGAGGTTGAATCAGTTTCTCTTTGATTGATATTGGCTCCCCAGTTCTTGCATGTTTCCAGTAAACATGCCCAGACAGATTATTACAGATAAACAGCAAGAGTGCTATTAATCAAATGAATTACTGACTCCAGCACCAGTAAACATCCACTACAATCAGAATGATCCTGCAAATGGGTGCCAAGCCAATTCATACCACCTCAACAGCAACCCCTATAACCAGTGAAGCTGGAGCTCTGGTGGACTCCAAAGTGAATCTGTCCAATCTATGTCAGCAGGGACCAGGCTCGGATTGCATGGATCCTTGTCTAAGGGAACTGTGTTTTAATTCGGAGAAACACAATTTTCAGGGAGTCAGACAGGAAACACTCTGGGGTTCTTAAAAAATCTGAACATGCATATCAGCAATACCATGAGTCATATTTCCAAAGCATGAAATTCTGGTCATGAAAGCCCTTGGAACATATTCCCAGTGATAAATGCAACTCCCCCCCCCCCACCTTGTTTATCACATACCTCAGGTGGAGGAGTAGGAATCATTTTCTCTCCTGGCACTGAGAGGGGAAAAAATAGAAAAATAAGTAGGAGCCAACATGACAAAAGATTTTATAATCTCCAGCTACTAATGTTACTTGCACGTTTCTTCTGCCTTAGCATTTGTGCCCTGTCTCATGTTCCCCAGCATATCACTCACAATAGTGCATAAACACTGGCCTGACTTTTTAGAAACATAAAGCACTGAGTGTGTTACTCTCCATATAAAACAAATGGCATTTTTGCTCATGTTAACACAAAAATAGGGATGGGCCCAAAAAACCTCAATTTAGGATTGAAATCCAGACATAGAGATGAACTTTGCAGCTGGTCCTTATTTTTATAATGGACTGAAATAAACACCCGGAATGAAACACCCCTGAACTTTGGTGTGCTTGAAAATCCTGATCCAAATTTTTCATCTTGGGACCACCTCTACTCTGACCCCCTCTAATACAAAATGTCAGTGATTCTACATGTACAAGTGCATTTGAATCTCTCCAAACATGAGATGCTAGCCAGCCAACTGGCCTAACCAGGAAAATAAGTAGTTTGCTGCTTGCAACAGAACACACATAAATGGGGCGGGGCATGAAGTGTGGGGGACCTCATGCCCTTTGGGGGCTATTACTGGAAGCTCTACCTTCAGGAGATAAAAGGGGATTAACCCAGGGAAAACACAGGTAGACAATGTTTAAGCACTTGAACAACTCAATACAACATTAGTCCAGGCAGGAGTCTATTAACAGTGTCTGATGGAAGCAATTGTATTATTAATAAACTGACAAGATCAATTGGCTGCTTTATACCAGTATAAAGAGAGCTATTGTACTTTCATGTCCTTTTAAACACAGAGTATAAAGTGTTCCCTGGGGTGCTTTCATGAGCTGCCTTCGATTAAGAGTTCTTAGAACATTTGATATTGTCAGAGATCAACTTGCCAGAACCCCAACTGGATTTGCAGCTTTCACAAAAGAAATGAAGATGACAGCAATTATAATTAAAAGTAGGCTGGAGAATGAAGGACCTTTCCTGATGAGTACTTTACTTACTGTACCTAAAGGCTAGGCTGTCAAACCTGGGGAACTGACCTGCTTTTACATCGTTGGCAAAAATGTCAGAATTGGCAACATACTATCAGTGACTGATGCCAAGATGTT
Source organism: Trachemys scripta elegans (assembly GCF_013100865.1). NCBI lineage: Eukaryota > Metazoa > Chordata > Testudines > Emydidae > Trachemys > Trachemys scripta. The sequence continues at coordinate 21,115,648 of NC_048304.1, forward strand.
ATTTCTCTTCTCAAAGTGCTAATTTTGGGGAGATGTTTGTGCTGCTTTATAGAATGTCAGCAATACAAAGGAACAGAGTACTGCCTAACTCTGAGAAGTAGACAGTCCATGACATATGTCAGAGTTTACATGGAGGTGTAAATTATCAGAATAAGACTAAGTATTTCACATCCCATGTTTAAAATACAAAAGGCAATGCCTTTGCACAATATCTCCGATCTACAAAGCACTATGCAATTTGGATCCTGGCTCCTTAGCCACTGTCTTTTTCATCATGTTTTATCCCAATGGTTGAGATCAGCAACGGTGCATCAGCTAGCAAACCCTAGGTTAAAAGGTCTGGGAGCTGGTGCAACAGGGTTCTCAGTAACGGGCTTTTGACTCTGGAGTTTGTTTTCCTCCTTGGCCTGACAGAGCCTGAGCTGGCTGATATCAAGGGCATGCTGTTAAGTCTGTTATCAAACCTTTGTCAGAAGGGGTGAGATGGGAAGGGCTGAGTCTCTGTAGTATTTGGGGGGATAATTTTCTTTTCAGTTTTCATTTTGTGTCCAATCCTGGCCCCCCATGGAAGCCATTGGTAACTTTCCCAGTGACTTTAGTGGGACTAGGACTGGCTTCCTTATGTCATTTTAGATCCTGATGTATGTGATGTGATACTTTTGTGCATACACCAAGAGGTGTGTTTTATAAACTGTAAAATAATAACTAGTTATTTGGGGTGGATAAAGGCTGTTAGTTCCAACAGCATTTGCGCTGAACTTTGACAGTGCAAAAAAAAGGAACATCATTCTGGGATGTATTAGCAGAAGTGTTGTAAGCAAGACACGAGAAGTAATTCTTCTGCTCTACTCCGTGCTGATTAGGCCTCAACTGCAGTATTGTGTTCAGTTCTGGGTGCCACATTTCAGGAAAGATGTGGACAAATTGGAGAAAGTACAGAGAAGAGTGACAAAAATGATTAAAGGTCTAGAAAACATGGCCTGTGAAAGAAGATTGAAAAAATTGAGTTTTGTTTAGTCTGGAAAAGAAAAGACTGAGAGGGGACATGATAACAGTTTTCAAGTACATAAAAGGTTGTTACAAGGAGGAGGGAGAAAAATTGTTCTTCTTACCCTCTGAGGACAGGACAAGAAGCAATGGGCTTAAATTGCAGCAAGAGAAGTTTAGGTTGGACATTAGGAAAAACTTCCTAACTGTCAGGGTGGTTAAGCGCTGGAATAAATTGCCTAGAGAGGTTGTGGAATCTCCATCATTGGAGATTTTTAAGAGCAGGTTAAACAAACACCTGTGAGAAATGGTCTAGATAATACTTAGCCCCACCATGAGTGCAGGGGACTGGACTAGATGACCTCTAGAGGTCCCTTCCAGTCCTATGATTCTATGAAAAGAAATTTCTGTGCTGTCATGGAACTTTCTGAAAATCTGAATGCCACCGTTATCCCATACTTCTAGATAACAGATCACCAGAAATGTATACCATCTACTTTGAAGCTAGAAAACTAACTTTAGGAAGCACCAAATCCATTGGGGCATAGAGACACAGGTCCCCTTCATAAAGGCCTTATTTTTCTCTATAATATCATAACTCTCAGTATACAGACCTAGCAGAATCAGGGCTTTCTTTGCAGCTCCATTCATTTCACTCCAGCTTGGCCAGCAGTTGCTGAGCTCTGGAAGATTAGACTGCTACTTTTGCAGCACACCCTAAGAAGAGACTAATGGCCAGACTCTGATCTCAGGTAGAGCTGAGTAAATCCAGAGTAACTCTATTAAGCTCAAATCCATGGAGCTACTCTGAATTTACCCTGTTAATAAGCTCTTTATTTTGCCCCACATCAAACCCAGTTCTTTTGTTTGCTGCTGCCAGTCTCTACTGATAACAGAGAAAAATAAGATCTTTTATGATGGGGCCTATTCAGCTGGGAGGTTTGACTTTCATGACCTGATTACTTTCCCCCACCCCAATCTCAGGAACAAAGGCAAACAGAGCTGAATGGGTTGCTTTGCCTCTGTTCAATTATATTCCCCTTTAACCTTCTATTTCCCCTCTAATTCAAACCCTTGTGGAATACAATGGCCTGTTTTTTTGAAAGAGAAGGTACAATCAATTCATGCATGGGCCTTAGCCAATAGGGGTGGTCACAAAGAGTGAAGGATCCCCTGCTCCAAGCTTCATTTCTGAATGGGCAATAGGCTGTTGCCAAATAACTGAATTTTTCTGTAATACAAATATTTGTAAATGTAATCTCCAGTCTGTCTCTGCTGTATCCCCACTGAATCTAATGGACCTCATGGTCAGTGTTCAACATCAGTGAGCCTCTGGGGTCAGTTAATATAGAAAGGTTTGTGCTTTAGAACAAAGTTTAAAAAGAAGCAGGGCCTGTGCTCCACCTTCAGGTCAGTGAAGGACATTTCATGGTAACAATGTTTCAACAAATGTTTGGCTGAAGAATTAATACAGTGCTTGGGAGGGAAAAGGCATTTGTTAGAAACTTCTAAAACACTAATCATTCTTGGTCAATGGAACAGACCATTCCTGGTTCAAAAATAGAGTGGCAAATTTACTAAACACTAGTCGTTAAATTCTGCCCCATTTATGTACCAGGCAATCGCATTGGAGACAACAGATTGTAAACCAAGAGAATTTTAGAAAGAATACATCATATTTCAACAAGTCTGAGGTCCTTTAGAATTTCATAGTTGCCACATGTCCACTTCATGGCTGTCACTAGATTACACTGTGGTCATTCAGAACATCCCAGCAACAGTGGAGAAAATACAGATTTTCCTGCTCCAAAGCACAGGCTCCTGCTGCCTGAGCTCGTAGAGACCCTTCTTTAGCTGTTAGCACTATAGGGTCTGACTGTAACACTGAACGATCCTATTTCCATTGTGGCAATGACTTGGGATAGGGAGCCATTAACTCGTCTAGATTTTTCAGGAAACTGCTGATATTGGGCACCTGCTCCTATCTCTTGCTTTCACTGGGAGAGCAGGAGAACTATGTGGAGAAGGTGCTCTGGCTGCATCACTCTGGTTAGAGTTCTTGAAGGATTGCCCTAGGACTCGAAAGGCTTGTCTATATGGGGACTTATTCTGTAATAAGAATTCTAGGTTAACTCCCTGTCTGGACATTCTTATTCTGGAATAAGAGTGTTTTATTCTGAATGAGATTAGATTCCAAAGTGGATTAAGAGTGCCTTATTCATAAATGGATGAAACCAATTCAGAATAAGGCACTCTTATTCTGCAATAAGAGCATTCACACATGTAGGAAATCAAGAATAGTTAATCCACACCCTATTTATTCCAGATTAATTTTCATGTGTAGATAAACACTTAATCAGAGAGACTCCAAGGAGTCCCCCTAAGAGTCTAACTGCCTACAGCATATTTTCCAGCTCATCCAAAACTATAGATATGTGGCTAGGCAATTTGATATATAGAGTGGAGCTATGTAGGCATTCACTCTAGCCATATGTCTATGACTGTCGGAATTTGAGGGCCATGCTTTAGGCATGTTTGCTATTGTCAGGAAGTACATTGTGCGGGAGATGAGGAAAATCAAGGAGGGGAAAAGGTTAGTGAGGAAACCCTGGGGAGCCAAAGAAAAGCAGGAGGAGGGTAGATATTTGGTAGGGGGGAAAAAAAGAAAGTGTGCAAATAAGTCACTGTATGTTCAAACATCCAAATTACATCACTGCATGATGTATAAGGCTCCAGATTTCTGGGCCTGCAGTCTTATCAGGTATGATGATATTCAACCATTTATACTATTTATTTAATTATAAAAGAATTCTAGTTCCTATAAGGTTTATCATGAGTTATTTGAATCGTTACTGCAAAATGTCTATTGGGATGACATTGTGAAAAAGAGAATGTTAATGCCTACCATTTCAAGTGCAAACTTATAATAGAGTTGGAATATCTGACCTCACCTATCGGAATAGCCGAATGGGCCTGGGAGGCAGTCTTGAGGTCTCTAGCCATCATGGCATTCTGATTTAAAAAAAAAAAATCAACATTTTTCATTTTTTTATAAACAAGCAGGGAGATACAATACAGTAGGTTGGCCAAACTTTACTCAGCGCAGGTCACAAGAGCCTCAGCACAGTAATTAATGTGTATTAAATGGGGCAGATTATAGCTGTCTGACAATTAATACAGAGGAGATGAGATCTGTGGAGACTACAGGTTCAAGCATGTAATACTCCATCTTGAATATAGGGACACTGCACTGTTAATCTGCCAAGTTTGTTAATACTAGCTCCAGAATTTCTCTCTCTCCCCCAATTCTGTTGGCATGGGCAATTCTGGAAAAATCTGCGAGATAGCCTGATTCACATGAAAACATTAATCATTTGTTTAATGAATCTGAGTTAAGATTTGTATTTAGGTCCTTCAGAAGCAAAACTTGATTCTCGTCTGAGTTATCATCTTATAGAATCACTGATTTAAAGGAGCCTTCTGTGTATTATTAATATTCATTAGTTTTCTGAATGAATAAAAATCTTCCGCTGTGAAACTGGAATCTAAATGTGTCACTGAGCTCTCTCTCCTGCCATCCAACAGCAGTTGAGGTAAATCGATAACATTTTCGGGAGAGCTCCTATGTTTGCAACAACAGGTACCTGCATCTCTGAGGAAAATCTTTTATGTTTTGGTGTGTGTGTCTTTCTCAGACCTGCACTGTCTGAACTGGATAATTTCCCGGGCACAAGCTTCTGAATCATAAATAAAATAAGGCAAGTTTAAGAACATACTATATAAGAGCAAACTCCACAAGTAGTAGCAAGGAATATATTTAAAAAATCATATTAAATTGCTATGGGTTTTTATTAGAGATGGGCCCAATCAGTACCTGAGATCTGAACCCCTCCGTTTTGGGGATGCTCAAAATCCAGATCTGCATTTGGATTTTTGTGAGTTGAGCCCATCTGTAGTCTATTACACAACAACTATGTTAAAAGATCATTAAGGTTGCAAAGGCAAGCACTCAAAGTTAGAATATACCGAAATTAAGGTTGTCTGTATGACCCAATCTGGCTTCCTTGTACATTTGCATTATAATATAGTCTTTAATTGCATGATCACATACTATGGTATTTTTTCCACAGGGCCCCTGCCTCATTCAGTGCACAGAATTCATGGTGCTCATGAAGATGAGCAGTTATTTAATATTTTATGTTCTCCATAATGTTTAAGGTGTGACACTAGGACTTATTTATTGCACACTGTTCATACCCTATTTTGAGTACAGAATTATTAATTTCCTCTTGGACTTTTCTATGGCACTTATCATTAATGTATCTTAGCTACCAATTTTAGGATTGTTGTATGAACTTAATAAAAACCCTTCAGAAATAGTAATCAATGTTTATGACATGAGTCATTGTGAATGCCCCACTAATACCAACTGTAGCACTTATGGTGATGGAGAATACCTTTTCTTTGCCAGACGGAAATCTGTCGCTCTTTGAAGCTTTTTTCTTCCTTTTTTCAGAACCTTCAGAACAGGGACAACAAGAACCTGTAATGTGACTCATTTCTGTGAGGACTGTCTGTGTGGGCATGAGTGCGTGGATCAGGAAAGAGAAAGCAGAGCTGAACTGTGCACTGAGAGCTGAAGAAGCGCTCTGTGTAAGCTCGAAAGTTTCTCTCTCACCAACAGAAGTTGGTCCAATAAAAAAGATATTACTTCACCTCACCCTCCTATCTCTCTCATATCCTGGCACCAACAAGGCTACAACAACACTGCTGAGTGAATAACAGATCTAGAAGGCATTTTTCAAATATGGGGCAAATCCTGCTCCTTACTCATGTACGTCCTCCCACTGAAATCAGGTCTTGCATGAGTAAAGCAAGCAGAATTTGAACAATGATCATGCTCCATCTCTAATCAAGTAATTACATGTTAGTGTAATAATAATTTTCCCTTTTGGTGCATCTTCCATCAAATCTCAAAACACTACCAACATGAATTAATTAATCCTCATAACACTTCATGTAAGCATTATGTATCCATTTTACAGACAGAAAAGTTGAGGCACAGACAGTTTAAATGACTTGGCCATGGCTATCAGGGAAGTCAGTGGCAGACCCAGGACAGCTCAAGACCCTGGTTCTGCACTATTAAAGTCAATGTAAGTTTTGCCACTGATTTCAACGAGCGTAGGCTCATGCCTGGGGAGAATATCTGTAGAACTATGATATACAATAAAAGCCAATAGTAAAAGAAGACTTTTAATACCTGTTTTTTTCTTCATCTGTAAAGTCTGAGTTTTGTCTAAACAGAAATCTCTTTCTGTTAGAAGATTTGTTCTCTCCTTGTCTGCTTCTTCATTGACTTGCTGCGGTTCAGTGCTTGGGATTTGCTGTAGCGATTCTGTATCGGGGGATTCACTCTCAGTTTCAGCAACCTGAACAAAAATAAAGCAGGCAAGTGTTGGTTGTTAGGGGGAGGAAAATGCCCAATTAAAAAAACCCCCTCTCTTATCCCTTATTTTTGAAACTATCAGCTTGCAACATGGCAAATCCAGTCAGTACTGATTAAGGGCAAAATCTTCCTCTCAGAACCACATTGTGGATCTTGCCTTCAGTATTATGTGGTCTCTACCACTGTAGATCTCACTGTCAGGAGTTCCTATGCATAAGGAAAGCCCAATAAGCAAACTGAGATCTGTTATATGGAGATGAAATAAAAACATTTGCCCTAAATCCAGGCAATTAGAACAATATTCCATTAAAACAGCCTTTGGCTGCCTTTCAATAACTCTCTGCAATGCTGCTTGTAAAACCCACTGCTTGTCATAGACTCATGCCCTTTAAGGTCAGAAGGGACCATTGTGATGATCTAGTCTGACCTCGTGCACATTGCAGGCCACAGAACCTCACCCACCCACTCCTGTAATAGACCACGAACCTCTGGCTGAATTACTGACATCCTCAAAACGTAGTTTAAATACTTCTAATTACAGGTTATTCACCATTTACATTAGTTTAAACCTGCAAGTGACCCGTGCCCCATGCTGCAGAGGAAGGCAGCCCACCCCCATCCCCCGGGTCTCTGCCAATCTGACCTGGGGAAAAATTCCTTCCTGACCCCAAATATGGCGATCAGTTAGACCGTGAGCATGTGGGCAAGACCCACCAGGCAGATACCTGGGAAAGAATTCTCTGGATAACTCAGAACCCTCCCCATATAGCTTCCTATCTCCAGCCATCATGGATTTTTGCTACTGGCAGTCGCTGATAGGCCACATGCCATCATAGGCAGTCCCGTCATACCATCTCCTCCATAAACTTATCAAGCTCAGTCTTAAAGCCAGTTAGGTTTTTTGCCCCCACTGCTCCCCTTGGAAAGCTGTTCCAGAACTTCTCCTCTGATGATTAGAAACCTTCATTTAATTTTTAGCCTAAACTTGTTGATGGACAGTTTACAGCCATTTGTTCTTGTGTCCACATTGGCACTTAACTTAAATAACTCCTCTCCCTCCCTGGCATTTATCCCTCTGATGTGTTTATAAAGAGCAATCATATCTCCCCTCAGCCTTCTTTTCATTAGGTTAAAAAGCCAAGCTCTTTGAGTCTCCTCTCAAAAGGTAGGTTTTCCATTCCTCGGATCATCCTAATAGCCCTTTTTTGCACCTGTTGCAGTTTGAATTCATCTTTCCTAAACATGGGAGACCAAAACTGCACACAGTATTCTGGATGAGGTGTCACCAGTGCCTTCTATAATGGTACAAACACTTCCCTGTCTCTACTGGAAATACCTCACCTGATGCATCCTAGCTCTACATTAGCCTTTTTCATGGCCACATCACATTGATGGCTCATAGCCATCCTGCGATCAACCAATACACCCAGGTCTTTCTCCTCCTCTGTCACTTCCAACTGGTAAGTCTCCAGCTTATAGCAAAAATTCTTGTTAGTCCCTAAATGCATGACCTTGCACTTTGCTCTATTTAATTTCATCCCATTTCTATTACTCCAGTTTACAAGATCATCTAGATCTTATTGTGTGATATTCTGGTCCTCCTCCGCATTGGCAATACTTCCCAATTTTGTGTCATCTGCAAATTTTATTAGCACACTTCCACTTTTTGTGCCAAGGTCAGAAATATAATAAGATTGGTCCCAAGACCGATCCCTGAGGAACTACACCCATAACCTCCCTCCAGCCTGACAGTTCACCTTTCAGTATGGCCTGTTGTAGTCTCCCCTTTAACCAGTTTCTTATCCACCATTCAATTCTCATATTAACCCCCATCTTCTCCAATTTAACTAATAATTCCCCATGTGGAACTGTATCAAATGCCTTACTGAAATCCAGGTACATTAGATCTATCTACTGCATTTTCTTGTCTAAAAATTCAATTATCTTCTCAAAGAAGGAGATCAGGTTTGTCTGGCATGATCTACCTTTTGTAAAACCACGTTGTATTTTATACCAATTACCATTCACCTCTATGTCCTTAACTACTTTCCTCTTTCAAAATTTGTTCCAATTTTTGTTCAAATTTTGAACAGTATTAACTGCATTGACTTTTATTCAGTGAAAGGGTTAGTATTTGTGGTTTTATTCCAGTGCTGTGAAGAAAAAAACCCTAAAAAACATTTATATTATTAAACTCTACCCTGCATTTGAAATGTAATCCCAGGGATTAAAATAGAATCATTCCAAAATACTTTCTGTGATAGTAAATGTACAAGGCAGTAACAGGCATTCTTGATGAGAGGCAAGTCAGGCTAAATTCCCAGGCTTAGAATTTACTTGTGCTCTGAGTTCTTCCAGCAGGTATCCCCATAACAAGACAGAATTATGATGAATTTATTATGAACTCTAAGTATGCTAGCTGCGTGTCAGAAGGCCTGAGTTTAATCAGTGCATTTGAGAACAGACCTCAAAATGATGTTGCCAAAATAACTTGAGTCATCAGCATTTCTGCTTTCCACCTTGATAAAGGCAGGTGTTGTGTTGAAGGAAGTCACACATGACATACTGTTCGACTCTGTACAGCAGTGTGAAATGGTTTCATACAAACCTCTTCCTCAGGCTGGGCCTCTGAACATACACTGAGTGGAGAAGAACATGGGGAGATTCCAAACTCAGGGATTTCCAAATCCACAGCCCTTGCAGGTCTGGGGCCAGGCAAGTATTTCATATCATCAGTCAGGATCATTCTTTCAGAGACTGGGAGAAAAGAGCAAAGACTGCTTTAGTTATACCTTTTGTTACTACATCCTATACATGTTAAGATAATGTTATAGGGAAGCTTTCTGACAGGCAGGAAAACAGGCCTTATTAGAGTAAGAAGGGATCTCAGGATGTTGAGAATCAGTATTTCAAAAGACAGGATGCTTAATAAATGCACCTGAGAGCATCTGGTGATCCCCACATATTCCCTCCCTAGCCCACACACAAACATTTTTTCCTTTTAAAGGACTTCACACACACACCCCAGCTCAGTGGCAGCTATATGGGGGGAGGGAGAGGAGGGGAGAGGAGAGGAGGCTCTTAGCCAGCTAACCTTCTCCAAACATCTACATTCCTATTTAAGGGATGACTTGCTGCCCACTCCCCTCCATTCTGGTGCTTTACAGGAGGAGAGGGCAGTCAGAAAGCCCACTCCCCCATGAACTGCCATTTGTGGGCATGTGAAAGTCAATGGGACTTGGGCTCTTAAGTGCCTAAATCACTGTTGAAAATGAGTCTTTTGAAAAATTTACCATGGGTCTAATAACAGGCAGATGTTCAGGAGGTGATGACAGTGGGATTTTATTTCCCCCTGGACCATTTTCAGAGGTGATGAGCATTTGCAGCTCCCTTTGACTTCAACTGGAGTTTTGGGTGTACAGCAGACCCCTTGTGTGCAGGGAATTGTGAAAATCTGACCTATAGGGCCAGATCCTCAACTGGTATAAATCAGTTTAGCTCCACTGAAGTCAACAGAGCTACATCAATTTATACCAGCCGAGGATCTGGTTCAAAGTTTAGGATGCTACCAGATTTACTTTAGTTATTGAATAAACAGAAGTAAACAAAAGGTAGAATTGTAGAAAGAATCCTTTACGTTCCGCCTTCTCTCGCTCATCTATGCTGAGAGGTCCAGGTTGAAACAGGAAGTCAAATATCTTCAATGAAGTCGCTGAGATACTGGGAGAACAATATATCCGGGAAGGGGCCAGCGGCAACTTCCAGGACAGCTGGTGGATGATAGAGGAGTATACACATATAGCGATATTTCTTTGATGTACAGGTAATAAAATGTTAAATGAACACAATACTTGCAGGTTCACATTGTACTAATGAATTTCCCAACCAACTCAGTAGAACACGCTCCTTGGTCCTACCTACGTTGATCATGTCCCTTTTGGGATGACAGATGCTCTGCTTTTAGGGCTAGTCTACACTAGAAGCACTACAGTGGTGCTGCTTTAGCACATCTGATGTAGATGCTCTATGCTGACAGGAGAGAGCTCTCCCGTCAGCATAATAAAACCACCTCCGTAGGAAGCAGTAGCTATGTCGGTGGGAGACATAGTGTAGTCCACATAGTGCGGTGGCACTCAGGTTGGTGTAACTTACCTCACTCGTGGAGATGGCTTATTCACACCCCTGAGCAACATAAGTTATACCAACATAATAGTGTGTACAAGCCCTTAGAGATGCTTACATTTCCTAAGGGGATCAAAATGGCCCAACACGTCTTTACTTCCAACACCATTCTCAGATTTCAAAGAAACGTAACTATTCAACTGAGTCTAACCTTTTCTCCGTCCATTGGTGAAACCAGCAATTCTGTTGTGAAGTCACTGGTGAAATTAAATCCCATGTAAGGCACCTAGAGAAATGAGAAAAGGTTGAGTAATCATAAATCTGTGAGGAAAATGTTTCCCTTACACACATACACACAGCTTGGTGAGGCGTTCTTTTTGGTGCCACTCATATGCATGTGTTTCTAGCCATCAAGTCATCAGCCATGTCACATAAAAACACTGTATATGGTCCATATATGCAAAGTCTCATTGGAAGAAGAATTTATTCTCAGTGGGTGAAATTTACCCCTAATCAGAGACGAATATTGGCACAAGACCTATATGCCACTCATGAGTTTAAGTGAAGCTCAAGTGGGGCATAGACCTAAATGCCCTCAGGAAAGTGATGTTTGTCTCTCTATTACTCCTGAGGGAATTCTGCATTACTGCACATGCGTATAATTAATGAGCCCCACATTTTTTTTTGCACAGAAAAAAAGCTTGTTGAAATATTGCTGCACTTCTGCCTTTTGCCCACCAGAGAGCACTGTGACACAAGAACAGCAGCAGCTCCAGGCAGAAAATAATTTCTGCAGTTCTGCCTTTTGTCCACCAGAGGGCACTGTGGCACTAGAACAAGCAGCAACTCCCCGCTAGCGAGGGAAGAGAAAGAGCTGCCTTCTTCGCAGTGGGCCAGGTCAGGAGACAGGGGCTATGGGGGAACAGACAGTGTGGGGTGCTGGGCGGGGGCAGTCAGACAGGGGCTCATAAGGGCTTGTGGGGGAGGACAGACTGGGGTAGGGGCTGAATGGGAGTGGAGGCACAGGGCCACAGGGGAGAGGGGGTGCAGAGCTACATAAGGACAGGGGTGGTGGGTGGGGGCATAGACACACATGGGGATAAGGGGAGGCGGAACAGAGCCACATAGGGATAGGTGGAGGAGGTACAGGGACACATGGGGATGGGAGGAGTGGGTGTCTAAGTGAGGATGAAGGGACAGGTTGACGGGGGGTGCAAGGACATATGGGGTTCAGGAATACATAGGGACAGGGGCAGATGTGCCTGACTGAATGGCAGAGGCTAGGGGTCAGCCAGGATCTGTATGGGGGAAGTTCCCTAACAATCCCTCCATGCCCCCCCCAAAAACCCTGTTCCATTCTCTTCCCACTCATACCCTACAACCCTCCAAGTTCACACCCAGGCTCCTTCCCAGCAATTTCCTTCCCTCTCCCTCCTCTCCTCTGTAACCCCTGACTCCCCCAAGCCTTTTGGTTGCTTCTGAGGCATGCGGAAAATACGGTTCTGTATTGTAGTTTAAATGAATTATTACTCAGAGTTCTATATTAACATGCCTAGTAAGGAATTTATTTGTCAAAAAAACATTTCCTGAATCTTTTTTGTTGTCTGTATTCTTAAGACATACTTACTGACAGGTATTTTAAAATAAATGAACAAAAAAACCTGAAACTGGTGTGATTATATTGTGTTATTTTGACAAATAACATATGCAGAATTTAGCAGAATTTGAAAATATTCTGTGCAGAAGTTTTAATTTTTTGGTGCAGAATTCCCCCAGGAGTACTCTATGCCATTTGTATTAGGAAGAGGCACCAACTATGCCATATTAACTAAGAATGTAGAGGAAAAACTCAATGCTTGCTACCTGATTCAACTGCAGGAAATGTGGCTATTTTATCTTCCATACCACTATGATCCAGAATGTTTTTTTGGACAAGTGTTTTTAAATTTACAATGTGTAAGGTCCTAGTCACCAGTATATAGTGCTGTGAAAATGTACTTATAAGAATTTTCCTCCACAGTTTTCAGAATAAAATCTTAGCAGATGAATAAAGAAACTGTTATAAGTTTATAACTCTGTTTTAGATCTGGTAAAAAACAACAACACTTTTTTCCCCTAAAATTTTCATGAAAATTTCACTTTTATTTTTCCTCAAAATTCCAAATGTCAATGAAAAAATGATAAACATTTCATAACTGGATTTTTTTAAAATCAGTTTTGTAGCAAGTTGAAAAAAGACATGAAAAATCTTGGCAAACATTTCATTTAATATTGAAATTTTGTATTCTATATTTAATAGGTAGAGCACGTCAGTTTGGAGTACTTGCAGGTTAGCTGTAAATAACAGCTGCATTAAATAATTATAAATGCAGATAGGTGAACAAGTTATTGAGTGATACTAAATCTGGTACATGTAAAGGGAGTTCTGTTCAGAAATACAAACTCCATCAAATGGAGGAAGATCACAGTCAAGGGCTAACTCATTCACCCAGACCAACTTACACACATTTTCTTTCCCATGTAATAGGAATAGTTCACTTTTCCAGAGTATGCAACAATCTCTACTTTTTGAGGTAATGCTTATTAGTAAAATAAAGTGGGACAATCAATCTGCTAACTGAAGAATCTGCCTTAATCCTGGAACTGGGGCAGGAATTATTGTTCTTCAGTGTATCTAGCACCTTGTGGCAGACTTAGCTGATAGTATCAGATGTTCTTCAGTGGAGCTGGTTTATGCTGTGTCTGTGAGTGCTATGGCTCATTTAGAATTGTTTTCCCCTGTATAGTTGATAGCAGTATGGGTTCAAGCAACTAGAACATACCAGATAAGAGTCCATGTCAGTGACTTTGGAGACATCAGTTTTTCCTTCCTTTTGGTAATTTAAAGCTTGGTTTTCATAAATGAAGGACTCTGATGAAGATATCACAATATCACAAGAGTGGTATTTGTATAAATATACTTAAAAGGGACATTGCCAAGACAAAAAGTTATATATATAATATAATATCCTTATCTGTGTTACTACACTTAGATAACTTAAAAATGAAAAAAATTACAAATTTGATGTATTTTTTACAATTGATGGTACGTGTGTTTTGGGTTTTTTTTTTTACTTTTGCATTCACTCATCCTTTGAGTTCATTCAGCTCAAATAGTGAACATAGACTGAACTGTTTCTGGATTCATTTCTGGATTCTGTGCACAACTAGAACAATGCTGTTATATTTTGAAAAGCAAATTTTGCAGGAAAAAGTTTAAAGGGAAAAAAAGGTGTTTTCTTTTAAATGTGGAAAAAAATCATGAAAACATTTCAAATAATATTAAGATTTGTAAAATTATTGGTTTTGCAAAAGTCAAATCTAGGTCTAAATGACCCAAGATTGTTTGCCTTTTAGAAGAATGAGCTCTTTATAATTTTATTTTTAAAAGAAGTCAGGCATTCAACTCTGACTTGCAGATATTATATGTCATTGTGAAATAAGGGCTCATGTAGGAAAACAACACCCAGTAAAGTGACCAAAGTTCGATTTGAATCTGTGACCCAAATTACCATCAATTTATGACTATCCCTTTTGAGAAAGCACTGTTCACAGCTAATATGGTGCAATATATTTTGCAGACACTGAAAATCATAGCAAACGGTTAAAAAAAATCTGATTCCTAACAAGAGAGTAAAGGTATCCACATAAGACTGTCTGATGTTATACCTGTTGCTGAGATTCCAGAGACATCTGTATCTGTCGCTGAGATACCCAGTGCCTTACTGTGAGGCAAGATGTAAAGATCATTTTTAAAAGCCACTAAAATATCTCCAGAACCATTCAGGAAACAAGCAGAGCTGAGAGTGTTATCAAGACAAATTTCGGCCAGCAAATTCTTGTGAATATCCCAGAGTTTCACCATGTAGTCCACACTGGAAAATAAAGGAATCAGAATTATCTTGTGAAATAGTCTTAACATTGATTTTAGTAATTCTCTGTGGGTGAAATTTTCCCTTGTACAGAGGGCCAGTATGAGTTCTATGTACCACTTAATCCCACTAAATCATGAAAATAGGGTTTAAATGGGACATAAGTGGTGCACAGATTACATGTGGATTTCTGCCCAGGGAGAATTTTACCCTGTAGGATCAGTGAGAACCCATAAGGAGAGGGATTAATCTGGGTTACCTCGTCATTTTATTCCAGTCACAAACAAGTGGCTTTCTTTAACCAATAATAACCAAATTAACACTACAAAAGCAAAGACATTAGAGTTCAGGAAGGAGCAGCATTTTATCATAGGGACTTTCACACAGTGAAAGAGTTTACCTAATATAGCACCTACAACATCAAAGACAATGTAATAAATTACTGAGGAAATAAGCCCTTCCTCCATTTCTGAGAATGGGTTTAATTCCAACAGATTTTTTTAAAGGAAAAATTTATTCCAGAAGACTGAAGGCATCTGTATAATCATACAATTACTGTGTCACAGGCAGCTGCCAGGCAAACTCCTCCAACTATGCCCCATCTAGTAAACCTCATTCCTGTTCTGAAGAATTAGCCTCTAAGAGAAAGAGGAGTGTTCAGTCTCTGCATTCATTGTCAGCCTTTGATGTCTCTTCTAAAATTGCCAACAAAGATTCCAATTAATTGCTAATTGTGAAGGCAGGTTTTATGTTGGCCAATAGGAATTGACTGAAACCCATCAATACTGGTGCAATTTCTTTATATTTTATTTCCTTTAAACAATAGCTTGGCTTGCAAATGGAATTTCCATTGACAATGTATATGTAATTATTCGGATACTTCCCTGGACTGCTTTGATTATCTCTGAAATCCCACCCCCACATTGTTCCCATCCTCCTGTTCTGCTTACACTGATATTTCCTAGATACTTGCTAGATTGAAAGTGGGAATGAATTTGATCCATTATGTCCATAAGTGGTATTCCCAGCATCTCTCCTGGGAGGGTTCTAATAATGCATAATTTTACACTGGTACCAATACCAAAATGATGTTACCAAGCTTCAGTTTATTGTGTGGAAAACCTATTGCACCAGCTGTAAGAGTATGAAACATGTTATCAGCCAAATGATAGGTTTTATATGTTTCACATGAATGTACTTGAGCTTCCATCCTGCACAAACCCTTCTGATTACCGTATAAATAAGGAGACGATGTTCAATGCTTCACCTACCCACAGCTTAGAAAGAGAGAGAGGGTCTTGCAGGCATCCACTGCTACCACAGGGCCCTTGTGAGCATTTTCAGAATCATGAGTGATATCTGGTTCTTCATTTCCCCCTTAGAGACAGAAAAAGCACAGGCATAATTTGGACATTCTGAATACCTGACTTTGAATTCCTCTCCCTTGACTGTATTGATGGTCACTTCATATGTCATTGGATAAGTAGTTTTCCCTAGATTTGCAATGGAGACTCGGATTTCACTTATAACCATGTCATCATGAGGCGTTAATGCTGTCTATACTGGTAATGTATAGGCAAACACATTTGCTAAGATTGCATTAATGTACATGGCTAAACTTAATTAGTAGAATTCAATTTTTAAAATCCAAGTTATTTCCACTGTACAGACCTGCTCCTTAGATCGGGAGTTCTGCCAATATTCCCGGGCTAGATGCAACCTTGTTTAGACATGGATGTTGTTAGTACAGCTCTAGCAATTTTCCTGACCATTGTGATCATGGAGTTTTTTTTCAATCCAAGAACCATGTTAGCAAATTTGTGCTATTAAGCCCACTTACATTACAGACTTTTACTGAGATTTTAACAAGGTTGTAACACGGTTGACTCCATACTATCAGATGGTTGACACATAGAGTGAGATCCTGACCCCATCAAAGTCAATGGCAAAACTCCCAATGACTTCAACAGGTCCAGAATATAATTCATGATTCCTAAAATGAGCAGGTAAATTGTGTTTTGACCTCACTCATGAGCAGAGCTGTAGCATAATTGTCGACCTGTAGCCAAGTTATAATATGGTATTGCTGCTATGTGAAGAGCACTGTCTAATTACGTCAGTCTAACCAGGTTTGTCAATCCTCCTAACGTAACTCCAACTTCCTTCTACAGGAGGACATCAAAACAGTCATTACAGGGATGTCAATCTGGCACCTTTCACCATCATAACATTCTCTAAATTATATTTGTAAAATTATTAATATAAAAAGAAGACTGAATAGAGATAATCCCATTACATGCAGAGGCTGTTGCCAACTCTACTCCCACACCCTTCAATTTGCATAGTATTATTCATAACACCTTCAAAATAAACAATCCTTTGCCCCTGGCACCTGCAGCTGAAACAGTATGGAAGAGCTACTCAGCCTTCCCAGAACGCACTGTTAAAATTATGATTCCAGGCAGTGTGATGGGTGTGGGTGGACCAACAGTGTGCACAATACAACCTCATTGCTTTTTCTTATATCTTATTCCCATGTCCCAGCCTTTCATTTCTATGTTGCTTATTTAGATAAGCTCTTTGAGGCAAGGCCTTTACCTTCTTATATGTCTATAAAGCATTTAGCATGCTGTTATACAAATAACAGTAGATCCACAGACTACTAGACCACCAATACTACAATGACAGTCGGTCCGGAGGAGCAGTTACATGCTAAAGCCTTGGACACATCAATATAATGATGCCCTTGGAGATGTCCAAGCTTGGTTCAGGGACAGAGTTAAATCTCATCTACACTAAAAATATATCTATGCTGTACTAGGATAGGGGAGAGCAGGGTTCTAACCAGGTCCCGCAACTCAGGTGTAAGTGGAATGATGAAAGGCCCTACCCACCTACAAAGTCTATGTCATGGTATTGAATAGGAGTAAAGAACACAGTTTTCAGAAAAAGAATCCTGGTACAAACCAGTGAGGGAAACTATTAGTACCTTAGTAAGCAATATACTGTTTACATGTGTTTTTTGCTTGCATGATTTTAACTACAGCATGGGTAGGGTCAACCAATTTTAGAGCCAATTAAAAAAACAGATGAGATAAAATTTACCTTTGTAACTCATGTATAATACAGATGCAATTCAGTAAGAAAAAACGAAGACTTCTACTAATCAAAGTGTGTGGGAATGGCATTTACGTAGGCAGCAGGCCATTTATGTGCAGAAATCAGGTTAGACCCAGAAGAAACTCCATTTTGCCAATCATGTGGCTGTTACTCAACGTTTCGAGAGAGCCCCAGGCTCAGCCCAGCCCTTGATGATGAGAAGGCAATATAAATGTGAATGTGAAACTTCTTTTATTAAACTATCAATGTTTACTTTATGAAAAGTGCATGCGCTCAGTTCTGATGAAACCACAGGACTGTCAGTTCACAGGACATCATGAGAATTGTAAACAAGGTCCAGGTCCCCTGGAGAAGGTGAAATTAGGGGCTAGTCTATACAGAGAGTTAGTGCACCTCAAGCTAGGGTGTCAATCTATGGCACTCTTGCCTGCCATACACTAACTGGCCATGTGGACCTTACTACTACATACTGTTTCAAGCAGCAGTAGATCAAATCTCACTATGGAACTCCTAGTGTGTGGTAGCACAGTAGTGTAGTTGGGGATAAACGCTGGTATAAAATGAGTTTACCCACTTCTCGTCTGGGGAATATAGAGGTTAGTACAGTTAGTTTATCCACTTTTTTTGGTACCACTACACCACTGCAGTAGCCGGGTCCACATGAGAAACTTGCATCATGTGATGCGGTACCTACTCCATGAGGCATTGCAAACCCTTCCCAAAGCACCCTGCAGCCAGTTGCACAATGGCATAGCTACCCACAGTGCACTGCTCTGTGTCGATGCAAGAGCTGCCAGCCTGGCTGCACTCTGCTGATACAAGGAGAACAGTGTGGACATGCAACAGCCATTTAATTAACGCACTTTAATTAAAGCGGCATTACCTTTGTCAACAAAACTCTGTAGTGCGGACATAGCCTTAGTGCTGGGTAGGCTAGAGCTAGATTTACACCCTAGTTTGCCTCTCACTAAATCGCTGTATAGACAAGCCGTATCTCAGCTGCCATGAAAATCTGTGTTGTTAACCTTTTGGATTAGCGTTGCTATCGATTATTTACATATCAGGAGTTCTCATAGAGACCTGTCTGGTTTTGGCCTCCATTTGATCTTCTCTTCGTGCTGTTACCACAGCAACTAATACTTGAATTAAAATCTCTTAGCAAGCTAGTTCTTCAGATTGTCTCATCGGGTAGGGATACAATGGAAGTGGGGGCTCGAGGCAGATCTGAGAACCACTTATCTACATCTTTCTTAAAGAAGGTTTCAGTGTTGTTGTTCTGTTTCTTCTTTTGACAAGATAAGCATCAGCACTTCACTTTTCTTTACTAAACAATACTCCCTAGGTCTATGTCTCAGTAATGATCTTGTTGTTAAGCCTGCCGTGTAGACTAAATAGCTCTAAGAAGTTTGCTTTCTACATTAAATTTCTAAATCACATACAATTTGGATATTTTGTTGTAAACATTACTCCAGAAAGTGATGGAATAGTGGCAAAATACTTTTGTGGAAACAAAAGATATTACAAACAGAGATAGCTCTGAGCTGTGAAAATCAAATACTGACTTCCTCAAAGTTGAAAAGGGTTCATATCCATCTTACAGAGCTTGACCCAAGTTGGGAAGTTGAATCAGGAATGAAGTTCTCCAAAGTCTGAGGGGATTCAGACATGGTGTTCTAGTTCTTTACAAGATATTTCAATACTGTGTAGGACTAGGTACAGGATCTAAGTATCAGGATCTAAGTATCAAGTTGTTTTGAGAAGGAAAAACATCTCAGTGTTTGTAGCATATTAAATTAGAATATTAAATGGCTAATTAAGCATGTGGTCTTCTCACTGCTGGTTGGCTGAACCGATGTGGGGTTTTACTTTTGTCTAGGGCCCTAACCAAATTCACGGTCCATTTTGGTCAATTTCACCGTCATAGGATTTTTAAACTCATACATGTAATGATTTCTGCTATTTAAATCTGAAATTTCATGGCATTGTAATTGTAGGGGTCCTGACCCAAAAAGGAGTTGGGGGGGGGGGGGTCACAAGGCTATTATAGGGGGAGTTGCGGTACTGCTACCCTTACTTCTGCGCTGCTGCTGGTGGTGGTGCTGTCTTCAGAGCTGCACAGCTGGAGAGAGACAGCTGCTGGCCAGGAGCCCGTTCTGAAGGCAGAGCTGCCACTAGCAACAGTGCAGAAGTAAGGATGGCATGGTATGGTATTGCCACCCTTACTTCTGTGCTGCTGCTGGTGGGGTGCTGCCTTCAGAGCTGGGCACCCAGCCAATAGCTGCCGCTCTCCAGCCACACAGCTCTGAAGGCAGCACAAGAAGTAAGGGTGGCAATACCGCAACCCCCCTAAAATAACCTTGCAACTGTCCTGTAACGCCCTTTTGGGTCAGGACCCCCAATTTGAGAAACACTGGTCTCCCCTGTGAAATCTGTATAGTATAGGTAAAAGCACACAAAAGACCAGATTTCATGGTCCGTGATGCATTTTTCATGGCCATAAATTTGGTAGGGTCCTATCTATACAACATAATAAGACTGCAGGTGCTAAATTCTAGCTTTTTGGTTTTGCCTGAACACTAGTGTTATTTTGCATCTCTATTCAGGCTGGCTGCATGCCCTTACACACCTGCACAGATTAATTGTGCCAGGATCGTGAGTAATTCAAGCAGGGAAGGGTGAGTTAGTGACTGCAGGCAAATGAGATATGGAGGTGGTGGGGTCTGCACCAGCATATGCCAACCACACCCTTAGTCCCCTCAGCCAAACCTGGTTGTTTTGAGTGGGTCCAGGATCCGGGTGCCACAGCTGAGCCCCTGATTGTCTTTCTGGGGAATCATTATCCACAGCTCAATATCCTGAATTTGGCCTATTGTAGTATAGTTTAGAATATTCGGTGTCACATGACTTATATGAGCAAGAGAGAAGGGTGCTAATGGGTACTATCCAGAGAGGTGGGGAGCATAGAACATAACCCCAAAACCAAAAACATGGACCAATATAGGTTTCAGCAAAACTTTTCCCCCTCTGTAGAACATGTATATGCTCTTTGGTACAAGAGCATGAATAAAACTAGGTGAAGCATTTGTAGCAAAAAAAAAAAAAAAAAATCTTATTTGATTACATAAGACCTTTTTTCTACTTTTGAATAATTCATGAACGCACTTCAATTTCTAAGAATTTGTTATTCAAAATTAGCTAATGAATGTTTTATGCAAATATATTTCCACCTCAGGATTCTCCTCACAACTCTTCACTGAGGCTTTTGCTTTGAGTATTTGTAATTCAAGCTGTGTGACTGGTCACCTATCTCATGTATTATTTTTTCTGCTCCCTTCCTGGATGACTGAACTTTTAAAAACAAGAATAGGGTTCAAATAAATCACTCAGGCTGTTCAATTAATGTCAAAATAACTACCCATAAACATTTTTGGGATGAACCTTTATTGTGAAAACTTTCACAAACTTATCAGATAATTTTTTGCCTTCTTCAAATATTCCTGTGAATAACAAAAAAATCACCACTACAAATGCTGCAGAAAGCAACTTTAAAAGGGCCCAAGATGCTGAAGTGAATTGGAGGCTTTTATTTCAGTGACTGTTCAAGGATAATTTTTGCAGTACTGGACCTGCCTGAAGCACAAACACCACAGAGTGTACAAGGTTCTGATTACACACAGAAAGCCCTGCTAGCTGGACATTCACCAGGCTTTTGTGTTTGGGGCCCACCTCAGTGGGCCAGTGTGCTCTTTAAGCCCCTTGAGTCTGAACAGAGTCAAGGCATGGCTGAGGTTTCTAGGAAGAGGCTGCTCAAGAGAATCTGCTACCCAGCGGCGGCTCCAGGCACCAGCGCTCCAAGTGTGTGCGAGAGGCAGCAAGCCGCAGGGGGCGCCCTGCCAGTCCCTGTGAGGGTAGCAGTCAGGCAGCCTTCGGCGGCATGTCTGTGGGAGGTCCGCCGGTCCCACGGATTCGGCAACAATTTGGCAGCGGGTACGCCGAAGCCGCTGCTTCCCTGCTGCTACCACAGGCAAAACTTCAGTTTGCTGACACCCTCTTCATAAACTAGGGAGGCAGATTTGGCCTGGCCCCACCTCAGTCATGAGTGGTGGTGGGGCAGCCAGGCCAAAGTTGAGTGGCATTGCAACCTGGCATATGGGGTCACAACACAACTCAAATTTGGCTCGTCTATCCCTCCATCATGAAAGGGGGTGGCCAAGCCAAATTGGAGTGAATGGCATTGTGACCTGGCAAACTAGGTTATAACCTCACTTAAATTGAGTCCAGCCACCCTTCTGTCATGATGGAGGGCTGTCTGGGACAAATCCTAGGCAGCTTCCCAGAAATCTGCCACCCTAGGCAGCTGCCTGTGTTTCTAGGCAGATCCTCTGTCTAGCACCCACTCCTGAGAGCTGAGACCCCACAGTCCAACTGCCTAGATGCTGGGACTAATGTGACTCCTCAGACTTCCCATAGCTTAAACACATCCCCTCTCAGAATTGCAGCCTTGTGGGCAATCTGGGTTTACAATTTAACTCTTCAGGGGGATGTGATAGCGAAGCCAACAGACACACTGAGTTTGCACAGAATTCTAAACAAAATTACTTCTTAGCACAGATTGACAAAATAATAAAACACAACCATACACATTTCCCCACCTCAGGATCCGCATCCCTCTCTGGAGAGTTCTTTGGGCTTGGACAGGGTTCTCTGGGGTGTCCAGGATCCTTCTCTTGCAGCTCGTGGTTTCTCTTTAGAACCATGGAGCCTCTCTCTCTGTCTTGGTCAGCTAGTTTTCTCTGACCTTGGCTGATTCCCCCACTTAAAAGGGACATCCCTGTAACAAAAACAAGCTCCTTTCTTCTGCCCAAAGCTTCCCCTAACAAAACCTGGTTTCTTTGTTCTACTGCTGGAGATTTTCCACTAACCTCACTATTTAATAGCTAGGTATGATTATGATTATTAAAGTCTGAGTAAGATCTTCAGAATTTGGCTCAAATTCTAAAAGAAGAGAATAGCAAAATCCTAATTCCACTCCCTCTGTCAGGTGGAAAAATACTCCAAATAAATAGGAAAACATTATTAAGGAATAAATACAGCAAAAAACTACTGAGTTAAAGTTAAGCAAGTATTTTAGGATACGACCCTTCACTTATAGTGAGTCACTTAATAATAGACATAGTATGAGTCCCATTATGTATACCAGATACCATCTCATGTTTATATCTTTTCATCAGCAATGAAACCATCACCCACGACTTCCAATCTGTAATGACAGAGAACTATTATTCCTTTGTTTTTTAATGAATCTTACCTGGCTTTTTCTCATTTTTCTCCAACAGCTCCACTGGGCCTCCTTCAATCTGAACATCAAAGACATTTACAGCTCCAGAATGCAGGCCAAGGAACAGTGAACTGTTCTGAAACTCCAAAAATCTAAAATTATTTTAATTGTTGGCATTTACAGGTTTCCTGCCCTCATTTACTAATGGGCTTGTTTTTAACTCTTCCAGATGGGCGATTGAAGACACGTGCTGTTCCAGGAATTGAGATGGTACAGGTCCACTTTTGTGTCATCTTCCACTCTGCAGGCCTAAAAAGACTGCTACTCATGATACATACAATGCCCTACCAATTCTGATCTACCAAAATACCACCCTTCAAGACTCTCTTTATGACTCACCTCTTCTATGATGCCCCAAAGTATTGTTCATAACAGTGATAATTATTACCAGAGAAACCTTTTAATGTACCATCAAGACATGCACATACCAAAGCTGAAATATCACAGGATCTTATTGTTATAATATATGCATTTCCTCATCCTACTTCCCTTCCTACTGTTCATTAACCCCACTGATCACATCACATCTACAGTTAGATCCTTCCCTAATTGGGGCAGGGGTCTCCCCTGTACTTTTGAAAAGCACTTAGGCACACTTTCGGGCCTTGTAGAAATAAACAGGGAACATGGGATTTGTTATACCGAATCAGAGCAACAGTCTCTCTAGTGCAATAGCCTATCATCAACAGTGGCCAGTACCAGAAGCCTCGAAGGAGGTGCCAGAAACCTAGCAATAAGCAGTTAAATAATAAATAATAAAGTAACAACAGCAATCCCCTCAACGATGTATTATATATTTATACCCGCTGATAATCCACAGTTATTCTTGATACTCACAATCCTGGTGAAAACCATGGTTTCATTCGAGATATTGATCTGGTGAAGCAACTGCAGGGCAGGTAAACTCCAGATCTGCACCAATTTGTATTCCAATTCCTGGCACATATTTATCAGTTGATGGTGATCTATATCATGTTTTAATTCAATTACCTAAAACAGTGATTGCTGGTCTTTAATAGGGGCTATTCCTCGGAAGACACATACTTGATAGATAAACCAATCAATACACAAGTCTGGACCAGAGCCCTGCAGTGGGACTGGGATCCCATGGGTCCCTCAGGACCGGCTGCCATAATAGCTGGAGCGGGTAAAATTTACTTTGTTGCAAGTGGGGGGCGGGTAGAAGGGGGAACAGACTGGTAATTTGCAGGAAAATACTAAATCTTTTTTAATAAAGGTTTTAATATGTACGTGTAAGCAAGAGATAGAAAGAGATTTGATGTCTATTATAACAGGCGTTAAAGTATTTTTACATGGTGTAAGCAAGATTTGTTTTATTCTTTTAGTGATATAAATTATGTCTGAATTCCATTTATATATATCAACTAACCATTTGTTTTTTCAGTAGCACGGGGGAAATCGGTATCTCTTGCGGGATTTGCGGATCTAAGGTTTTTGCGGGTGGGAGAGGAATAAAAATGCAAGAAACAATGCGGGAGAGGGTGGGAGTGTGGGAATGGGGGTTGGACCAGAGTAGGATTAAAAAAAAAATAGTCCCGCGCAGGGCTCTAGTCTGGACCATATTACCATATAAAGTAAAGCAATGTTAATTTGCATTTGTTACTACTTCCCATCTCATCCCTTTGCTCTGCCAATGAACCCTGCCTCACTACTTCCTTTCTATCCTCCCTCTCATCTTCATTTCTGCCTCAGAGTCCCCTATTCCTGGAATTCTCTTCCTATCCTAATGCAAAAGGCTCAGCCTCCCTCTCTTTTTATTAAATTGCTCCTCAAAATTTGCTTTTTCCACAAAGGCTACAAACACTAATTCCTCCTACCCACTATATATTCAATACATATCTACTTACACTGTAAGTTCCTAAGGCCAGGAACCTTTCTTCTGTGCCTTATACAGTGTTTGTCATTTCATATGCTGGCACTGTTGGCCAGATTGGGGTGACACATCTACAGCATTACTCTGCTATAATTACCAGTTAAGTATGCCAGCAGGGGACTGGGTATCTGCTTAAACCCTTCTTGACAAGGGAAAAACAGAGGGATGGAAGAATTAGTATAGAATTTGTGTACAGGACTCAATGACGCATCTAGAAATCCTAGCTGAAACTACAACAATTTGTAATAATGACTCAACTTGTGAAGTGAGGTTTTTACCCAAGAAAGCTTATGCCCAAATAAATCTGTTAGTCTTTAAGGTGCCACCAGACTCCTTGTTCAATTTGTGAGTGATATATTGAAATGTATGTAAGTAACGTAGCTCCCTTGAGAAGATTCCAAACTGTGAAAAGCTCTTGAACTCCTTTGTATTTGACAGTGAAGTTGCTCTGCCTTTGGAAATAGTGGACCAAATTCAGCACACTTACTTCACTGAAGTTAATGGAGCTACTTTGCATTTACACCAATATTTCTGAGTCAGAATCTGGTGAATTACCTGTGCAAGAATAGCCAGAATTATTCTATAAGGCTGTGTGTGTGGTAGGTTACATTTCTGAAGCAAGACAACCGATTGGTCTGTACATTCGGTACTAAGGACAGCCATCGTACAAGAGAAGAGATAGTTTCTTACTTTGATATCTAGCCTTATCCAGCTATGTATGTTTTGTTATGAAACTCTTTTAATAAAAGAAAGGCTGTAAATCCAAAGTACACTTACAGGATCTTTATAGGCCTTCATCTCATAATATACTAGATTTTGTATTGAGGTGTGCAGAAACAGGATTCTTCCATCCTATTCAAAGAGAATTGCATTATACTTGCACAGATGAAAAAACAGATCATACTATCAAAGTAACACATTGCACATGTAAATCTGAAAAACTAGACCAAGGCCATGTTGGCAAAACTAACACAACTGGAAAAAACAGTGAACAGAAAACACTTCATTCTGCATGCTCATTTCCTAATGACTGTTAATATAATATAACCAATCTTTTACAATGCAGCTTTTCAATGGGTCACATCTTGTCAATCAGTGATGTAACACCTGCATGTAATGATCTTCCATTACTAAAAAACAGGCCACGGAATCTAAATTGTATCACACATCAGCAGTTGCAGACATTCCACCTATTCCCCTTCCACTGGCTACCTTGCTTAATATACACCTTTACCCCGATATAACGCGACCTGATATAACGCGGGTTCGCATATAGTGCAGTAACCCTGGGGCTCCAGCAGCGGGACTTGGGTGGCGCTTTAAAGGGCCCACGGCTCCGGCTGCTGCGGGGAGCCCCGGGCCCTTTAAATCACCGCTGGAGCCCTGCCGCCGCTACCCTGGAGCTGCAGCAGTGGGGCTTGGCCGGCGATTTAAAGGGCCCGGGCTCCCAGCAGTGGCTGGAGCCTGCGGCTCTTTAAATCACCGCTGGAGCCCTGCCCCCGCTACCCCGATATAACGAGGTTTCACCTATAATGCGGTAAGGATTTTTGGCTCCTGAGGACCGCGTTATATAGGGGTAGAGGTGTATTTGGAAGAACACAATGCCATTTATAAACAATTAACATTTTTGGAAGTACATTTCACAAGGTTACTTTTCCCTACTTAGGAAAAGAGATCTAGAGGAAGATATAGAAGATTGCTCATCTATATAAGAATGCCTCTGGTCGGGAGATACTGATTCCATGATTTTAACTGTTTTTTAAAAAGATGGTATCTCTGGCTTCTGAGATATAGGGGATTTTGCATGCCGGTAGGTGGATGAGATACTGAAAAATTAAAGCACATTCACTGGGAACCTTGAAAGCTGCCAAGTTACAATCATCATTGGAGGCTAAAAGAGAACAGGAACTCTCAATTAGAAAGAGTTTGTCACAAAGTCATTTGATGGGGCACACAGATTCTGTAATTTCCCTGGGTTGTTAGTCTTTGCCCACGTTGGGAATCTGCCTCAATTCAAGCCATCGGTGGCTGGAATTGAAGCAAATTCCTGATGTAGACAAGTCCTTAGAAACAGTAATAAAGCTTATTTAAGTCAGTGCTGCTGCTGCTGTTGCCTTTGGCAAGGCTGCAAGCTGAAAAAAAGGCAGTATTGGCCTTTGCCTGCACACTTACTATGGAGTTGACCTGACAGGCACAAGGATAGTAATTTTAAATGCCTTAAAACTACTAATTATATTTTATTAAATGGGTTAGAACAATTTTTGTTGAAAAATGAAGGCTACAGCGATAAAAGTAACAAGCCTCATGGCTTCGACATTTTACTATAAATTCATTCTTTTTGCCGTTTTTTCCTTACGATCAAGTTGATTGTTTTTACAGCTTATGACCAGGAGACAGTAACAAGATTTCATATAAGATTATTAATGTTAATCTTTGGGGGGTTGCCATGAATACAAGCTGAACACATTATTTCAATGGAGTTAGGTGCCCAGATGTTTTGAAAACTTCAGTAGGTGCCTATCTGCATCTTTAGATGTCTAAATACCTTTGAAAATCTGGCCCTTGGTGACCATCAGTTTGTAGGAAGCGTATTCAGCACTCACTGACCAAATGTTCAAACTTGGGTACCTAATGATAGACTTCTAAATCCAAATTTAAATATTTAATGCCAAAGAACCTGTTTTTCAGATCACCTGCAGATTCTACTGATTGCAAGGTCTTTTATTCTGCATATTACTGTGGGTTTGGATGGCATGACATAGTGTTTCCTGAGGGCCTTTATTACAACCTCTAATTTATACACTCACACCCACTTTTTCATATGCCATCCAGCTTCAGGAAAATTCCTCAAGCACGGAAACAGTCGGAACAGAGTATTCTCATACACATTTTCAAGGTAGTTAGTTTATTAAGCCCATAATCCACATGTAAAGCCGTGGACTGACCTGACCCAAATTTAGGTACCTCCCTTTAGGCACTCAAATTTAATCACAATGTTTACATCACCTCTAAAGGTTTCTAGTGGGTTTTACATAATGAGCGCCTCTCCCTGATGGAATAGCTTGCACACCTCACTGTATCTTCAGGTAATTGTCAAGTCAGTTAATTTTAATATCTGCATATCTCTGATTAATCAGAAATACTTGTTGTGCTTTTTACCTGCATACCAAGAACCAGAAATTCCTGGGTATCTGCATACACCAGCCCTTCATCTATCCAGTAGCATATTGGGGAGGACAGGCTGCAGAGACATTTGCATCTCACTGGATCTCTTACACTCTCCTTTCGAGTATGCTGAAAATATTCATTCTTCTCTACACAACTAGGAAAACAATGTATTAGCACAAAGAGAGTTTGTAAAAGATGTTTGCAGGTGGGCAGACCCACACATTAGAGGGTAACTAATGAATTATTTAATGACCTTTAACTTAGCAGCGGATCACACCAACCCAATTTTTTTTTTAAATATAGAGACATGCAGTATTTTTAGAAATCTTTATATATACACATGCTCTAGAGCAGGGGACGGCAACCTTTCAGAAGTGGTGTGCTGAGTCTTCATTTATTCACTCTAATTTAAGGTTTCGCATGCCAGCAATACAGTTTAACATTTTTAGAAGGTCTCTTTCTATAAGTCTATAATATATAACTAAACTATTGTTGTATGTAAAGTAAATAAGGTTTTTAAAATGTTTAAGAAGCTTCATTTAACATTAAATTAAAATGCAGAGCCCCCCAGACCGGTGGCCAGGACCCAGGCAGTGCGAGTGCCACTGAAAATCAGCTCGTGTGCCGCCTTCGGCACGCGTGTCATAGGTTGCTCACCCCTGCTCTAGAGACTGCATGCTCAGCTACTGCATTCTGGGCATCTAATTTGCTGTTTATGCACGATGTAACAAGGACGAGCACCCTTTAGGTCATTTGGCATTCCTAGGTCCACAATGGACATTGTCAGCTTCCTCGTGGCAATATTCAGTACGAGGAGTCTCAATTCCCTTTGTTCTTGACTTGGTGCAGAAACTGCTAATTCACTCCTGACCAACCTCCTCAGCAATCAGAATCCATTACCCTCTGAGGTGGGCTGACAGCAATTAGCCCCAATTTAACAATCCCTGCTACATCCATTCCAGGCCATATTATAAAAGGCAAATTTTATTTTTTAAGTTCACATATTTTTAAAAATTTTATTAGCATATTATTAAAACACAAGAAAACAATTTAGTAAAAGTTAGCTAGTAGTTAAGTTCAGCCACACCTTAGACAGACATTGCTAAGTGGTCATTAAGCTGAAGTTACAATATATGGCAATATTAGCTATGGCAAGGCAGAAAAAGTATTTTAGCTATTCCACAACTCTGGGGTGCTCTCAGGTCAGTGTTGCAGGAGTGTATGTATACAAAGCAGAAGCCCTTTATTTAGTCATAAATGTCAAGTTATTTCTGTGGCATATATCATAGTAGTATGTATTCTCTTTAGAAATGCTCTTCTATCCTTTGAAGGAGAGATGAAAGTTCTAGCCAGCCAACACACCATTGTGGGGTGATATCACTAGTGTGACAATAACACTATTATTTTTTCCTATTCGATAGCCCATTTGATTAAGTTAACTTTCAGTTCTAAACATAAAAACTCTTTTATATTGGCCTGTGTCAAAGTCCCATTTCCTTCCCAGTTTAAACAGATACTGGACGTACATTTAATTATTAAAAGAGATTCCTGCTGCTGAATTTCATGGATTACATGTCTCTGTGTTAAAAACAAATTTAGGGTTGGTGTGATCTGATGCTAAATTGAAGACTATTAGAAATTAATATTCCTAACACTGTGATGAATATAAACAATTAGTGTGGATCTGACCACCTGTGAACATCTTTTACAAACTCTTGCTTTCTATCACTGATGCCTAATTCAGACAATAACAGCTGAAATGTGGGATCACTGTTTTTTTTAAACTGACACCATTTGTGCTTTATGTCAGATGTTGTATCTAGAAATATGAGGAAAGTACATTAATGTACAATAAAATGCCATTGCCTAGTACCGGCAAACAAATAATTTACAGAACATTTGGTCAAGTCATTCAGAAACTGTATTATATGACACTGATCCATTTATTAGATTCACTATCATTCTAGATCTGGGATGTACTCAAGACAGACTCATTTGACAACATTATATTTTATTACTTTCAGTGTTACAATGAAAGCTGGTCAAAAAGTGGAATTTCTGTCCTGTGGGAAATTCTAATCTTTTGAAATTTGTTTGCATTCCAAATTGGAACAAAAATTTGAAATTCCCCCCAAAATGTATTTGGAAACATTGAAAGATTTCATTCTGACAATGTATAAAATAATATTAAACATTAAATATAATATATAAATTAAATATATATAAATATACATATAAATCAATAATAAAATTGAATCAATTCATTTAAATATGGTAAAAATGTTAAGTCAAAACAATTCATTTAAACACTTTTCCATCAAAAATGTGGCAAAATCAACATTCCCACAAAAAGTTTCCATTTCAACAAAACTCCATTTTCAGATGGAAAACTGTTCCACTGAAAAATTTTCAACCAGTTCTAGTGATGACTGTTATCTCATACTGCAAAAAGCCTTTGAAAACAATGATTTAAAAATTCAGCATTAGCAACCTGACTCTCTTGAGAGTATTTCTAACCAAAGTAGCAGTGTGCTTACTGAGGAAAAGAAAATAGGAATAATAATAGTCAATGCTACTTAATGGCACATATCCACCATTAGTTTAGGTGACTCCCATGCAAGGCAACCTTTAATGTAACTACTAACATGAACAAAGCCAGCTGAAGTTAAATTTGGGCTCTTCTTTCTCTTTAATAATCCCAAGATGTGCAGTTTCCTTACTGAACCAAGGCTAATACCTTTGTCAGTGTCCTGATCATTTCCTGCCTTAACTGTTGTAACTTTCTCTTCTCTGGTTTCACTGTCTCTCATTGGCTCCAATCTGTCCAAAATGTCACTGTTAAACCAACCTTCCGCTCCTGCCATTGTGACCATTTCATCTCCCTCCCTCAATTCTTCCACTGACTTCCCATCTCTTACCACTACAAATTCAAATTCCTTGGCCTTACCTTGAAGGCCCCACTTATCATCTTGCTCTCTCCTTTATTACTGCTCTCATTTTCTCTAGTTCCATCCCACTCCCTATACTCATCCCAATCTTTTCACTTTATTCCTCAGATGCTCTCTTTTTCCCATTCTTGTTTTCGTACTGTCTTACAGACTACTCCATTCTCTTTCCTTGTTCTTATCCACCAGACAACACCTCTTGTCACCTTATTGATTTTCTTCTGAACTGTGTGTCATTTTATTTTGACTGTAAGCTGTATGGGGCAGGAAGCATGTATTATCTACCTTTATAAATTAGTGATGCTATCTAATTTTTAAAAATTCATTAATACACAACTAGTTCAGAAAATAAAGAATTAATCAGAAAATAACCTTTTCTGCTGCTAAAGCAACAAAAACCCATCAGCAAATTAAGGAAACTCACGAGGCTAAGGGGTGTTTTCTGTTTAAGTGCTGGTGTATTTCTTCAATAGTCCACACTGCTGCCCTACATGCAGGATCAGTTCTGAAATAAAAAATACCCCGGTGTGAAAATTTTAATGGGAGAATACATCTGGGGTGTGAATGTTCTTATGAGTTAATTGCAACAGTAACATATCTTTATTCCAGGGAAATGATTGAAAAGCCAATATTCCGGAATTGTAAATGAGCAATGAAGAAGATGAGAGAGAGTGAGAGAAACCAGCGTAATGTACTTGTTTCCCATAAATCTTTGAATATGCCTTTTGTGCCAAAAAGTTGGGCTGAGATCCAAAGCAGACCTAGTTATAAATATTGAAGTCCTCTCTTAGTTTGTAAGGAGGTAAAACTCTCTTTCGAGCCAAAGGAAGTTTTGTGTTAGTAATACATCTGGTCAGAAAATATCACACAGGTTGAAATTTCAATGAAAAATTGGTATTTCCCATTTTCCCACCATTTCTACTGAGGAAGATCTGAGGATCTGGTCCCCAGAAGTTAGAGACTATGACTCCAATGCATAAATGGGATCTTAAATTCTTTCCTGAACTGGTACTAGAGTTAATCTAATCCACCTCCTGTCAATGCAGGATTGTTCCTTATATGTGGGTGTATACAATTGGAGGCTTTACCCCACCCCCCAAAATGTAGGGACTGCATTAATAAAGGAAACACTTAGTCTGGAACAGAAACTACATCTTCTTCCCTCCCCCCTTCACCCCATAATAAAAGTTGTCTACACCCCTGTGGTACATTCTTTAGTACTCTGCCCAAATATATCAAGATTTAAAAGATCCTGCTACAAGGAAGTTTCTCCTCCTTAATTTCCTTTTATTACTCCTAGTGACCCCTCCCTTATGCCACCCTAAATAATTCCTCTTCTTCCTTGGTGTTTGTATACTACAATTGTCAACATTTATCACTGTTAATGGTTTGGGAAATCATGTGATTTGGCTAGTACAACATGGATGATGAGAATACCTAACCCATACATCGCTCTTTATATTTTCAAAGCGCTACACCTGGGTTTGTCAGCCATCCCAGAACCGTCCCTGGCGTCTCAAGTAATCTGCAAATGGGAAGATTATTAGGTAATGTTTTCAGAGCCCAGGAAGCAAATTAACTATTGCTGCACCAGAACAATCTCTGAGTATTAGTATTTAATAGGGTTGTTGATTAATCATAGTTAACTCACGCTCGTTAAAAAAATAATGTGTTAATTAAATTTGTGACTGAACTCATTGGGGGAGAATTGTATGTCTCCTGCTCTGTTTTACCCACATTCTGCCATATATTTCATATTATAGCAGTCTCGGATGATGACCCAGTTGATGTTGTTCATTTAAAGAACATTTTCACTGCAAATTTGACAAAATGCAAAGAAGGTACCAATGTGAAATTTCTAAAGATAGCTACAGCACTCAACCCAAGACTTAAGAATCTGAAGTTCCTTCCAAAATCTGAGAGGGATGAGGTATGGAGCTTGCTTTCAGAAGTCTTAAAAGAGCAACACTCTGATGAGGAAACTACAGAACCCAAACCAACAAAAAAGAAAATCAACCTTCTGCTGGTGACATCTGACTCAGATGATTAAAATGAACATGCGTCAGTTTGCACTGCTTTAGATCGTTATCAAGCAGAACCCATCATCGGCATGGATGCATGTCCTCTGGAATGGTGGTTGAAGCATCAAGGGACATATGAATCTTTAGCACATCTGGCATGTAAATAGCTTGTGATGTTGGCTACAACAATGCCATGCAAGTGCTGGTTCTCACTTTCAGGTGACATTATAAACAAGAAGCAGGCAGCATTATCTTCTGCAAATGTAAACAAACTTGCTTGCCTGAGCGATTGGCTGAACCAGAAGTAGGCCTGATTAGACTTATAGGCTCTAAAGTTTTACATTGTTTTATTTTTGAATGCAGGGGGTTTTTGTACATAATTCTACATTTGTAAATTGCACTTTCATGATAAAGAGATTGCATTATAGTACTTGTATTAGGTGAATGTTTTCCCACAGCACAATCCCCTTCCACCACAAGTCTAGTTTAAGTATCACTCCAGATAGGTTCAGGAATGGAGTGGCAGTACTATAGGTCACAACTGAAATGGACAGACAGAGGACTAAGCAGAGCTGTTTGTGTGTTGGGGATAGGAACAGGGTAAGGAGAGCTGCAGGTCACAGCATTCTCACAGTTTTAAAACAGCACACCAAGACGGTAAAAAAAAAAAGCACAGAAAAAAATAAAAGGTTGGGTAAAACCTCACAAACCCTATTTGGGCTGATGTGTTGTCCTGAGCTCCACTCTCAGGGAGGCGATGGCCTCTTGCCATCCCTGGCCGACATGGAATCCATACCCTATGCCTTGAACACTTATTCCAGCACAAAAAAGAAAAAGGACACAAATTATATATGGATGCACAAAGTCATCGACCTGCTACGTAACAGGACGCAAGGCTAGATCTGCACCGTTTTGTGTGCAATCCCGTTGATTCAAAAATAAAACCCAAATTCTCTTATAGGAGTTTTCATTCTACTGGAATCATTCTAGAAACCGAAGTCTTCCTGAGTGACTCAGCCAAGTTAATTTCTCTGTGCCGCAGTTCCCCCATCTATAAAATGGCAATATTAAACTTCCTTCCCACCCACCTCCTTTGTCTGTTTTCTCTATTTGGATTGTAAACTCTTCAGGGCTTGGAATGGCAAACTACATATGTACAGAACCTAGCACAATAAGGTGCTAAGCTCCACTGGGGCCTCTAGCTGCTACTGTAATACAAACAATACATAAGAAAAAGTATCTTGTACTAAATACTACTGAAGGGGAAATGTCATGATGCCCGGAAGTATCAGACCTATTCTGTGTATGTAGTTCTTGGTTTTAAATATTATGGAAATGCAGCTTTTAAAATGCAAAGAGACTGATGATTGCACAATGAGACACCCTGTATCTCTATAATCACTAGTATGCAACACCTAGTCACTGAGCTGTGGGGAGAGCTGCAAAATAACAAGCTATCTCCCACTCATCTAATCACAAAGATAGAGAAAGGAGCAGAATAGTCAGGTTTGGCCAAGTGTGCTAGAATCTCAGGCATAAGCAAATTAATGTCTGCAATGAAGGAACAATGATTAATGTCCGTATCTCTGTCCCTGCTCATCTATTAAATCAGGATAATGTGCCGGTTCTTACCGAACATACAGTGCTATGAATCGCAAAATTAACATGTCATTTAGTCACATAAATCTATGATGGGACTCCTTTATTGGGTCTGGATTTCATAACCTTCAGCAGCAAAGGGATTATTATAAAAGCCCTCCCACTGATGCTGGAAATGCAGGGAGGGAGAATAACTCTAATTCATCTATTGCCCACATGGAGTACTGTCCCACCATTGTGATGCTGTATGGATTCCAGGGAACGCTTGAAGATATTATGAATATTAATATTGTAAAATTGCAATGAGTTGTGGCAGATATGCCATGTAAGATATCTGCAAAAATGTTATAGTTTGCCAAATATGATAATCTCATTTATGTGTTTGTAGCACATTTGTATATTGGGTTATAGATATGTATCTATGTACATATTACAAAACTTGTGCTAAGCTTCTGGGTGACACCCGCAAACAGTTTGGCATCACCTCTGCCTCGCCTGCTTGACGGCCCATTAAGGACCATCAGCTATTCAATTGACCCATTGAGAGAAGGCAAAGGATACAGACTCAGCAAGGCATGCCTGGGCATGCCTATGGACAGAAAAGGCTTCCAAGCCATGTGCTGGGTAGCTTGTGTTGGAAACAAAGGAAGCACAGGTCGCGTGGCAAAAGACTATATAAGGCAGCTGCATCTTCTCCATTTTGTCTTCAATCCTGCTTCTTACCTCTGGAGAACTTTGCTACAAACTAAAGCTCTGAATAAAGGACTGAATGACCCATCCAAACTGTGGATGTATTCCAGAGGGACTTTCAAGCCAGCAAACCACCAGTACAGCTAGGAACCTGATATATGGACTTTGAAGTTTTTGTATGTATGTGACTGTGTTACCACATAACATTTCTCTTCTTGTTATTTCTTTTCCTTGATAATAAACCTTTAGTTTTAGACACTAAAGGATTGGCTACAGCGCGGCTGGTCCTCCACCTCGGCGAGTGGAATAACGTTTGTTGCACCTTGGCTACAACGCCCGGGCGTCAGTGTGAACAAGGTGTTGCGTTACTGTGCTCTGATTGGCCTCTGGAAACGTCCCATAATCCCCTTAAGTCAAATGGCCACTCTTGTCATTGTTTTGAACTCCTGTAGGCATGCGGAAATGCCCTTTCAAAGCTTCGTTTCTGACAGCCGGCATGCAAGCATGGGAATGCTGTGTGTGAAAAAGAGAGGCGGGGGGAGGGGGAGGTCTGCTGCTGTCTGAACTTACAAGACAGCATGCTGACATGCTCTCAGCCCCCCCAAAACCCACTCTCTCTCCCCCCCCAAACACAACACACTTCCTGTCACACTCCACCCACCCCTCCCATTTTAAAAGCACTTTGCAGTCATTTGCATGCTGGGATAGCTGCCCGCCCATAATGCACCACTCCCAATGCTGCTGCAAGTGCCGCAAATGTGACCACGCCAGTGCACTTGAAGCTGTCAGTTTGGACAGATTGCAGTGCTTTCCTTACTGCGCTCTACGAAGGCTGGTTTAACTCAAAGCGCTCTACATCTGCAAATGTAGCCATGCCCTCTGTCAAGGGCAGCCTACTTAACAAGTATTTAGGATAGCTACCTGGGTATCCTCAATCACCAATTAAAACTGTGACAAATTCCTTAAACTGGTTCTAGCTAGCAGGGAAATTACCTTGGTGACTGTTTTTTAAAAAAAAGTTTAATTCGTCTCCTTTTATAATGCACCCAATGTTTATAGTTAAAAACCTCCAGACTATATATAAATTGTAATTACAAGATACCAACAATAAACTTAGCATCATAGGCTTCTTTTGGTCCTGTTGTTATTAAAGATCACATTGCACTATTCTCAAGAATAGGATTGTTAACCTTGGTGTCCTAACCACATTCTGGCTAAGGTTCTACTGACCTAAATTCCCTTCAGAGTTTCAGCTGAATATATTATCCCTTTTCATTTCCTGCCCTAAATTACCACACAATGTTGTTTTTGAGGTTATAGGGTTCTGCTCTTCATGTTAGATCAGGGGTTCTCAAACTGGGGGTCGGGACCCCTCAGGGGGTCACAAGGTTATTACATGGGGGGGTTGCAAACTGTTAGGCTCCACCCCAAACCCCACTTTGCCTCCAGCATTTATAATGGTATTAAATATATTTAAAAGTGTTTTTAATTTATAAGAGGCGGTCGCACTCAGAGGCTTGCTATGTGAAAGGGGTCACCAGTACAAAAGTTTGAGAACCACTGCCTTAAATGGTGGATGAAATGATGTCTGCGTGTTTTTAAGCTTATAAAACCCTTTGCCTATTTCATGCCCAAAGATCCCAATAGAAATGTCAGACTGTTATAATTTATCTTGTAGGAGACTGGCAAATTTGTTTTCAGTTGAGAGTGTCCATTCCCTAAAACCCCCCACTTCATCACAAAATCAGAGACCTGGTCTCCTGTATGCTTCAAAATGCCTGCATGCCAGTTGTTCAACTCACCCAATTGGCAGGGATAAACATTTCCAAAGTATTAATCCAAACTGATCATTGGGCATTAAGGGCGGATAAACCTATAAATCGCTTGGCTGATATTTTAATTGAAATTTTGCAACTGGCTGAGCACATTGTTGGAAGCAATGATTTCCTGGCCAGAGTTAAGATGCCACAACAATAGGCCTCAGAGTTGAAAGGGGAGCGAGGGCTTAATGTGGTGGGGAAAGAAAGCACAAACAACAGCTCCATTCTATATTGTGATAATAAGTCAGGCCTACAGTTTCTGCCTTAAGTGTGGTCTCTTCCACGTTTTGCTCATTGGAGATTTAAAGTAGATGATGGATTTGTCTGTCTCTGTCTCCAGGGTTTGCCTGGCCTCAGATTATTATGGTCTGCTATTTAGTCAGCTCCAAATACAAAGTGAAAAGTAGCAGAAAAATCACTTTATTAATTAAAATTACATAGGAAACAAATTTATGAAGAAGTTTATTAATTGAAATCCATAGGCTATCTGGTAATGCTGCCTGTTTTGTCCCTTCAAATGACGAAAATGGAGTACAGTCACTAGTAACTAAAAGACCAAATTTTGAGGGAGATAAGAATGGGGTAAATGGGGAGGCAAAAGCAAACAAGCCAACTTTTTAGCTTGCCTCAAGCCAGCTTCAGGTTTTGCAAGACATGAATTGAAACAATTTATATTTAAAAACGCTCACACAAGTCTTTGCACCTGGTCAGGCTGGTTATGCAAATGAATCTCTCTTTACTGTTCCCTTCTCCCTCACACGGCTCCAACACTGTTTTGCTGTTTATTTGCCTATGGCATCTTGACACAATCCTTGATTATAAGAAGAACAGGAGTACTTGTGGTACCTTAGAGACTAACAAATTTATTTGAGCATAAGCTTTCATGGGCTACAGCCCACTTCTTTGGATGCATAGAATGGAACACACAGAAAGAAGATATTTATACATACAGAGAACATGAAAAGGTGGAAGTGGACTTCTGTAGGTATAAATATCTTCTTTCCACCTGTTCTATGCTGGCGGGAGAGAGCTCTCCTTATGGCATAATTAAACCACCCCTAACGAGCAGCGGTAGCTATATCGTCAGGAGAGTGTCTCCCACTGACACAGAGCTGTTCACACGAGTTTTGTCGGTGAAACTTATGTCAATCAAGGGTGTGCTTTTTCATCCCCTGACCGACAAAAAGTTTGCTGACAAAAGTGCTAGTGTGGTCATAGCCTAAGTTATAATCAAGGCAGGCAGGGGAAGCAGCATCATTAGAAAGGAGGAAAACGTATATTACATATAAATGCCTTAGTTTTCAAGCAGTGGTAGGAAGGGAAACACAGGGATAGTGCACTACATCCCCTTTATAGTGAAATCATGGCTTTTACAGAATAATTTCTCTGTAAAATGAGGTTCACACTAACAGGAATTACAACACATTTAAAGAAGTTGAGGCTTTCATACTAATTCACCAGAAACAGGTTTTGCTGATAAGGAAATGGGTCTGTGGGAGAAAAAAAATTCTTGCAAACTTTTTCAGAGATGAAGCAGCAGTGTGGACAAGACTTGAAACCAGGAACTCCCATATTACAATCCCAACACTGACAATTATGCCCCGTTGCAGGCTACATCTAGACCATGCTG
This sequence comes from Trachemys scripta elegans, assembly GCF_013100865.1. NCBI lineage: Eukaryota > Metazoa > Chordata > Testudines > Emydidae > Trachemys > Trachemys scripta. The sequence continues at coordinate 21,154,342 of NC_048304.1, forward strand.
CCACTTGCTGCTACATGTGCTTCCCCAGCTAGACTGCTATTTTTAGTGCACTAGCTTGAGCAGTGCTAGAGTAAGTACATCTACACAGGCTGGGAATCTCATCCCCAGGTCCAACTGTAGGTGTAGCCTCAGTGTCTCCCTCTGTGGGGGTGTTTCTAGTTACCTGTCTCACAGGGGACTGTCAGGATTAAGTAGTTGTTGTAAGTACAGTGCTTCAAATATTAAGAAAGGCTATTTTTATGATTAATGGATGGGGAGTTGGGAAATCTGGGTTCTATAAGCAGCTCTGCCAGACTTTGTGTGACCCGTCTAGTCACTTCGCCTCTTTGGGCCTCACTTTTGCCATCTGGAAAACGGACAGTAATAATACTGATCTACCTACCCAATATTCATTAATATTAAGATTTGTAAAACACTTTGAACATTTTCCAGAATACGCTCTCTGTCTTCACCTAATACCAAAACATCCTACCCATCCATTGTAATGAAAAGAAAACAAACAAAAAAACCAAATACAACAGAGTGAGAAAAGTAGGCAATGAAGACAGGCTAGAAAGCAGTAAATGCTTAGCAAAATGGATGTAGTACCTTGCTGTGTAGACCCATATATCCCAAGAAGTCAGGAGGAAGTAAATTGTTCCACTGGTTCGATTATAGGCAAAGCTGAGAACTGACTGGAGTGGAGAGGGATAGGGAGGCGGCAGCACGGTACATAACTTTGTCCCATTATGCAGAGAGAAAATTCGTAAACTTAGGAAAGAAAAACAGAAGAAAGTAGTAAAGGGAGAAGGTTAATGCAGCGTTGTTGTTTAATCAAGACACAGGGATGACACTTCAATTCACCCTCCCACAGTAACTTTAATGTTCCATGCAAACATCCCCTTTTAAATGGATGGGTCCTGTTATTTTAAAGTGAAAAATACAATGATTTTTCCACTCACTCTATGTTAAAAGCTCTCATAAGGTAATGCACTTCAATGGAGTTAAAAGTTGTGGTGCTATTTTTTCCAGTAATGCCAACATTTGAACGTTAAAAATATGGGCAGGTATGCTGTTCTGCTCAGTTTGCACAATCTGGAGGTCTAAACAGGACGCTGATACTTTTTTTCCTGTGTGCGCAATTTTCATTAAGAATGTCGCACAGGTATTTATTTTGACTAATATAACCTAAATCTCAGAAATACTGAAAATTTGTAACTCATATTGAGTCAAGCAAGCAGATATCTTCTCTATTTGATTAGTTTGTTACTTTACAGTTTTAACAGATGGCAGCTAAAACCCTTTCATATGGTTGAATGTGGTGTTTATTAATACACACACCTTACCATTTTTCTATTGCAAGTTTATTACTACCAGTAGAGATGCAATCCAACCAAAAACCCGGACCCGAACCACCTCAAACTTTCATTAGCACATGTAGTCACACATACCTGTTATCAGAGCCCATAGCTACCACCCTGCTGGATTTCCCATTGGCACCACAGAGGGACAGAGCCTTAATCTGACTGCTGACACGAGTCCAGAATTTGGTAAAATTGTTCAAGTCATACACATGAAGATTGCGGGCAGAAGAGCAGTACAGCAACTTATCCTCAGTCAGGCCCATCCAAACAATTCCTTCAGTGAACAATGATAAACTAAACAAAAGATAAAATCCCCACAAGCCAAAGAAAATCATGAATTAAAGTAAATCAGCAGCAAGTTACATCAATTACATTAGAGTCCAAGTTAAATTATATCGGACATTTTTCAATGTTGACCATGTTCAGCTAAAAAGAATTCTTCACGCTATTCACTCAAATTCTGACAATTCCCTGGGGAACTCAGGGGAAAAAAAACCCTGTAACCAGTTCCAATCAACACTGACTGGATTAGTGACCTTGGTGAATCTGTTTTGCATGCCACAAAGATATGGAACGACCATGTACTTGTATGATAAGTAAATACTGTGCTAATTTCTGCAGGTTACATAAAAATGTTACTGGAAATTGTAATACTCAAGAGGACACAACCTCCATTTCTAGATCTTATGATAGCCCTTTAGAAGTTAGTAAAAATGATGTATCTTATTGAATCACTTACCACAGGGATCGGCAACCTTTGGCACATGGCACATCAGGGAAATCCACTGACAGGCCGGGACAGTTTGTTTACCTGCTGTGTCCGCAGGTTCGGCAAATCTCAGCTCCCACTGGCTGCGGTTCACCGTTCCAGGCCAATGGGAGCTGCGGGAAGTGGCGCGGGCCGAGGGATGTGCTGGCCATCGCTTCCCACAGCCCCCATTGGCCTGGAATGGCAAACTGCGGCCAGTGGGAGCTGCGATCAGCCAAACTTGTGGATGCTGCAGGTAAACAAACTGTCCCGGCCCACCAGCGGATTTCCCTGATGGGCCGCGTGCCAAAGGTTGCCGATCCCTGACTTCAAGTCATTGATGTGACGGTCTCCTTAAAAATCAGTTATATGGTATGGGGCCATGCAACTACAGGGCCAGTACCTCAAAGCAGATTCAGAGCTGTATAAATTATTTATGCCTTGGGAAAAGCCACACTTCTAACATTTTTTAAGAGGTAAAGATTTATTTATTCATAACCGTACAACAAAATAGAAGCCCATGAACTGTACACCGTATTTTTTCTTTATAAATTAAACACTTCTTGCACACCGTAGCTCTTGTATAAATACTCATAGAATTTTAGTAGAACTCACTATTAAAGGGGAACTGTCCCTTTAATGAATAAGGCCCTGCGCTGCAAATTCTTATGCATGTGTTTAACTTTACTCACCAAATGACTTTTTGTTTTGAATTTTCCGTCAATTGTATTTTAAAAAATTCAAAGGTATTAAACGCTCGAAATCTAAACAAAACATTTTGGTTTGGTTTCACCCAAATTGCTAGTGAACTGAAAAATCCATTATTTGCACAGCTCTAAACAGAAGCTGTGCTGAAGAAATCTTCACAATCTAATGAGATGAGAATAGCTGAGATACATAACTTTCTATTTAGCAGGGTTTCTTGGCTTATGGTCGGAGCACCTGGTCTTAGATCCTCAAAGATCTTTAAGGTGCTTAACTCCCACTGAAATCAAATCCATTAGAGTTAACTGCTTAAATACCTTTGAGGATCTGGGCCTTGATGCTATGAGATGATGAGCACCTCCTGCAAGTTGTTGAGTACCCTCAACTCCTCACAGGTTCAGCCCGAAAAGAATTGGAGAATAGAGACAAACTACGGCAATATCCTTAGAGGCATATAATCTACAAAGATATTTATCTTACTCCTTAAAGATTCACTATTTATCCTTTAAAAAGAAGAGGAGTACTTGTGGCACCTTAGAGACTAACAAATTTATTAGAGCATAATTTGTTAGTCTCTAAGGTGCCACAAGTACTCCTGTTCTTTTTGCGGATACAGACTAACACGGCTGCTACTCTGAAACCTGTATTTATCCTTTGAAATTCATCCAAAATACCATAAAATGCTGCAAATTCTAATGCTAGAAATGCATTTTAACTTGATTATATTTCATTATTTGTAAGCAGTGAAACTTACATAAATGGTATGGCCTTTTTAAGTACCTGTAAAACAGCTCCATTGTATCCAGGGACCAGAGTTTCACTGTCCCATCCAAAGATCCAGAGATAAATAAAGACAAAGTGTTTGGGTGGAGGAGGATGTGTGTGACAGACCTGGTATGGCCATGAAACACATGCAACAAACAGCCCTGGTCATTCCAAGATTTTACTGGTTAAAATAAAACAATAACCATCAATCAGTAAATAAATGAGAATTAAATTATGAAGAAGCCAAAATAAACTACACTTCTTTGTCTCTGGTTATTTTACTGAGGACAACACCAAAAACCTGATTATTCTTAAAAAAAAAAAAAAAACCACCAAACACTAAAACTGCAACTTTGCTTTTGATCTAATACTGTATTTTCTCTCCCAAGCGCTAATGATATACTGTACTGTGAAGAAATGCACTTAGTTAACAAAGGAAGTCAATTCATGGGAGTCATGAACACTATGATTTCAGTGTTTTTGAAAAAAACATCCATTACTTTAGTCCTTTTCATCATGAGCATCCCTGATTTTCCTAATAATTATCATGAAAAAATCAAAACAGAGTGGTTGGGCATTTTCTCATGCTTTAGCCAGGGTACTGAAAAGGAGGCCAGATGCTTCTTTACTTGGAAAAGACTATAAAGTCTGGAAAGTAACGTTATCAATTACCATTCAGAATGTGCCTGCTTATTCCCTTGAGGGAATAACATATTCTCCGACATATGTTTCAAAAGAAAGAATGATTCCTGATAGAAAATAGTCAAATCAAAAACTGTATCATATAGAGTTGGTAAGATGATGAATGAAAACCACTACTGCTTAGAGGAATTGCTACTTCAAAATTTAGGTTGACAGGACGTACAGTTGGGCCCAATCCTTCAAAGGACCACGTCCTTCCATACCATGAAGCTGAAGGCATTTTGCATCTTTTAGGATGTGCTCAGCACCTTGCTATTATCCCAGAAAGTGATTCCTGGATTCAGTGGAGGATAATGGGAAGATATTTTTGGGAGATTAAATATTAATAAATAATGGATAAGACATTCATCTGCTGAACTTTTTTGAAATGTCTAGCAGATCTACATTCATAAAGAAGTCACACTTTATATGTTAAGATTTATGGTTGGGTTCAAATGTTAACAGATAACATTTCTATTTATGAAAATTCAGAGAAACACAGAAGATGATGATAGGTAAGACTGAGGTCCATTAATTTCTAGGCCCACCGGTTACTGCAAGAAATCGATTATGTGACACAATACGTGACCCAGACTTTCTGTTCCCCAGAGAGGCAATAACTACTAGACTCTCTGCCAATATGGCCTACGGAAAATTTCCTTCATGACTTCAAATGTGGGAGCAAGAATTGCTGTAGTTAAGTTTAGAATTAGAATGTCATTTATACACTGAAGCACTACTGCTGTTTTAAAATACTAGCATTGCGGTCTCATTAAAAACATACGGTAAAGTATGAAGAAACAAAGAAGTGTGATCATAGGCTCAGATGCTTTGTTCCTGTGTGCCACCTTACTTTCAGAGTCCCTGGAGGAGGTAAGCAAAGCATTGGAGTATGATGAATAGACGCAGGAGAGAATGGTACTTTGGTGGGCACTGGTTAGCTGAAACAGTATATTCCCTTTGGTATCATAGCAGAAGAGATCGCAATTAGAAAAGCAATAAAGTCTTTGCATATTGACATCAAACTCCATATTTGTACACCAGATTTGCCTCATGTGTGGGAATTCTGCACTATATTTAAAAAAAAACATGATTAAGATTACGGCAACACTACTGTACACATTTAAATAAAATGATAGAGTCATTTGGTTTGTGAATTTTTTTGCATACTGTAAGACTACACAGTTCATTTTATGAAAGCTGCTGGATATATTTTATTTTTTTAAAAATCATGGTTTCCTAGAAGTTGGTAATGAGCACGTTTCAATTGATTATAGTGTTTAAACAATTTTCTAATCATCACACACACTATGTTTGAAATATATAATGGTGTGTTTTAAAGGTTTTATTGACACGTTTGGCATGGCACATAACTAACTCATGGATTTACTACTGGTAAGCAAATCTGATTATCCCAAACAAATGCCAACAAAACTTTTATAGGATACCACCCCAGGCTAAATATGTTTACATAAAAACTATTTTAGGAATGTTTGGAGTTTTTAAAAAGGTCACAGGGGTTATTTTTGTATTACTCTGCATGTAAAGCAGTGGTGGGCAACCTGCGGCCCGTCAGGGCAAGCCACTGGTGGGCCGCCAGACCGTTTGTTTACATTTGCACAGCTGCCCGCAGCTCCCAGTGGCCGTGGTTCGCCGTTCCCGACCAATGGGAGCTGCGGGAAGTTGCACGGTCCTGGCTGCGGCCATTAGGAGCTGTGGGCAGCCATGAAAATGTAAATAAATGATTTGGCGGCCCACCAGCGGCTTGTCCTGACGGGCTGCGTATGGCCCGCGGGACGCATGTTGCCCACTGCTGTAAAGCCAAGAGCCTTACTTATTATAAGTCCAAGTCTACTGGGTTCAGAAAGAGCCATGAAACCATCCTAAATACCTTCTTCTACATAAAAATTACACAAATTGAAAGCGCAAGATCTCGGTTTCCCAGGACTAGAAGCTAGTCCTTGATCCCATTGAGAACCTGTGAATATCTACTTTCAAAAGATATAAAGCTACTGTTTCTAGTTCTCAGTGCTATGTGTAAATGGATTGTAAAATTAGATGTTTATATATATATAGAAAAGCTGACACTGGCCCAGGACAGAATTTACTTCTCCTGGGCCTCAGACCATTATAATTTTTGGAAGCACACAGAGAGGGGTGAGGAATTTCACACTTGGGAGGAGAAGGGGAAATATTTTTCTGGCAAGGTGATTTGATTAAAAAAAAAAAATCTGCTGGTTGAAGCTACTTAGAGTTTCAGAATGTTGGAATAAATACAGGGGAGATGGATTAGTGGGCAGAATGCAGGTGAGGCATTCAAAGGTGCATTATAAACTCACTTAGCACAAGGTTTTGAATAGAAATCACATAGTTATTACTTCCAAATATGCAGTGTATGTGTCTATGAATATTCACAATGTACAATCATTCATAATAAGTTACATTAACATTATAAAAGCTTTCACAACAAAGATATACAGTAGTTTGTCCTGGGGCTTGCTGAGAAAAGTGATATTAACAAACATGCAAGTTTTTCACAGCAGACTTACTAGTTAGCTGGGAGGCTGCGAAAAGTGATTCTTGTATGTTTGTTAATATCACTTTTCACAGCCTTCCAGCTCGCTAGTAAGTCTTCTGTGAAAAATGATATTAACAAACATACAAATATCACTTTTCACAGCATTATTTTTATTATTGAGTCAGCAAAAAAAAAACAAATATACAAAAAAATCCTACATAAATTAATTATAATGATCTGGATGTGCATATTTATTTGCTTTTCCTAAAGTTAACTAAGTATTTTAGGAACTTAAGTATTTTAGGAAAAAGTGTCAGTGTGGCCACCAGCAAAAATTGGTGGCTGCAGTCTGAGGCCACCAAAAAATTTGTTGTGAGAACCCATGTACATAGTCACTTTCTAAACTCAAATAATTAACATCTATTTACCTGGGGAAAAGCTTGTAATTGGACATGTGAACTGCATCAGAGTAATCTGTATTCTCTGTTTCTTTAAACTTCCAGAACTAAAAGAAAAAAAGAATACAAAGACAATTTTGCAAGCTTGATTTGGTACTTGAGTCTAGAACTGGAAATCTGAATGTCAACTATCAAAACCTTTTCAAGAAGCCATTAAGCTCTCCCATTACTTCCATACTGACAGACCTGAATGCTTCAAAAGACATAAGCCTAAAGTAAGAGCAGCTTTAATGAGAAAACATTTATGAAACGTTTAATTTGTTTTGACAGAAAAAAATTAAATGATGATCACGAGATAATTTCATCAGCTAAGAAATGCTTCTTAGCTGCACTGACTATTCTCTTTGTTCATCACGCCAACCCAGCTATTAGTGAAACTAAATAAACCAGCCAATCGACAATATTTTCTCCTCATTTTATTTTCAAAGTAAATAAGAGTGTTGGTGAAAGGTGCTGAATTGACAAGTCTATAGGCCTGTACTTATATATACATAACAAGGGCGGTGGCGATGCAAGTTTCAGCCCCAGTAATCTAATTGATCTCTATCCTGGAAGAAATCAACTCTAGTGGAGTGAGAAAGGTTTAGTTACCATAGTGCAATCAGACCCTTGATCTCTCTGCTGAGACTGCTACGAAGTTATGATAGTGTTTTTGTGATCTGGTTATCTGACCTCTAGAGAATTAATTGGCACAACCAAGCAGTCATCAGATGGTAACATCCTTCAGTCACTATTGACCAATGTTGGGCTCAAACCAGTGAATTAAGTGTGAAAGTTCCCCTGATCAATCCACCAAGGCATACAGTCTCCCTTTGCCCTACATTAAATTCATGCCTGTGCTTCCAGAATGTTGCAAAAGACAACTCAAACCTCATCTGAGGTATTCCCTTACCTTTACGCCTTTGATTCCTCCTGTAATGAGTTCATCACTCACAGGATTGAATACCATAAGTGTCAACAGACGTGTCTCCACATTCTCTACTGAGCAGATCTCTTCATAATCCTTATTATACACCTTATGAAAAGAAAAGTAATGTTCACAAAGCATGCCAAAAAGGCTGTGGGTAATTAAGGCCCTGATCCAGCAAAGCATTGAAGTCGTCTCTTTCTAGACTTAGGCCTTTGAGAGCAAGGATATAATTCCCCAAAAGATATGGTACAAAACTTTTCAGAAACTTTGTCCTCATTGACAGAACTATTTATTTGAATTTTTAAAATTAAATTATAAATTCACAAATGGTAGGGATTATAATTTTTAACTCTTTGTAAACTTTACTGTAGCGATGGAGACAATTAGAGACATACAATTAATGGAGATAGGCACTTATGGGGTAATTTGGGCTGTATTTCTATCAATATATGGCTCCTCCATTGGTTTTCAGCTACTATGATGACATGAATCCTAAAATACCTAAAATAGATTAGAGAGACAGATTAATCTAAGCTAAACAGATTCATCACACAAAGTGATAAAAAAACATATTTCTCTCACCGTAGTTCTACTAAACTTGTACTGCTTTCCATGCCAATAGTGGATGCAAAATTCAGCCACTCTTTCTCCTTCAAGAGTTGTTGTTTTCTTGCAATGTGTAACGTCAGACTAAACGTCAGACTAAACGTCAATGGAACTAGTTTAATAAACTATGATGAGAGAAACAACTGGGTCAATCTGTTGGCACAGTGATAATGCTGAGCTTTGCTACACAGATGAACTGAGTTTGTACCTTGAACACAGGCTCTTGATTTTAAAATGGCAGAGGTGCAAATACTGCAGAGCAGAAATAAACAGCTCAAGAGATGGAGAAAGTGGGGGCAGAATGAATTTGTATTACTCCAAACAGTAACTATTGGACAGTCAGAGGAGGGTATCCTGAATGGTCTGTAATTACTCTGCCCTATCCCCTTGCTGCCTGAATCCTGGATACTATGGTCCCAAATAAGGGATTTGAGACCTCCTCCTTCATGTATGAATAAGTTTAAACTGCCAACAGAGCTCACAAATAAACTCAAAATCAAAATACACCTCTACCCCGATATAACGCGACCCGATATAACACAAATTCGGATATAACACGGTAAAGCAGTGCTCCGGGGGGGCGGGGCTGCGCACTCTGGCGGATCAAAGCAAGTTCGATATAACGCAGTAAGATTTTTTGGCTCCCGAGGACAGCGCTATATCGGGGTAGAGGTGTAGCTGAAAACAATAAACACAGCAGATAGTAGGTGCTTTTACCTTAAGTGCATAGTCTCTTCTCAGTACAAAGTAAACATTGAATTTTTCACAATAAGTGATGCTTCTCACTATGTTGAATTGGTACTTGTGAAAATCCATTTCCCTTTTAACTAGAAAAACAAAACAAAACCCAAAAATACAAAATCAAAACACAAACTGAAACAATGTCTAATAAATCACTCATGTTCTTTTTCAGCACAGAATATCTTATAAAGTATAACGTTTTGGTGCAGGTGAAAAATTGCCTATTTTTTAAAAATTGTGTATATATATATATTTGCTAATATATAATTTATATAAATCCTATTTATCTTAGCAAATTTACTTAAAATAGCAAAAAAAAAAAAAAGTAATTTACATTTCATCAGTATTTTTCAAGGCTTCTCCTACTGTTTTTCAGACACTGGACTACACTTTAAAAAAAACTACCTCCCTACCTTCTCCCTATCTGATTGGAACTATGGTGTCTAAGATACCATTATATGGTAACCTGGAACTGAGGATGTTTAAAGGTGACCACTGAAAAAACACATGCAAAATACAAGTTTGCTCATGCATGTCAGTCTTCGCACATACAATCTCCATTTCTGTGCATGCAAATGTGTGTTTCTAAAAAATATATACATTTTGCAGGCACAGTTAGCATGGACATTTAAAAACATGGATCTTTTGTTTTGAATAAGATTATTCCTCCCAAATGGTATCCCGTGGCAAGTTCTTGCAGTGAAGTAACAATCTCTTGTAACAGGACAGTCTGATAACCACTGTTGTCACACAAATTCTTATGAAGGCTTGATTTCTTTCTGAGCCATGCTGTAGTTTTGATTGCTTATTCTGCACTAATTACATTGGCAAAGCTCCCATAAACACCATGAAAGTTCCATGCACTGAATGAATAAAGAATATGCAGTCAAGATTCACATTGTAATTCTGAGGTCTGAGTTGTAGACTGCATAGAAGAATTCTGCCCTGTCAGTTTATTGTTGGATCCATGGGGAAGAGGACATAGCTTGGGAGGAAAGAAGTCACATCCAAAAAAAGAACAGAAAATGAAAAGCATGACTTAGGTTTGGGGCAGAAACCGTAAATTACTCTGTGTCTGTAAAGTATCAAGCATAATAGCATCCTGATCCTAACTGGGGCCCTCTAGGCAATACAAAAACTACTGCAATACAAATAAATAAATAAATAAATAAATAATAGTAGACTATCACTGAACACTTCCCCAATAGGCAAGAAACTCTTCAAATTCAGGGTTATAATAATGTGTTTTATGTTATAATATTAATATTGATATATTTTAAGAGTTATTACTATAATCATAATAAAGGATGAATAACTGTATGAGCCACAAACGACACTTAATTGTTTTTCAGTGGAAATTATATTGAAATTTTAATGACATTTATTTTGAAAATCATTTTTAATAAGCTTTTTACATTGTAATTTTTTTTAGTGCTGATGGAAGGTGATAGATTAAAAAAACCTAGAGACTGAAGTCTTCTTTCTACAAAATAGGTGCAACATGAACAACACAGCAATGGAAGCTTTCTACACACTGCCCCAAGAATGCACCTCAACAACAAAGGGACAACGTCTATGGGCGACAGAAGAATTCAGTGTCCGTGGCCCATTCAATCTGTGGTGCGTCTATTGAAATTACTGTCAAAAGAGCCAATTAATGACAACTGAAGTAACTGGTGACAGATGGACACCTGTCCCCTGCAAACTTAACTGAGTCTCCCAATTCATTTCAATGAAGAGTCATCATATGGTAACAATTTCAGGCCATTTGCTATCAACCTGGGCTGAACTGTTAATTTAATAAGTAAAATATTCTGTTATCCTATTTCTAATTTCCTGATCCCATCCAGTCCCCTCAATAAATGTTTAAAAAAAAACAAAAAACAGTTATGATATTCTGATGTGCAAACAAAACCAAGAGGAACCAAAGCCTACTCATATATGCTACTTGTAGATCATGAATGTACAATAGTATACTGCAACCCAAGGGTTTTTTCATGGAGGCAAGTGCATGTAAATCAAAATGAATTGAACAGGAAGATGATCACACCAGGAAAATATGTCCTAACTACAAAACAGAGTTTGGACATTTGCTACATCTTTAATCTTTTGTGGAGTTCAAGGTAGACTGACCTTTTGAGCCTGACAGATAAAGATCTCTCTCACCTACAGTCTTAGAAGCAAGTAAATCCAAGCTGAACCACCCTTTGCCATCCACGAGGATCAGTCTTCTAGTCCTGCTGTTGTAGGTCACTAAACAGAATTGTGAAGAGGACAGTTTCACTGCTTGATTGTGGCTAAATGTCCTAGGAATGTTGGAGCAAAACATACCCATTGTGTTACTGAACTAACAACTTTTCCCTAACATTATTTATGAACAGCTGCAGCATTTGAGGTAAGATAGAAAAGCAAATTTATCTTTAAGACGTTCAGAACTGTTGGACTAATACACCTCAGTTTTATACCTTAAAATGTTTCACTAAACTTGGCATTTACTTTAAACCAGCAATTAAAAGTAAGCAAAACCAAAAAGTCTTTTGAATATATGGCATTTTTGTCATCACTACTATATATAATGCTTATAAAGAGAAATGCTCTCATTGGCACGTATTGAACCAAGGCCTCAAACTAGATAACAGTGGGTAGCTTGTTTTTATCTTGCACGGGCACCTTATAGAGATTTAATTTAAACTTGGATTATATCTTTAGGTCTATTTTCAAGAGGTTATGCCAAGTGCTAGCAATGCTGCATTTATAGGGAGTTGCATGGCTAAACACCCCAGCAAAACACTTTGTTAATACAGGAGTAAAATTCTCCCTTTTCCATATTTCTGTGGCCTCTCCCTCCTGTCGGATTCACTCCCCCCCACACCAAATGCTTCAGTATATTTTTCCATCACCATATTGTCAGACTTTGGTTTTCCTTTTTATTTAAATGTTCCTCTATCCCCTTTTATTTGACTAGAATTTGCTGCCTCTTACCTCCTACTATATCTAAGCGTTGCTGGGTAAAGCTTTTAACCAAGTAGAGGCCAAAGGTAAGAAAGCAAATGGCCTTTGCAGTTACTTCTTTTCCTGCAATTCTGCAATAGGGAGAATGATTATTATTTCATTATTTAGAATTGTACAGGATATCAAAGGGTAACTGAAAAGATGGCAACAAAATGTGGCAGTCAGTAATGGAGTACATTTTAACCAAGGGTTGTGGTAGATTCTCCATCACTGACCATTTTAAAACCAAGATTGGATGTTTTTCTAAAAGATGTGCTCTAGTTCAAATAATAATTAATTTAGGAAAGTTCTATGGTCTGTGTTATGCAGGATGTCACCTTAGAGGACCACAGTGGTCCCTTCTGGCCTTAAATCTTCAAATATCCATTCTCATTTCTCTTTGGGTGGAGCTGGTCTCTGGCTCTTAGTTAGAGCCCTGAAAAGCCTTCTGTTTTCCCTCCCTTTAGTCTTCCTATCCTGGAACCCACAATCCTTCTAAACAGAGCAGGATGAGACTGGACTTTGTAGCTCATAATTCATTTCAGTGGATGTTCAAGTCCTCTAAAAAGGCCTTATATCTCATCAGGGAACTGGACCAGCCCATCCCTCATCTCTATACATACGTACACTTTCACTGTCTCTTTTAATTTCTGGTCATCTTCTGATACATTTATATCATCTAGAAAAGATAATCTTCACAACAACAAAGTAGAATTAGGATATAACAATGGGTAATTTAAATAATACATTTCAATTTATTTACACCCGAAGTCCCTCCAGGAACTTCAGACAATTCCCCCCTGTCAATGGATTTTTTGCCTTAGGTTTTTGTCATTAATTTTTCAGCTCTATTAACTGTTAATGATTCCCATAAGAAGCCCACATTTATTATATCACCCCAATCCTCTAACCCTTCTGACCCAGGAGAGCTGGATGGAGATCAGTAGGAGCTGAAGCTACTTTTTAAGCAGCCAAAAGGGTCATTGCAGAGAAATAAGCTTCCTTCCTTTCAGTGGTTTAATAGCTTCTACAGTGCTCTCAACCACCGCTTCCCTGCAGAATCCAAGGCCAGAAAAAGGAACCAAACTGAGGTTGCATGAAGACAACAATCTAAGCTGTTACTGTTTCAGCCAGTTTGCATATCTAAGTGATTACTGTATTTAAATACAGTATTTAAAAGATCATCATCAGGATAAAATATGTTCACTCACTGTTACACAAAGTTAGCAGTTTTATACGGATCTCAGAAATATGTTAGATTCATTGTTAAATCATACTCATTCAAGGTAAATTCAAAGCAATCCAAAAAGGACAATGGGAATATGTTACCATGTTCTTAATTTGCATGTTGATTCTAGCGATCAAATTCACCTTTTCCTGCAACTCTCTGCAGCATCTTCATTAGGCTTTTTAGTAACAGCACTATTGATTGATTTGTCTAGTTCCATCTGGGAAAGTTGTTAGCCAGTAAATGTGGAACTAATCAGATCATTGGGAAGTTTCTGTCTGATTTCTGGTAGTTTTCTCTCTATCATTAACCCACAGAAGGTTAATCTGAAATTTAAAAGTAAAAATGTTAGCTTACATAGAGAAAACAGGATTTTCTGCTGAATGAAATAGTTGTGGGTACTTAACCTGAGTCCAATTTTCAGAAGTTATGTTATTATTTGTATTGCAGTAGCAAGTGCATGACAGCTAGAGGTGCTCAGCACCTTTGAAAAATCAGGCCCAAGGTGTCTCAGGCACTCAAACTCAATGGCCTATTTAAAAAGTGAGGCTGCAAGTCTTGCCCAATGTCACATAAGAAGTCTGTGCCAGAGCTAAACACAAAAACAAGGTATCCTGACCTGAGTCCTGTGCCTTAACCAGACCATTCTACTCTCCCCAACTCCTCATCCTGCAGTCTGACCACATGGGCCAACCTCTCTGCCCAGGTGGAACTCTCTTGACCTCAATGGACACGCTGCAAAGATCAGCTAGCGGGCCTAGAGCTTTAGTCATCCCTGTTTAAGATTCTTTCACTCCTTTTAAATTCTCTTTGTCATCTTAAAAGAAAAATCCAGGAAAAAGGTACTCTAATGTCTCGACAGCCTTTAAACAGGATCTCACATAATGCTAATGTAGATTAGTTTCTGGCTATCACCAAGCAATTGTTTTCAATTACATAGGGCTCTTAACACTTATACACCATTTTATATCTTAGGAGTCCTGTGCACACATTAAATAATCATCTCAACACTCGTCTGAGTTAGGAAAGTATCATTATCTCCAGAGAGGTGAAATGACTTCTGTAAAGTCACCCAATCAGTGGCAAATTCAGGCACAGAGCAATCCCAGGCTTATTGGTCTTGAGCATTTTACTCCGCTGCTAAAGATTGTGGGTGGGATGGGGGAGAGAGAGGATAGACTGTAATCCAACTTTCATTTTCCAGTCTCCTGCTCCCCAGGCCAGCAGGGATCTGGAATGAAAAGAAGCTGCCACTCTAAGCAATCAAGGAGTGACAATCCTTCTCCTTCCAACTGGGAGGGGGATCATCAACCATCAATTAAATTAAACTTGAAAAGAGTGATAAAAATATAATAGAGCAATAGTGGCTGTAATGAGAGGCCTGGAAGTGGCAGTGGAAACGTGGGAAGGAAACAGAGATGTGTTTGAAGAAGATGGAGGTGCTTGCTCTGGTATTGGCAGTGGGGATTAGGTAGATGGGAGGAAGGGCTGTCCTTCCTGGGGGACTCTGCTAAAATGGACAGAAAATTGGAGAAAAAGGAAGGCTCTTCAGGGGGAGAAAAGAAGCTGGGGGCTATTGCTCTGGAGGAATGGGGGAAGGTAGATGGGATGCTGGAACTGGAAGGGCAGGGACATTCTAGCTCTGGAGGGAGTGAGGATCGCTGGGGCAGCTGGAGGGGGATGAGGATGAGTAGATGGGAGGCAGGAGGGGCCATAGGCTCCAGAGGAGGATGGGGATAGGTAGGAGGAAGTCTGGAGAGGCAATAAGCTCTGGAGGGGGATGGGGGTAGGTAGGTGGGAGGCTGGAGGTGGATGGGGGTAGGTAGGTGGGAGGCCGGAGGGCAATGGGCTCTGGAGGGGGATGGGGGCAGGTAGGTGGGAGGCCGGAGGGCAATGGGCTCTGGAGGGGGATGGGGGTAGGGAGGTGGGAGGGGTTAGGGTGGGGAGGGAACTAGGGTGGAGGGATTAGACAGGTGGGTGGCTCAGGCTGGGGATCTCTTACGGGGGAGGGGGGCGCTAATTTTGGTCCGGAGCGGGTGGTGGGAGACGCGCTGTATTTGGGGGGCTGGGTCCTGCTCCTGGAGGGAGCCAGCGGTTGCGCCCCGTCCCTCTCGCCCGCGGACGCTGCTGCAGCAGGGTGCGAGCGGCGCCCCCGCTCTCCGCGTCCGTGCCAAGAACGGGGTCTCCCCGCGGCAGCCTGGCCCCGGAGGGGCAGCTGCGTTACCTGGCAACGAGCCCACGCCGGCCTGCGGCCCTGGGCGCTTCCCCACTCCACAGCAGGGGGGCCCGGAGGGGCTGATGGGGGGAGACATTCCCCAGCGACCCTCAAGATCCCTCTTCCTCCCACAGACCAACGGTCAAGTCTCCCCCACCAGCACAGATCCCCCCTCACAGATCCCTCAAACGCCCCCCCATTCCTCCAGCACAGATCCCCCAAACCTCCCATCCCCCCACAAATCCACCAAACTTCCCCCCATTCTCTCAGCACAGATACCAGCTCAGATACTCCACTCCCCTTCAGCGCAGATCCCCCAACCTCTCCCACCTCCTCCAGCACAGATCTCTCTCACCTCCTCCAGCACAGATCCCCCAAACCTCCCATCCCCCCACAAATCCCCCAAACTTCCCCGCATTCCCCAGCCCTGATCTCCCTCACCTCCTCCAGCACAGATCCCCCCAACCTCTCCCACCTCCTCCAGCACAGATCCCCCAATCCTCCCATCCCCCCACAAATCCCCCAAACTTCCCCCCATTCTCTCAGCACAGATTCCAGCTCAGATACTCCACTCCCCTTCAGCACAGATCCCCCCAACCTCTCCCACCTCCTCCAGCACAGATCCACCAAATCTCCCATCCCTCCCCCCCCAGATGCCCCAAACTTCCCCCCATTCCCGCAGCACAGATCTCCCCCACCTCCTCCAGCACAGATTCCCCAAATTTACTCCCACCCCCTCCATCCCAGATCCCGCCCAAAACCTCCCCTCACTCTCTCCAGCAGATCCCCCCCGGAAACCTTCCCCATCAGAATCCCTCACCATCATGAGACTCCCTCATCCCTCCTCTCCTCAGAGACCCCACTGGCCTACACAGGGAGTGATACTGACACACCAGATTTATGTAAAGGTTAGGTATGAATTTAAGAGCCACAAGGCAACAAATAGATTGATTAGGCTATTTCTAATGCAGTGAGGAGGACTCTCCAGCCAATGAGTTGCTGGATGCTCATTGTAAGCCAGTGGTTTTCAACCTGTGGTCCACAGACCCCTGGGGGTCTGCAGACTGTCTAAGATTTCCAAAAGGGCCTGCACCTCCATTTGAAAATGTTTAGGGGTCTGCAAATTTAAAAGGGGGGGGGGCGAAAACCCCTGCTGTAAGCTATTTCCACCCAACCCAGATAACATCCCTGCTACCCCTCTCCTCCTGAGGACCCTAGGGCAACATGCCACTTTCAGAATCCTATTTAAACTTTTTTTTAAGGAGGGTTTTCAATTTATTTTAAACATATTTTATTTGTTAACAGGGGACCCTAAAAGCAAGTACAGGATCCTTCTTCATCTCACCAACTTTGTATTTTAAGAGCTCAGTCCTGCCAAGACACAGTGTCCATTAGTTTTATAATATTTTTAACATAGGGAAATTATGCCAAATAAGAAAATATTGCAGACTAAGACAATTGTGGCAAAATACAAAGTTATTCCTAAACTGAAGCCATCAGAAGTAAGTTACCAAGGATCAGGTCGCAAATATGTACAGATGACTCTTATATTTTATCCTCTTAAATGAACATATGTAGGAGTAAACTTTTCAAAAGGGTTGAGTCTTATTGAAAGTCAGTGTGACAAATAATTTTGTTGCCTAGGTACTTTTGGGAAAAAAAAAAAAGTAATTGTTTCTAGTTAAATGGACAAAATCTAATCAGATTGCCAAACTGATTTATGGGCAGTTTAGTTCATTAAAACTGTAAACTTTAAAAATCTAGTTCCTTTTTTCTTGGCTCCTTGTTTACTTTTCCCATCTGATCATTCAGAATCAAGGACACTGGTTTCCAGGTTCTCATGGCCATGAAGTTTGGACTGCAAACCCTGCAGCGGAGTGTTTGTTTAAAAATCTGCCGTTTCAATTGGAAGCTTTAAGTGATTTATTTTTTCTGTGAAACGTTTTTACAAGTCTTCTTTACAAAAATCTAAATGTAGGGCCAGATTTATTTACTTTTATTTAAGTGTTCCTTTAAATAGAAGCATTAATTGACTAATTTACAAAAATATTTTCTAATGAATTCCTTTTAAGTAACATATTGTGGGTAATTTGGTGGATGGTTTTTAATTTTTCTAAAGCCTATGAAAGAAGATTCAGAAGACGTTCTTCTCTTTCACTAACATTTAAAGACCTTTTGGGCAGGCCACTAATAAAAAGGCTCAGGTCCACCTCTCAACTTCCTTTCCTCCCTCTCTACGTAAGTCTGCTTCATGCCTGTTCCTGTTTAGCTCTAGTGCTGTTGGAAAACGGTATCTGGCAGAGTCTGATGAGGAATTTACATATCATGTTATGCTAGTTGATGAAACAGGAAGTACAAGTGACCAGCGACAGTATTTTGCACAACTGTGACTATCGACTGCCCAAACAATATTGTCCCCATCCACTGTCAGAGTAATCATAGTTGTTATAAGCAATAGACATTTTCAAGTATCTTTTTAAAATAACTTTTTAAAAAGATGACATGTAAAGGTTCTGTAGAAACTGGAATTGTGTCCTTGGCCATGTATAAAAGTGACCTTAATTTTTTTTTCTCAGAAGAGCTTCTTTTTTTCTTTAAGTCTGGACTCCATGGCTTTTCTGGAAGAGTTCTTGCTAGTTAGTCTCAGATCTGTAAATTATAAATGCTCATGACTTGTTTGAAGGGGTACAGATTATCATATTTTCTCTTAGGTGTTCATTAGGCATTGCAGTTTTGAACAGTGACTGGAAATTCACCTCATTTATCTTCTCTCTTGCTGTGTAAAAGACCCACAACCATAAAACCCACTACCCACGTTATCCACTTCAAAGATAGATTGAGAATTTTATTCTCTACCCTTAGTTGGATTATCTTGTATGTGTAGCAACACTAAGGAAAAAGTACATCTAGTGAGGAAGTGTCCCCCTTCCCCCAAGTAGAACACTGACAAAATGAAAAATCCAGTTTTTATCAATCTTCTGTTGGAATTTTTTTGCGTTTTGCAGAAAAAAAAAAAAAACACAAAATTTTGAATGAAAAACATTTCCTTTCCAGTTGCCAAGTTTTTTTTTTTTTTAAACAAACAAAAATAAAAATCAAGTGGTCAAGGAAAGTAAACTTTCCATGATCTTGCAACTTGTCAGAACAAAAGGTTTTCCATTTAAAAAACTGACTGAAATTTTTCAGCCAGCCCCACTTAACTATCAGACAATATTTGTTTTAAACAGTTGTCCTTTTAAAGGAACAGTAAGATACTTCAAATTTCATCTGTTTGAAAAACGTTGGCCTTTTCCTCATGACTCAAATACACCTTAGCTTGTGAAACTATGACAGAGGTAACTACCTGTTCAGGTGTTACTAATGACAAATTACAATACTCAAGCTGTAATTACAGTCAGTCAAACACTATGTAGCACAAACTAATTTAATATTTTCATATTTACATTAGCTATAATTACTACCATTCCTACATTTGGAGACATTTCTTTCAGTTATTAGTAAAATGTGCAGCTTTGGTGTTTATTCACTGCTTCAAGAGATATGATGCACATACAGACTCAACCTTAATTATGAGTTTCAGAGGGGTAGCCATCTTAGTCTGTTTCAGCAAAAACAAGGAGGAGTCTTGTGGCACTTTAAAGACTAACAAATTTCGTTAAGCATAAGGTTGTCTAGGCTATGACCCACTTCTTCAGATGTATGGAGTGAAAATTACAGTAGGGAGGCATAAATATACAGAACAAGAAAAGATAGGAGTTGCCTTACCAAGTTGGTGGGGGGGGGGGGGGGGAGCCCTGATTGAATCAGGGTGGATGTGTCCCATTCCCAACAGTTGACACAAAGGTGTGAATGTCAGAGTAAAAATTACTTTTTGTAGTGCTAACCATGCCAGTTCCATCAGGGTGGATGGCCTATACTCAACAGTTGATGGGAGATTACTTCTTGTAGTGACCCAGCCATTCCCAGTCTTTATTCAGGCCTAATTTGATGGGTGTCAGTGTCAAGTCTGCAAATGAATTCCAGTTCTGCAGTTTCTCCTTGAAGTTCGTTCATTGAAGAATGGCCACTTAAGTCTGAAACTAAGTGCCCTGGACTTATTTTTTGTTTAGATTAGTTTACCAAAACAGGCTTGGACTTCTATGCTATACTTCAACTACAGAACATTTTCTAATGGAATAAAAGTAAAGATTGTAAATTTCACTTTTCTTGTTAAGGGTTTTTATCCCTCAATTAGTAGACTGCTCTGTTAAGAGTTTTGTCCCACTAGATATTAACTGTAGAAACTAAGCAGCATAAGATGCTAAATACTAGTATTTTCTTTACAAATAGGGAATGGGAAGAATTCATCTCACTCCATCCATTTTGCAGAATGGGCCTAAAAATGTCATTTCTATTTTGATAATGGTGAGATCACAATCTAGACCAAGGTTCATTCAGCCATTTACCATATAAAAATACTATATTTTGCTATAGCCTCTTAGAAATGCAGGTATAGCGATAGTAGTTGCAGTGACCAGGATAGAAACAAGCACAAGCTCAGAGGGAAGCTTAAATCCACATTACAGGAACTAAGTTTTCAGACTGTCACTGAAATGTTTCAGAGGATGTTTAGCAGGGCTTAGTACCAGAGAGAATAGTGTTTCATGTCCTCTGAAGGACATTGTATGGGCCCTGATCAGAACACAGGATACTGGGCTAGATGGACCATTGGTTTGACACAGTATGGCCTTATATGTTGGATGAATGCTGACACTGCAACTGAGCTAGAACATAAGTATGCTTTCTCAGGTAAGGTTCAGACTGAGGTGCCTAGTACATTCATCAATTAAAATATTTCACTTTTTTGCCATTACACTGAGACTATCACATACATTTTTTAAAAAGCAGACTCCATCAACTTACCAAAGGAAACTCAAGACAAACATGAATAGAGGTGCATGGGGACAGGCTTTTCTGCCATCAAAACAAAGAAAGACGACTTGCCCCTGGCTTTAAACAGTCTTTTTAGCTCCTGTACTTACAGAGAATATGATGAGAAAGTACCTAGTACTTAGAATCCTCTGTTTACCTGGCATGAGAAGGGACAGGCCTATCTGACCCACATTCCCGGACTATGCTGAAATCTTTGCTTGCTCACATTTAATGCAGTCATGTCTGTAATCTGCTTCAGCAATGAAGTGCAGCATGCTGCTGTAGGATACCTAGTATTTGAGAGGAATAAGAGCTACAGCCATGTCAACAAAAGGGGAGGATTCAATTAACTGAGGGAATCAGGCTTCATCAAAGCCTTTACACAACTGCCCCAGGAATGAGTTAATCTAGCAGAGCACAAGTGAAGCTCCCAAACCTGCCACTAGAGTATTTTGACAATCCCCACTTGCCATGTCTTTCATGATGCTTCCTGACATACAGCATGACTGAGAGATCCTGGTTATGAGGGATGAGGATCTTGATGCTGGAAAGAAGGACCTGCTGAGGATATTATGCTGCTGCAGGTCTGATAGCTCCTCTCTTGTGAGGCTCAGGAGCTGCCATGCAACAGCCAAACTCCAGGAAAGTAAAATGCAAAGCTGGTTAGAGGAAAATGCTGTTGCAGAGAATTGCACATCAGTCCTGGTGATAATTAGGTTGCAGACCAACAGGCCCATTAACACCACACTCAACAGAATGACTGAGTTCTTTTACATTATCACATTTGATGCAAACCTGATCTCTTGCTTACAATGAAACCTTGCTGCCATTCTGATCTCGGCTTTAAAGATAAGTGCCACTGATGAATTGCTGCTACAAGCAGAATGTTCCTTGTGAGCAGACTGATACCATTTTTAACATTCCTCTTTGTACAAACTATTTACTGTACACTTCAACCTCTTCAGTTAATATGTAGAGGCTAATACTTGACAAGTATTGGCCATAGTTTAAGGCTCCAATTAAATAGTTTATAATGGATTGATATAAGCATGTTACAGACATGGGTAAGAGTTTATAAACAGTGTGCTTGTTTGTTAAATCTTAATAGGTTGCTTATGACTAGAGTCCAACAGGACAATGCATCATCTATTAATAATTTATTAACCTTTTATAAATTATAAATAAAATCATCATGTAACATGTGACCTGAGCAATTTGTGCTATGTCAGTTACTGCTCATCAAATCATGAGATGCAAGAGTAGTAACTTCTGGAATGTTTTTTTTCTGCTTTCTCCTCCATTCTTAGATCTTCTGCATGGTTGTAAATTACAATTTATATTGCCACTCAATTCATCTAAGCACAAGCTCCACACAAAAGCAATACATAATTTCATTGGTCTCCTTTTAAGCGATTACAATGGAGTGATCCAAAGCACAGATAACCCCTGCACCTGTGGTATCCATGTAAGGCTGCCCGGACAAGACTCATGCTCAGTATGTTTCTAGTACATACTTTGCTGAAGTGATGATTGCAATGATCTAAACTCTCAAGTAGGATTGGACTTGGGCAATATTGATATGGAAGAAATGAAAAAGAAAGGCCAGAGAGTTCCACAGGAAGAGGGTACTGTCAAATTCAGCAGACCATCCTATTTTTGAATTAATAATGGCTAGTACTTTATGGCATTTGTGGGCACTGTAGTGTGCTTCCCACCCCCACAGTCAATCCCAAGTGATATGAAAACCAAGAACTGTTCGTATTCTAGCACCTTTTGCAACAAAACGATGATGCTAACAATCTAGTCAAATTCCTTAGGCATATATTTCTAACATTTCTGCAGTTTTCAATTGCTAGAGTTATGCTTAGTTCTTCCTCCTGAAGTGCATACAGTTCCTGGTACCAAATTGATGTCCTGTTCTTCTCCACTAAAATCTAGTATGCAGAGAGTGGTCCTTCCATGTACACAGACTGAGTAATAAGTATGATTGTAACTGCTCGAGAAAAATCTTCCAGAAGTGTCAAGAGATCTAGTTCACTGGCTCCTAAAATAAGTCAAAGATACACAGCCCCTTCTGCCCACAGCAGGTGCTATATAAATGTAACGTATCTTGATCAAAGTATTTGACACATCATATGCAATTGTTCATTTATTGAACTTTAAATGTCATGATACACCAGAGATTGAATAGTTAAAAACTATATAAGACAGTGTTCAAAATAGTCTTTCAAAACATCTCTTTGGACAAAACTGAAGCACCAAATTCAAGGACGCCTTCCCCAAAATAACATGAGAACAAGGAAGAACAGTTTCGAGCTGCTGACTATACAGGAACTACACAGGGCACAAGTCACTGTTCACTGCTGCAACATACAATTTAAAAAATAGTAGTAAGTTGTTCATTAAAGTCCATAAAGTGGATTCTAGTGCCTAGTGGTGTAGCCATTTCTCTAGCTACTGTATTAACGGAACAGATAACATGGGGAGAGAAGATGGTAATATAGACTCCAGTTTTATTAGATAGTCCAGAACTGTAGATTAGATTACTTTTACATGATGATGTATTTTACATGGTGTGGAAACAAAACTTGACACTGTCAGCACTGATTAGGCTCATGGATTGCAAGGACAAATATCAACAAGTTTTAGGAGCTTTTTCAATGTACTTCAGCTCTGAGCCACAAGATTCCTACTATTAAAATCCTGTGACTCAGGAAGATATTACTAGTTACGGTGGCAAAGCAACTATTAAGTAAGACAAGATCACAAATTCTCTCACCTGTAACTTATTTGGTACTTGAGCCAGGTCTTTAGAGGTTAAATGCAAGTGCATTAGCTGCACTGCCTAGCATCTGTATTTGATTTATGACCATTTTTTGAAATTAAGTCAAGAACAGCATTAAAATCCATGTTAGTCACTGCAAACACACAAGTGACCCAACATGAATTGTAAAATGAGCTGCTGGCAAGAGTAATACAATTAGACATTCATCCTTATGTCCAAAACACACACACACACACACACACACACACACACACACACAGGAACCTAATGAGTTAACTTTAAATTATTTATGCAACTCAAAAGCTCCTTCAGAAGGAAGCTCAGTTTTCTGACCGGACAAAGAGGTTTCCTAAGTTTGCAAGATAAGTCATCAGTCGTAGCTCACCTCAGAATGGGGTTCTGAGCCAAAACTTCAAAAAAGCACTTACGTGCCACTTCCAAGCAAGTCAGGATTTATAGTTAGCATTTCCCCTGCTGTTGTATTCTTTCCATTGCCAACATTATCTACTGAGGAAGCTTAAGAAATGCATCGTTTCTAGTTGTAATAGATTTGATGCTACTGCTGTTTTCATTTATTTTACTCAAGTGTATTTCACACTTCTTAAGCCTTCCAAAGAGATAAGAGTACATGACAAGAAACAGATAAAAACAGCAGGGTTTAACCTCAGCAGCCTGCCTGAGTGATATCTTTTCCGGAAGATTTTGTAATTTCCATTGTAGTGAACACCTGTAAAAACAAAAACAAAACAATGACTTTGGGGATTTATTAATGCTTTGTGCAGTAGTCTAAATGGCTGTTGGTTGCCCCTTATAGTATACCACAAGCTAGGCTTCTACAAATGTAGAAATAGGAAGACAAGATGCAGACGGCATAATTAGTTATTTACACGAAATGTCACACTTCGTATATTAAAAAGCCAAAGTAACATTGGACTGCCATCAAAATACAAAATAAAATGTTTAATGTGATGACATTTTAGATTTAAGTCACCCTGAGTCTATTCTCTTCCTGCACATGTGTAACTTCCCTCAATATTACGTATTATTGAACTCTTGGTTTGAAAATGTTGAAGTTTCCCCCTTACCTCTGCACATGTTGGATGTATACCTATTGTTTCATCAAGTAATTCTTTCGTGAGACCACATTTTATTGCTGCACCAAAACCTTGGGTAATTTCTCCAGCATTGGGTCCAAGAACATGAAATCCTATCACACGGTTCTTTAAAGAAAAAAATTAGGTCAGAGCAAAATAGGTTTTGTATTGGTAAAGTTTCATATTCACATTTGAAGAGCGACTTCCAGTTCACTTAAGATTTGTCTTGAAATGAATGGAGTCAATAGTACACTTGGCACAGATGCTCGGAGGCAGCTTTTAGCACCATGGCCATGTTGCTATAGCTGTGCCGTTAAAAGGTGCACAGTGTAGCTGCTATTTGTAGACAGGAGAGCTCTCCTGCCTACAAAAAACTTCTACCCTCAACGAGTGGTGTTAGTGTTGTTCACACTGGCACTTGTCGTCGATAAAACTTGTGTCTTTCGGGAGGGTGTTTTACTAACACCTCTGAATGACAAAAATTGTGTCTTTCACTTGCCAGTATAGACAAAACCTAATTCTATGCCAGCTGGCTTTCATTATTTTAGAGACACACAGTACATTCAGATTGTTGCTGATCTGTGAAGTATTACTATGTTTCTTTATATGAAGGCAGAATTTAAATACCTACTCATGATGCCTGCAAAAAGTTCTATTTAGAGAACTTTACCTAGTTGGCTATTTCTCTTCCCCTCTCATTACTGATGAGTAATATGCCTCACAATACAGTATTAAGAGGAACAGGAGTACTTGTGGCACCTTAGAGACTAACAAATTTATTAGAGCATAAGCTTTCGTGGACTATAGCCCACTTCTTCGGATGCATATAGAATGGAACATATAATGAGGAGATATATATACACACATACAGAGAGCATAAACAGGTGGGAGTTGTCTTACCAACTCTGAGAGGCCAATTAATTAAGAGAAAAAAAACTTTTGAAGTGATAATCAAGCTAGCCGAGTACAGACAGTGTGATAAGAAGTGTGAGAGTACTTACAAGGGGAGATAGAGTCGATGTCTGTAATGGCTCAGCCATTCCCAGTCCTTATTCAAACCGGAGTTGATTGTGTCTAGTTTGCATATCAATTCTAGCTCTGCAGTCTCTCTTTGGAGTCTGTTTTTGAAGTTTTTCTGTTGTAATATAGCCACCCGCAGGTCTGTCACTGAATGACCAGACAGGTTAAAGTGTTCTCCCACTGGTTTTTGAGTATTTTGATTCCTGATGTCAGATTTGTGTCCATTAATTCTTTTGCGTAGAGACTGTCCGGTTTGGCCAATGTACATGGCAGAGGGGCATTGCTGGCACATGATGGCATATATCACATTGGTAGATGTGCAGGTGAACGAGCCCCTGATGGTATGGCTGATGTGATTAGGTCCTATGATGATGTCACTTGAATAGATATGTGGACAGAGTTGGCATCGGGGTTTGTTACAAGGATAGGTTCCTGGGTTAGTGGTTTTGTTCAGTGATGTGTGGTTGCTGGTGAGTATTTGCTTTAGGTTGGGGGGTTGTCTGTAAGCGAGGACAGGTCTGTCTCCCAAGATCTGTGAAAGTAAAGGATCATCTTTCAGGATAGGTTGTAGATCTCTGATGATGCGCTGGAGAGGTTTTAGTTGGGGGCTGAAGGTGACAGCTAGTGGTGTTCTATTATTTTCTTTGTTGGGCCTGTCTTGTAGGAGGTGACTTCTGTGTACTCGTCTGGCTCTGTCAATCTGTTTTTTCACTTCAGCAGGTGGGTATTGTAGTTTTAAGAATGCTTGATAGAGATCTTGTAGGTGCTTGTCTCTATCCGAGGGATTGGAGCAAATGCGGTTATATCTTAGAGCTTGGCTGTAGACAATGGATCGTGTGGTGTGTCCTGGATGGAAGCTGGAGGCATGTAGGTAAGTGTAGCGGTCAGTAGGTTTCCGGTATAGGGTGGTATTGATGTGACCATCGCTTATTAGCACAGTAGTGTCCAGGAAATGGACCGCTTGTGTGGATTGATCTAGGCTGAGGTTGATGGTGGGATGGAAATTATTGAAATCATGGTGAAATTCCTCAAGGGCTTCTTTTCCATGGGTCCAGATGATGAAGATGTCATCAATGTAGCGCAAGTAGAGTAGGGGCGTTAGGGGACGAGAGCTAAGGAAGCGTTGTTCTAAGTCAGCCATAAAAATGTTGGCATATTGTGGGGCCATGCGGGTACCCATAGCAGTGCCGCTGACTGACACATCTACCAATGTGATATATGCCATCATGTACATGGCAGAGGGGCATTGCTGGCACATTGGCCAAACCGGACAGTCTCTACGCAAAAGAATTAATGGACACAAATCTGACATCAGGAATCAAAATACTCAAAAACCAGTGGGAGAACACTTTAACCTGTCTGGTCATTCAGTGACAGACCTGCGGGTGGCTATATTACAACAGAAAAACTTCAAAAACAGACTCCAAAGAGAGACTGCAGAGCTAGAATTGATATGCAAACTAGACACAATCAACTCCGGTTTGAATAAGGACTGGGAATGGCTGAGCCATTACAAACCTTGACTCTATCTCCCCTTGTAAGTACTCTCACACTTCTTATCACACTGTCTGTACTCGGCTAGCTTGATTATCACTTCAAAAGTTTTTTTTCTCTTAATTAATTGGCCTCTCAGAGTTGGTAAGACAACTCCCACCTGTTTATGCTCTCTGTATGTGTGTGTATATATATCTCCTCATTATATGTTCCATTCTATATGCATCCGAAGAAGTGGGCTGTAGTCCACGAAAGCTTATGCTCTAATAAATTTGTTAGTCTCTAAGGTGCCACAAGTACTCCTGTTCTTCTTTTTGCGGATACAGACTAACACGGCTGTTACTCTGAATACAGTATTAATTACTTATACGCAAACATCCATTTACACCGTGTTTGTTTCAGCTTTTCTTGTTCAATAGAGGGGTCTGAAATTCACACTAGGTACTCCCCTTCCTCAGGTGTTTTTATATAGTTTCTGCAGTGAAGTTCTAATGCTCAGTGATACATCGGTCTTATAAACAGACCCGATCTTCACTGTATTTTATATTTCTCAAATTAGGTCTTCTTCAGGGTTGGGTCTGTTATGTATTAGAAGGTACCAAGAATTGTTGCAGCTAAAAGCATATTGGGCATACAACAAAATCCTGTTTTTCCTATTAAAAATGTACAGCGCAGAGTTTTATAACCAGCAGCAAGTTTTCTATCCTCAAAGAGAGATCGAAACTGAACAGAAAGGGGTATACTTCCTTAAGAAAGTTAGAGACTTAAGAATATGCAAGTTTAAACTCTATGAAAAAGGCATGCAACACAAGGTCACTTAACTGGAACCCAACGAAACATTTGAATTTCTGAAGTACCAGAAATAAGGCACAACCACCTGCCAAAACTCACTGTAGAGAAAAATCCGAACACAACTATAACAATCCACCCCCAAATGAATGTTATGAAATTGACACACAAAGCTTCATAAGGCATTAATCTGGTACCAACTACCAATTGCTCAATCTGCTAGACACAACCAAGTGTTACCTGGTGGATCAAAAGAACAAAGTTTAAGTTTTTAATAAAATGTACTTGGATACTGCATTAAGAGAACAAGTGTCTGGAATTGGCCATAAACGGAGACCCTGGCCTCAAGTCAATCCCTAAATATGTTCTTGAGTCTGTAGCCTAGAAATTTTATTTCTGAGGTTAACATGCTCACAGTGGAGACAAATTCCAATTTATAATACATACATTGTCATGCTTATTGCAGATTATCTTTGCATAGCAAGTATTGTTGTCTCTGCTGGGTACTGTCCATTCAAGAGGCCAAAACAAAGTGTGATACACCTGCAGGAAGCAAGAGGAAGTAGTGTTAAGACTTAATTAAAATATTTTAAATTTACTCTATTTATAAGCTTCCTAGTTTGTAGCCAAACCTCTAACCTACTAGCTACCCATTTCTCTTTAATATTTGATGGCATTACTCCCCAATTTCTAACTGGATTTAGTGATCTGCTCCACCCACTCCCCATCTTCCAAATCAAAGAGTTTATATGCAGGGCTGGTAGCATTACCCTATTGAGTTTGCCTGACCTTTCCCAAAACATCCTGTTTTCCCAGTTGCTTATAACCATTTGGGCAGGAGTTTTCCATGCTGGGTGTTAGCCTCAGGCTGAATTTTTTTTAGACAATTTCAGTTAAACAAGTTCAGCCATTTCTGAAAACAAGGAAAGCACCAGTGGTTCCCCATGCTTTAGAGTAAGTATGGCCTGTGTGTCAGGGATGCAGGGAGTCTGTCTCTTCTGTGCTCTCAATGACCCTCTCTGGCTGACACCCTGGCAGTGTGGAAGTCCCCTCTGTCTCGGAGTCACATAGCACAAATACTGGACCTATGACATTATGAGGGAAGGACTGAGGCAGAGACTAACTGGCTGGACAAGGAGGGAAGGTCTGGGAGCTGGGGAGGAAAGATGGGCAGAACAGGAAACCAATGGGTGTGTAGGGAAACTACAACTGGGAGTGGTGGAGACTGAAAACACAAATGGGCAACCAGAGGCTCTGGGGGAGCAAGACACAATGACAGATCAGGGAGTGTGGGAGAACTGGGACAGGCAATCTGGAGCAGCGGGATTAGGACTTACTGGGCAAGGAGACTAACAACAGAAGCCAGTGGTGGGGAAGAGAAGACTAGAACAGGTTGGAAGGGACAAGGCAGAGGACTGTGACTGCTAGAGCACACTGTCCTCCACAGCCTCAAATGGAACCCAATATCCCAGAGTCATGCTATTTCTCTATCAGCAGTATATATCTGTGAAACCCACTGGCAAAGTGTCCCACCCCTCTGTAGTGCTGGTCCACAGCAGTATTAAGTTGTAATCCTCTATCAGTTACTCAGTTAGCTCAAATGGCAGAGATCTATAGGTTCTAACCCTGCTTCTGAACCATGTGGGTTGCGTGCCACATGATGGGATTTCAGTTTTTTCGTTTCTCCTTTTAAAAAGGATAGGAAATTATACAAAAGAACTACTTCAGAAGAACAGTAAAGATGCAAAGTCAAGCTCTCAAAAATATAGGAAACAGATTAAGGCTGCCTGTGTATCCTTAAATTCACTACCCTTATGCATATGCATTATGATAGTCTTGATTATTTTTCTACAGAACTCCTGTTTATTCTGTGCACTTATGGCTACTGCTCACTTAATGAGCAGCCATCTAATATGGATCTTCATTGTTCAATGCATATCCCCATGTCTCATTCATGACACACTATTCAAACCTTA
This sequence comes from Trachemys scripta elegans, assembly GCF_013100865.1. Taxonomy (NCBI): domain Eukaryota; kingdom Metazoa; phylum Chordata; order Testudines; family Emydidae; genus Trachemys; species Trachemys scripta. Next base: position 21,184,320 of record NC_048304.1, read on the forward strand.
TTCTGAAGGATTATTAAATTTCCTCAGATTTTTCTGTGGTGCTCATCACTACAGTGACTGCTTCTCACACATTGAGTTTATTTTCACAACATGCCTGTGAGATCAGTGGTATGATCCTTTCTTTCAGCAGTCCCGTCTCACTCACTATATACATTCCAACTGTTGCCACCAATGAGGGTAGGGATCCTACAGACTTGTCTTTCACTACATAACCCTTATTCAGTTCCACATAACTGTCCACACTATGCACTAAATGAGACTGGGATTGTATGGAAAAAGTACATGATCATGTACTTCAAGATTGCATATGCATGATAAAGATCTGAATTACGGTTGCACAGGTAACCAATTCTGGCATTTCCTAACTTTTGAACACTTGACTGTGAAACCTTAATATTCTTAACATAGGTTATGAGTAATATAAAAATATAAGCTTGGCCATCGCTATGCTTTATTTAGCATTTGTATTAAAAACAGTTATAAGTTTCCTTTATGGTGTTTTGTAAGTTTATCTTCACTAGTTTCTGTTTGGTGCCAGCTGCCTAAGATGCTCTGGTTGCTGCATATGCAATTAAAATACTATAGTTAACTTAAGAACGGCCATACTGGGTCAGACCAATAGTCCATCTAGCCCAGTATCCGGTCTTCTGACAGTGGCCAATGCCAGGTGCCCCAGAAGAAATGAACAGAACAGGTAATCAAGTGATCCATTCCCTGTCAATCATTTCCAGCTTCTGGCAAACAGAGGCCAGGGATGGTGTCCCTGTCCATCCTGGCTTATAGCCATTGATGGACCTATCCTCCATGAATTTATCTAGTTCTTTTTTGAACCCTGTTATATTCTTGGCCTTCACAACATCCTCCGGCAAAGAGTTCCACAGGTTGACTGTGCGTTGTGTGAAGAAATACTTCCTTTTGTTTGTTTTAATTTCATTTGGTGATCCCCAATTCTTGTGTTATGAGTGAGTAAATAGCACTTCCTTATTTACTTTCTCCACACCAATCATGATTTTATAGACCTCAATCATATCCCCCCTTAATCGTCTCTTTTCCAAGCGGAAGAGTCCCAGTCTTATCTCTCCTAATATGGAAGCTGTTCCATGCCCCTAATAATGTTTGTTGTCCTTTTCTGAACTTTTTCCAATATATCTTTTTTGAGATGGGGCGACCACATCGGCATGCAGTATTCAAGATGTGGGCGTAAGATGGATTTATATAGAGGCAATATCATATTTTCTGTCTTATTATCTACCCCTTTCTTAAGGATTCCCAACATTGTTAGCTTTTTTGACTGCCGCTGCAGATGGAGTGGATGTTTTCAGAGAACTATCCCCAATGACTCCAAGATCTCTTTCCTGAGTGGTAATAGCTAATTTAGACCGCATCATTTTCTATGTATAGTTGGGATTATATTTTCCAATGTACATTACTTTGCATTTATCAACACTGAATTTCATCTGCCATTTTGTTGCCCAGTCACCCAGTTTTGAGAGATTATTTTGTAGCTCTTTGCAGACTGCCTCGGACTGAACTATCTTGAGTAGCTTTGTATCTTTTTTGGGGTGTGTGCGTGTGGAAACGATAATGGAAAATTAACACTGATTCCCTACCTGGGGTCTCAGATATATTTTGTATGCTTCAGAATGCCGAAGTACCATTGCCTGAATTGTGCTAGCCCCCAGCCCCAACTGGGCTGCTGCTGTTGCTGCCCCAATCCTGAGTGAGTGGGAACCAAATTCATGTGCTAGGAGCTGCAACCTCATCGGTCCCAATCTTAAAACTGTAACAAACTGGTATGTTGTGAGGGCACTTCCATCACTGTGAATAAAGAGGGGCCCATCCCTGCCTGGTCTTATTGCCATGTATGCCCTTACAGCCTCCATCAAGTAGATCCTAGGCTTGGGGTGTGTGTGCGCGCGCACACACACACACACCCCCGACCTCTAACTTGAATTGCATACGCAGCATCCAGAGAATTTTAGGCCGCTGGCACTAAAATTATAGTAACTTCCAAGTCAGTGCTGAATTGTAAACAAACTAGTGAAAATAGAGAGTACCACATACCCTCTGTTTGGAGTTACTATAAGGTGGGTGCAAAGCTGGCTGGAAAACTGTTACCAGAGAGTAGTTATAGTGGTTCGGTCATGCTGGAAGGGCATAATGAGTGGGATCTGGCAGGGATCAGTTCTGGGTCTGGTTCTGTTCAATATCTTCATCAATGATTTAGATAATGGCATACTGAGTACACTTATAACGTTTGTGGATGATACCAAGCTGGGAGGGGTTGCAAGTGCTTTGGAGGATAGGATTAAAATTCAAAAGGATATTGACAAACTGGAGAAATGGTCTGAAGTAAATAGGATGAAATTCAATAAGGACAAATGCAAAGTACTCCATTTAGGAAGAAACAATCAGTTGCACACATACAAAATTGGAAATGACTGCTTAGGAAGGAGTACTGTAGAAAGGGATCTGGGGAATAATAGTGGACCACAAGCTAAATGAGTCAGTGTAATGCTGTTGCAAAAAAAGCAAACATCATTCTGGGATGTATTAGCAGGAGTGTTGTAAGCAAGACAAGTAGTAATTCTTCTGCTCTACTCAGGCCTCAACTGGAGTATTATGTCCAATTCTGGGTACCATATTTCAGGAAAGATGTGGATAAATTGGAGAGAATCCAGGGAAGAGCAACAAAAAGTGATTAAAGGTCTAGAAAGCATGACCTATGAGGGAAGATTGAAAAAATTGGGTTTGGTTAGTCTGGAAAAGAGAAGACAGAGGGGACATACTTGAAAACTTCTGTAAAAGGTTGCTACAAGGAGGAGGAAGAAAAATGGTCTCTCAACCTCTGAGGATAGGACAAGAAGCAATGGGCTTAAATTGCAGCAAGGGAGGTTTAGGTTGGACATTAGGAAAAAGTTCCTATCAGGGTGGTTAAGCACTGGAATAAAATTGTCTAGGGAGGCAGTAGAATCTCTATCATTGGAGATTTTTAAGAGCAGGTTAGACAAACACCTGTCAGGAATGGTCTAGATAATTAGCCCTGCCGTGAGTGCAGGGGACTGGACTAGATGACCTCTTGAGGTCCCTTCCTGTTTTAAGATTCAAGATAAAAGAGAAACATTTGGCATTACAAGCATAAATTCCAGAGTTGAGTCTACAAAAACAATTCTATTGCAAATACATTTGTGAAAACCTTGCCAGAAGGAGGGAGACATAAGGAACTGGAATAAAGATTAAATCAGAGTCTAAAGCAGGTGTGTCAGCCCATGCCAGTAGCAAAAGAATTGGTCAGGGAGAAGTGAAACAGTTCACAAAGGAACAGGGCAAATACGAGTGAACAAAAACAGAAAACAGGGGAAGTCTCAGGACCTCATCACCTAAAGTGAGCATGCAAAGGATTGTGGTACAAAACGGGAAGAACAACTTTTTGGAGCATTGGTTTAAAGAACTGTACAGTCACTGTTTCACTTCACTGGAATTACTTCCCTCATCCAGTCTGGATTTCCCAGCACTCCAAGAGCCACATGGAACTATATACCTAAAGACAAATGCTTCTGGATTTTTGACACACCAGGTGTGAGAGAAAAATCTTTGAATTGGCCCAACTTCTGTTGGTGAGAGACAAGCTTTGGAAATAATCAGCTGTCAGAGAAAATCCTTGAATAATGCTGTAAGATTACACTGAAGTGTTTAAATAGGGATCTCCTCAATACTTGTAATGTTCATTTAGACCAGTAGCCTCTTGAGAAGATACAATAGCACATTTAAACAGGCAGCTTTGAAATGAAGACTTCAGCTTCTCACCTCTATGTTTTCCTTTCCATGTTCTTCAATGGCTCTCTCTTCAGGTAATCCACAACATCCATACTCCAAAGGAGTAAACACTGTAGTTGGTACATTGACATAGTCACACTAAAATTAAAAGAATTCAGTTTTCTTTATATTTACATGTTCATATGACCTGCGTAGACACAAAAAGCTTCCCTTAAAAAAAAAAAAGCAAGCTGCACCACCAAGTCCTATTGGTTACAAACACTCATTGTCATAGTAGCACAAGACCCAAGACTCTCAGCCAGCACCTGCTAATCTCCGGAGGTAAATACCATGGTGAAACTAAAGTTCATATTTTCATAGAATATGATCTTACCTTTATAAAGCTACCCCCAAAAAGCCTGCGAGCTAGAAGCCTGCCTGCCTGAATTGCAACTGGGGTAAGTTCAAGTTTTCCATCCAAGATATCTCCAATAGCATAAACATGAGGCACATTGGTTTGTTCCTCGTCAGTTACAGGTATTTTTCCATTCCTTTTGAAAAACAAACAAACAAACAAAAACAAAAAACAAAACAAAACAAACAAAGTGTAGATCAGTAGTCTAACTGAATTGAGAAAGTAAGGTTAAAGACCTATTCTGCTACACAGAGACACTAGAATACTTTCAGGCATTGCTCATAAGGAGAGAAGAAGGAAAAAAAAAAAAAAAAAAAAAAAAAGTATTATGCCCATTCTACTTAGAATGTAAACTCCTTGGGCCACAGACTACTGCCTTTTCCTCCCATACAATGCCAGTCAGTACTTAATTGGCCAGATTTTCACCTCTGCACATAAGTGTAAATCTGAATAACACCGACATTTGAGAGAAATCAGGCTCTGTCCTACTATTTGACTATTATATAGCTTGCTGAAATAACACATCTCCCTCCTAAGCAAAAAAGTCTAATCTATCAGCACAGATGAAAAGCGAAGTATTAAGAGCTATTTAGTCAATGGGCACTGTTGCTTTTGTTCAGAATGCTAACTTAATCTGGTTAAACCAGAAGACTGAACTCAAGGAGGTTCATCAATCAGAAAAATGAAACACAAGTCAGCCTTATACAAGCAGATTATTAAACCATTTTAGCATTGTAAGGGCCCTCTCTAAGAAATGCAAGTGTAAAGCCTCAGTTTAATGGGTATTCCTTCTAAAATAACTCATATGCAGGCTAAGATTTTTTTTTAAATCAGTAAATGTCAGTAAACAGCAATCAACTGTACACACACAAATGGATGAAAAATATACTTCTATTGACAATGATCAAAGTTTACAGATAGGCAAAGTAAGAAAAGCTGCCTGAGAACTTAGTCTGATTTATGGATATTTATTCTGTATATTTTAACATGTGATGTTGACATCTTTTAACGGTCAGAAGTCTAAATTTTTGAATCTCAACTTCTACTGTCATTAAACCTCCCCACAGTCTGACCCCTGGTAATTTCCCCACAGCTGAAAATCAAAACAAAAACTCGAAAACCCAAACATTAAAAAATGCTCAGAAACCAAACATTGATACTATCTGACAAAATTATATATATAATTGAGATATATATATCTCAAGCTTGGCAAGCCTACTTATAGATCAGTGAAGCAGAAACATTACTGACTACATCAGAGTAACTGAACTGAAAGTAGTTGCCTGTAGTACTACCACCATTTAAAAAAAAAAAAAAAAAAAAACCAACAACAACAACAACAACAACAACAACAAAAAAGACCCCACCACACAACCACCTCATAATATGTGCTTCAAAGTCCAGTTTTGTGGGTAGGTAGGTAGGTGTGTCCACACACACACACACACACACACACACACACACACAAATAGTAGTTTCTTAGAAGGATATCACATTAAAGGTACCACTCATGCTCCCTTTCTTGGGACAAAAAGCTATTGAACGTCTCCATGCTCAACTGACAAGTATCATAAGCAGGAATTTCAAAAATCAGTATAAGTTACTGGTAGGGTTAAGAAGCTGAGAGCAGTCCTGAAGTGAACATGCCAGACAAAGATACTCACTTTTCATTGATTTTGACACCAATCTTATCTAAACCAATGTTTCTGGTACAGGCATCACGACCAATAGCTATCAAAACCTACAAAAAAAAAAAAAAAAAACCAACAACAAAAAAAGCTATCAATGTTATTCTGAGTATTCTGTTGCTTAGTTTTCATTGAAAAATTGAAAGTGAACAATTGAAGCCACATTTCCTAAAGTTGCTTAAATGTGAAGGTGTCAGTAGTAAGCCTAATTAGTTCTAAAAAGGTGATAACAGCAAAAAGATTACTTTGACACTAGAATAATAGTGAGAACGGAATTGATCACATATGACACCATCTACAAAACAGTCAACCCCCTACTAGCACAGTTAAAGTTTCAGCAATTTTGTGGATGGGATCGCAACAAGACAGAATATTGAAGTCTTATTTTTCTATGGAATGTTGACAAGTCTGTCAGGTTGCCAAAATTATTCAATTTCTTATTATACTTCCTTCTCTTTCTTTCCAAATAGTATAAATGGTTTAAGAGCTTTAATGATCATTAACAAACAACACTGTACTTTGATACAAATACATATTTGTGGGCATCATTTAGTGCCAGATAACAGGGATATTTTTAGTACAAAATTGCTTACAGTATTATATTCTCCTTCAACCATTTCTGGTCCCTCAGTAGACTGTGCTACCACTTTTAGTCTTCCAGGCATGCCTTCCTCCAACCTTTCAATCTGTAGGAAAGAATTGATAATCTTAGTCAAGTTTCCTTAACCAGCAGAGCCTTATTGCATTGTCACACCACACACACACACCCCACTCTCGCGGAATGTTCAGCAATAAAATGCTTTTAACATAAAAGCTTGGCCATACAGAATTTTCAGCTTATCTGCTATAGAGCTGAACTCTTTTCCCGGAAGACATTTTATCACAAGACACTTGTATTCTGCATAATCCTTTCCTTACAGGCTGGTTATTTAGCAAGAAAGAAGAGAAACAAGCGAAAATACTTGCCTGAGTAGGTACAAATTTCCTGATGAATTTAACACCATGAGTTTCCATGTAGGCACCTGCTCTCTCTGCCATTTCTTGGTCAAAGCCTCGAAGAAGGATGGAGCGCACCATAACTGTGACATCCAAACCAATGCCTGCAAGAAATCCTGCACACTCCAGAGCCACATAGGAGGCACCCACAATTAGAGTTTTGCCAGGGCAGTAAGGCAGGGAGAAGAGATCATCGCTGAGAAGAATCACAGAAAACACTAATTGTTTTACAATTCAGCTCTGTTTTAATTTGCATGTGCAAAAGCAGACAGAAGATAAGTCTTAACGGAGACTAACATCTCATCTCACCTAGTAATGCAGTATTCCTTATCTCCAGGGATACCCAAATATCGGGGCCTTTCCCCTGTTGCTAGGACAAATGTCTGTGCTGTGTGAAAGGTTTCCTGTCCTTTCCTGTTGGTTGCCTGAGATACAGGGGTGGGGGGGGAAGGAAAAAAAAAATAGAATTACAGAACTACTATATTCATAGATGCCAGGAATAACTTGTTGGCAGTAGGCCTTATGACACAATAAAACCCTCAACTTTATCAAGGAGCTGATAAATGTAATAGGATTTAGAAATGAGTTAATTACAGATGGATCTAAGCGAAAAGCCATTATATTGTAGAGGTACCACGTATATCAGTAAAAGGATTTCTTAACATCCATTGTTAATGGGTTTACATGGGGAAAATACACTAGAGACTACTCTCCCCACACTAGTTGCATTGAATAACAAAGTGATTAGCTGACTTGGGCAGGGCTCAGAAGGTTCAAGCTAATAACTTAGATTTTACAACTAAGTTTTACATTAGTTATTTAATAAGGAGAAAAAGCTTCTTAAAGAACTTGAAATAAGAGTTCAATGTTGATGCTAGCAGCAAAACAGATTGGATAACAATCTGTTAGTAATTTTGAGGCTTGTGTAGGAGTAGACTAGAAAAGTGCTTTAAGACAGGCTGCTACCTCAGGTGGGAAGAAAAAGGATGGTTTATTTTAAAGTTTCCCTCAACTTCAAAGGCAGTCAGTCTTTGGGACTTCATATTGCAAAATGCCTCTTTCTGAAAGGGGTTTGAGAAGCTATGAGTCAAACCTGAGGGAGAAGGAATGTCAGATTTGTCCTCTTGCATGTAGCAGCTTAAAAAAAGTCTGCTCTACTTTCCTGTATTGATGGCCCAGCTCAGTACCAAATTTATATTAAATGAACAGCTGGAAACTGAATTTCTTCTATAATATAACACTGGTAAAAATAAGCCAAGTAGTTTTACTCCTCGTTCAGTGTAACCTTCTGGGATTTAAATTGATTTAGTCCAGCCTACACACAAACTACCTACATCAGGGTCAGGCAGCTGTACCCAGTGAACTTACATGATATAAAATTTTGTTCAGTGCTGCATCCCTGACCTGGGTAAACCCTGGTCCAATCTGATGGTCAGCTATAATACACGCTGTGCAGTACAAATTAAGTGTATACTTGTCTTGTGGCTTCATTCCTATGGCAATACATAGAATACTATTCCAACTCCATTATATCATGAGAGTGCTGGGATCTGAACTTGAGGAACAAGCAAGGTTTTGGATATGGCTCTTTATGTAGAGAATTCCCCTATCCTCCTCCATGCTTTAACAAAAAAAGCTTCTGATTGGTAGGCTATTATTTATGTGTTTTTCTAAAATTAACACTCCTCTTCCAAACTAATTTTAAATGCTTTCTTGGCTCAGTATGCAGTATTATTTATAGTTACTCACTGAGATTATGATCCAATTTTCAGTGACGTTATGAGGCATGAGGCAAGTTACAAGTAGAAAGTAAGTTTAACTTGAATCAACACTATCCAGGAATTTTGAATGCAAGACAAAGTAAACTCCTGATTGCTATAGATTTACGTTAACACCAATTATATACAAACATTAAGACAAGTTAATAGTTTTGTTTCACAGCTTCTCCTTTAAAATTTTGGAATCAAGTCACAGTTTGTTACACACTCAAGCTCTACCTCTCTACTTATGCAAGATTCTCTATTTGCAGATCCCCACATTATTTCTACATAACTGGTATTAGTATGCAAGTATTATGATAGTGGTTACTGGAGTATAAGTCTACTTAAATCAGTAAATTATTCCTGTAAATTTAATTCTTTAAGTGAGATAAGTAAAGTATCATATTAAGCTGAAACCTTTTACATACTAGGTTTCAACTAAAGAGCAGTTTTAGGACATTATATATATATATATATATATATATATATATAGTAAGTAATTCTTAACAGGTCAGAGAAAATAAGCCAAAGCTAAACACGCAGCAGGTACCTTTATTTTGTGTGGTTCGATAAATTCTGCATAGGCATTGACATATGTCACAGTCTTCTCTCTCAAGGACACCCTGTAACCCCAATTTAAAGAGCCAATGTAGTTCTGAATTGCTTCTACCATGGTCTCCCAGTTGTGTTTAACTAAAAGAGAAACAAGAAGCTTTACAGTTAAAAAGAAACTGAAGTATAAACACACTAACTTCATGAACATCTATAGAAGCTTACAGTAAATTGTAAATAATTGCTAATTAGTGATAACTCAAATAAGTGGGCTGTAGCCCACGAAAGCTTATGCTCAAATAAATTTGTTAGTCTCTAAGGTGCCACAAGTACTCCTGTTCTTTTTGCGGATACAGACTAACACGACTGCTACTCTGAAACAAATGGCAATACTACAAGTTAAGCAATGCCTCATTAAATCAACAAGCCCAAGTACAATACAAATACACATTTCATGTAATAAGTCTTGTATTAAAAGTTTTTCCAGGGATACTTCAAATCTATCAGACATAAAAATGGCTTGCCTCTCTTAGCACTATTTGCAAAGTTATCTGGGTTTATGAAACCCATCTGCAAGTAACCAAACAAGCTAGCTTATGCTAGTTATGGTGGAATGAAGCATCAAACAGGTTTAAGTGCCTTCATAAAATAGATTTTGGGGGAGAGGGAGGGAAAAAGTTGTACAAGTGGCAAACTGAATTCTATTTAGTCACTTCTATACTAAAAGCATTCTTATGTAAGCTCAAACAAAAGTTCTGATCTGCATCCTCCCCCACACCAGTGTTCAGTGTTCTTGACCTTGCTCATCATACTCCCAGCCAAACTTCCTTGAATCTTGAAGTGCCTGTCCCAGAAGCGCAGCTTGATGCATCAGTTTCTTAGGAATACAACCTACATTTACACAAGTGCCACCAAGTCCTGTGATGGAAAGAAAGAAAGATTATTTAAATGTTACCACCAGCATTAACTTAATATGTGCACTTCTGCCTTTTATGACATGCTTTATGTATTCCACGGTCTATCCATCCATTAGTATTAATTTCTGTACATATGCAAGCAATGGATGGAGAACTTCCATTACAACTACATACCTTACGATGCAGTATGTAATTGGACATGGTTGACAAAGTAACAATTTTTACTTAAGCAATAACATTTTAACTAACTCCGAAACCAAGAAGGCTACATAAGTAAAGCTTTAAGCATAGGCCCAACACATTCACATAGATAAAGTAGTTTTGGACTAATTCATCACCACTTATTCTGTAGTCAGATAGAACAGAATGACACTTTCAGGATACCTAAGAAATGCAAGAGACCACAATCTGCAGTGTTAACCACGCCTATTCTATGGAGTTAGAGACAGAGCTAAATTTCGAAAAAGAAATGAAGGCAAACATTCCTCTTACGAGTGATTGTAAGAAATTCAACACGCGCTTTCTTCAGAAAGAGAAAATAACACTTCTGAGTAATAGTATTGGAGCTCCTGGAGGACAAAAACGAGGGATGGTGTTGGCAGGTTGTCCCAGCTATCTGAACAAAGATTCTCCACACAACATAGTTTACTTATGGAAAGGATGAGCACTGATCTCTTCTATAGGAGCCAGGATCAAAAGTGTCAAAACAGCAAAAAGCAGGGTCAAGGGAAAGTGAATAATTCCTGAGTCCACAGGAAAAAGCATCCATTTTTGAGGTGCTTGTAACTGTAGAAATATGGTCCCTTTGGGCCTATGAAATACTGAATGTATCACAGTGCTAAGTACTTCAGCTAAAATAATAAGAGATGTTACTGTAATTCAGCTACTCTCTCACGTGTGAAGCCAATTCAAACTAACATTTTCATCTCAGGAGCTCAAAATGTGCTTTATAAAGATCAGCTTCCCTATAAGGGATTAAAATATTTAAGATTTAAATAGGGATGGTTATGTAGCAAAGAGATTTAGTGGGAATGTGAAATCCAAGAGTTGTTAAGAAATTGAAGTAAATAGTGAAATGCAGAATTGGTAGAAAAATCCATCTAGAAGAACAGGCAGGTTGAGCGAGGTTTATTTCCTCCATCATTTATGTTGTAGAATCACAGCCTCATGTCCATACAACCAGCATACTATAAGAAGGCAAAACCTTGAAACTAAATAATTCAAGCAATGCTTGACACCAGCATTTTAATCTATGCATATATATTGTGATTTGAGGCTAGGACCATTAAAAGAACCTTACCCCATGAAGTACCCGAAGGTGTTGGTACAACATAGTCCAGCACCATGACCTTTTTTCCTAAGGCAGCAGCTTCCTGTATTAAAAAAAGGAAGTCAGATAAGAACTGCTGAACTTCTCATTACTTTTTGATGCTAAAAGCTTTCCCTGTTCATTTAAGCATGTCCTCTAATGTGCTTGTCAGACGGAAGGCATTTCTGATGACAGTCTCAGTACCACTTACCCGTCTCTCAGTAATGCCATCAGTGCTTGTGATAAGTTTGGGAATTTTGGTAATACTTTTATGATGTTCATGTGCACCTCAGTTTCCCTGTGCTTTGTACTACTATGCAAAGGGAAGAAACTCTGTTAGACTCATGCGGCTGCCTGGTAGGAGACGAGAATAATTAATGAACTGAATACAGCCTATGCATGTGAACGAAAGATTTGGAAGAAACAGTGAAAATCTCAATGGCTGGGACAATCACACCTAGCAACCTACAGCCAAGAGGAGGAGATTTCCCCCCGCCCCCCTCTCCCACCTCTCTGCAGGTAAGCACAGCAAAGGCCCTGAGCTGAAGAATAAAGTGTGAAGGTATCAGATGTTTGATAGAGCAGGATACACAGACACAGAAGTACCTAGAGACTAACAACAGGTCTACACTACAGTTTGTCAGCATAATTTACGTCGCTTAGGGGTGCAAATAAACCACCCCTCTGAGCAACATAAGTTACAGCGACATAAGCGCTCATATGCACACCACTATGTTGATGGGAGAGCCATAGCTTCTGCTGTTCATGGAGGTGGTTTTATTATGTGGATGGGAAAGCTCTCTCCTGTCAGCATAGAGTGTCTTCACTGCACTGCAGCAACGCGGCTGCATTGGCACAGCTGCACCGCTGTACATGTAGACATGCTCCAAGAACAAAAGGGGACAGAAGGTCAGGATAAGCTCAGGGGAGCAGGACCTGGCAGAGCCCTAGCTCCCACCAACAGGAATCATATCCTAAGCCTGCCTCTCACGCTAATCTAAAGTCTTTTAGATTCTGTATTCCAGGTTATTAAAATTGGTATCTTATTTTTAAAAGGCTTCTTACTGTTTCTGCAGATACTTTATGCTCTGAAGGGGTAGGAACAAGTCTCCCATAGGAGTCTGGCTTGGCTGGACTTCCTGCAGGGAGCCACAGGTAACTAGGCCTACAGGTACCAGCTTCGGAATCATGGAGGCTGTGGGCCTTTCCCTATGGAACTATGTGGATCCTTTGGGTCTGGCACACTAAAGGGCTACTTCCAAGAGACTGGTTACAGGCTAGGGCATAGACCAGACCCTGAAAATCTATGACAGCACCTAACTCGATCAAAAGCTGCAGAGGAGCAGAGCAGCCTGATTTTCACTTCCAACCATCTGAAGATATGCATCACACCTGGAGAAGAAATATCAACCCTATACAACAGCCTGCACTGTCAACAGTAATTATCTAAAGGGAATATTATGCACATTTGTCATCCCCCCGTCCTCCACTGCCCGGCCAAAAGAGGTATCAATATTTTGAACCTTCAACCCTTCTGAACAAGCTACCAAAAACAAAGGCTGCTTTTTCCCTAGGTTCCTTACTCTTGCTGGTCCAGGAGCAAGTTGACAAAGCTGAAAAAGACTAATGCAAAAAGTGACTATACTATGGGAAAGATTCTGGCCCCAAGTTCTGAACTATGAGCTCATGAAGGAGTGCATGTTACACTACAATTACATCAGTGTTCAGCCCATTAAATTTCAAATGAATGGGAAGACTCATTGAAATGTAAAATATATTGCATTAGAATGACAGGTGCACAGAACAAGAGAGTTTCAGGAGAAATCTTACATATATAGTTGATATAGAAGCAAAATTCAGTGTACAAGTGCAAACCCGAGTGCATACCTTGGAACATGCAAGTCCGCCAGAGCCACCACCAACAACAATAAGATCGAAATCATAAACTTCTGCATCATCTATGCAATTCCCTAGCACTTTCTGCAGTGAGCCACTTTGGTAAGCCTGTAACGAACATATGGGTTACTCACATAGCTGTATGTTTAAGTGTGAATTACACAGCTTTTTCATGACCTAGGTCATCATGTCTGATGCTGCTACCCTAATTTTGGATTCCTTATTAAAGAGGATCACTAGCATACAGTTTTTCAAATCTGGGGGCTAGAAAGGGAATCCTCACAGGATACTTAAAAGTTCACAATTATAGAACCTTTCACAGGACTATATTCTTATTTTCTGCTTCTAACATTATGTTTAAGTCACACGGCAAAAGCTACGTAGCAAAAAAGCCAAGTCAAGAAATCACTGATGACCCGTTGCTCACTCCATTCGTAATTCTACCCATTGTATACAACATCAAGAAGGCAGGAATTAAAAAAAGTTTGTAGCAGGATGGAACAACTGTCTCTCCTTTTAATACTGATTTTTTTTTATTTTGTTTCCTTCTTGACATTATGGGACTGGAATAAGTATGCATTAAGTTAGTTCACTAGCATATTTTACAACCAATGGCATATTAAAGGGCTACTTCCAAGAAACTGGTTACAGGTTGCAAGCAGTGATTGCAACAGAGGTATCAAGTGATTAGACTGTATTTAAAAACTGAGAAGTTACCTAATCAGTTCATTTCTAGCCACAGTTCATTTCAAACGCAAGAAAAACAAGATTACCTGAAAAGTTTTATCATATCCACCTATGTGTGCTCCATTCACAAACACATTGGGCACAGTCCTCTGGCTAGTCACTTCTACTAATACTTGCTGAATATTGGGTCCATCATCTAAGGATAAAAAAAACCCAAACCACTGCACATCACAAGCCCTCCATAAAATCAACGTATTTGTTTTAGACATGGCACGTTTGTAGACATTCTTCAAACGCACAAGCTTTGAAACAAAAGAAGAGTTTTCAAAAGTTGTACCTCCCCACAAGAGTATGTGTCTAGATAGCTGGAATGAATTGAAGCTTCACAAACCTAAATGTGAGATGGTTTGCAAGTGGTGTTTAAGTCAGAGTTTAGAAGGTAAAGCCATACATTGCTTGGACCTGCCTATCTGAGAGAGACTACCTCCCTGCCTATGTATATTGCCACAGTCAATATCAGTGGATGCATTTGAGCTAACTCAATTTAAAAAAAAAATACACAAACATCCCCCCGCCCCACTGCTGGCAGGGTGTTCTTCATTAGGCCCCCTGGGCTTTGGAACTTGTTCACCCCATTGGTGGTTTTATGAAATCTAAATATAGTCCAGTCAGTACAGAAGATGTGTGGCATTAACTGTGGGAATATTCAAATGCACTTTAGTTTTATTTAACCCCACTCAGAGACAGTGCCAATACTCTCAGAAGGTGCAAATTAAGCACAGTCTTAATTATTAAAGAGCCTTAACACACAATCACCATCCCAAAACGTAAGATGGACTCAGCAAATCCATATGCATGTTACAGTTCCCTATGTCAGATTAGGATCCCTTTACTGTGCAGGAATCTCTCTAGTATGGAAAGAATGCTAAGCCAAAAAGGGAAACTTCAATGAAAGTCAGTTAGTACATACTTTCAAACTCAATGTTATTTTTGGAAGGTTATGAAGTATTAAATTGGTAAAAAGTATAAGTAGCAAAATTTTAAGATCAAAATATAGGACCACTGAAGTTTCTAAATATATTCCAGACGAGTCGTCATCTTTACAACTAATTAATGCCCAGTAAAACCCCTTAACTGTTTTCTCAAGAATTTAAAAGTAATTTTAACATAAGACTGTAATGTAACCTCAGAACTCCTGGCTTTAATAAAAGTTGGCACTGGCTACAGCCTGAGCAATGGAGTTTAGTCTTTTTTCCCCCACCAATGACTCAGCAAACTTCTTCATAAAGGTCACTTCTAACTCAAGTAGAACATTAACAATTCATCTGGGAACACACACACAAAAAAGAAAGTAACTTAGGGGAAAGACTGACTTTTCCTGCAAGACAGAACAGTGGGTAATTTCCTGACACCTCCATCAAACTTCTGATTAAATAAATCAGTTTTTTTTTTTAAATAAAAAGTGCCTTGTGATAAGAGTTTAGCATCTATTTTAAATGCTGTTGTAACTTTGCACCACACAAGGCATCATTCAAGACAGAATTAGTGTCTCTGATCAGTACAAGACAGTTTATAGGAAAAAGAGTGGATTAAGTTGGATGAAATATATATCATGTATCAACACAAGCTGTCATTTTTACTTACCAGTTAAATCAAGTTCCAAAGCATAGTAGTCTACTCCCATAGAATGAAAAAGTTCTTTCACCTGTAACAAAACAGAGTAGTTTCATTTGATATCTGCTATTGTGAACACAAGGGCACTGCATTTTCACAAGTCAAAGGTTTGATATTTAGATGTAGTTTAGGACCAAGATCTGCTATTGAACATGATTACAGAGATAATGTCTTAAAACAGTTGTGAGTGATGCAGATACTAAGTCATTACTTCCAAGTTAATTTTCAGAAGCAGCCCCTTTGCAGTTGCATGTGATTCATCA
This sequence comes from Trachemys scripta elegans, assembly GCF_013100865.1. Lineage (NCBI taxonomy): Eukaryota > Metazoa > Chordata > Testudines > Emydidae > Trachemys > Trachemys scripta. Next base: position 21,200,233 of record NC_048304.1, read on the forward strand.
CAGGGGGGTATATTCACACTACAAACGATGGTGTGACTAGTGCAAGTTGGCATGCCTGTCCTAGCTTTAATCTAGCTATTGTGATTAACAATAGCAGCAAAGCCATGGCAGCCTGCACTTCACACTCAGGGTCCCTGGCAAGCTTCCTGAGATGGTTCGCCTACAATGAAGTTATGGCTGCACTACTAGATTAAAGCAATACCTGCGCTACAATCCCATCTTCATTTTCGGTGTAGAAGTATGTTTAGGTAATCAACAGGATTCAGACTTTGGTATCCAACCCCATGCTTCTCCTGAAGGAGATGGGAGAACTTCATCTACAAAAAAGCTTAGTAGCAGATTGTCTTTTTACCCACTTATATTGTGTCAGAAGTAACCAGACCAAGACATCAAAGCGGCTACCTCAAGAAGTAGATGTAGAGGTCAAGGATAGAAAACCCAATGGCCATTTATTTAGTAAACAGATCTACACATAAGGCCAAAGAGTCTTTGGAGATGGGATAGTTTATTGAGGAAGCTATTAAATAGTGAAATTAGGTTGAAATCTAAAGAAGTTGTACTTCCACCATTTAGCCGCATAGAAAATTACTAGATCCATGGGTGACAACCCACACCAGGATTAGGAACACAAGTTTACCATCTCTCTCAATCTTCAGACTTGGAAATGAACAATAGTGACCCTCAAAATGAGAGATCAAATTTTCTTTACTGAACAGTTTTATTTTTAAAATATTTTTTTAAAAATAGCATGCAATTAGCCAGGAACTTCTTATAATGAAACTAACCAGTGATTGTATACTAAAAATCATACTTTATGTAGAAAGCTATAGCTGTTTACTTTCATAAGTGGCCAGTGCTGCTAAACTTGCTTGCAAGTGGGAGACATGATGTCAAGCACTAAGATGTGCAGCTCGCAACCAGGAAGACTTGCTGAGCACTGAACAGGGACTTTGCAACGGCAAAGCGGGACAACTTTAAAAATCGGGGCCAGATGCAGCATGTCCTGCACAATGCAGGACACTTGAGAGGTATTTACCCTACTAGTCTCCCCACTCCTCTGGTCAAGGAATATTTGCCAATTAACCTGACACCAAAAATTATTATAGAGAAATTAAAATAGTTTGAGGAAATAATCAGCATTCCTAATGATCAGTTAAGATAACAGACTGTTTCTTCAGTTTTATAATTGAGAATAGTGGTAGTTTGCAAGGTTAAAATAGTGTTACTAATGCAAGGTACTTACATAACATTAATGCTACAAAGCAAGATGTTAGACTTTGAAGGGACAACTAGTGCAAACAAAATTAGATACTTAAGTTTACCAAGTTACTAGATCAAGTATGGATACAACATAGCGCCTATTGAGTCATTTAAAATACAAAATAAGCTATTTAAAAGCTGATGCTTGTCACTTACTCATACTAAACAAAAGTTTGCCTTTTAGAGAATTCTGTGTACAATAATTTCAATAAAGCAATCAACAGGATTATAAAAAAATAAAAGACCAAAGATCAAATTAGGTCAGCACCAGAGATTTTTATAGAACAAGGCTGTTCACAGCTTGTCTCTTCCACCAACAGAAGTTTGTCCAATAAAAGAGATATTACACACAAGGTGATTGAGATCTCATGAAAAATGTAAGTTCTTGCAAAAGATGCATGACTCCCTCTGAATTTCCTCATAAGATTTGAGGCTCTCTTTTATGCAATTATATTGCAGTTGTTAAGCTCAAAACTTGCTCCTTTCACCAACAGAAGTCTGTCCAGTAAAAGTTATTACCTCACCTTCCTTGACTCTCTAATATCCTGGAACCAACACAACTACAACAACTCTCCAAAGAGCATTCTTAATGTCACTGACTGATCATCTTTCAGAGATAAAGACGAGGTACCCATACCAATACTGTAAGCTCTATCAGCTATTTTATATACAATTGCTTTGCCTGCAGCAGGACAGCATAGTGCGGTTCTTGGGTGGCTTAGTCCTTTCTTCACTGTGCATTCCTGGAAGGTGTTACAGAGTGGTTGCTCTTCCTTCCTGAAGGCACTGTTATTGGGGTTTTAGCTCTTTCCTCTTGTTCCAACTTGCACATGGGATTGTTAGGAAGGTTAGTGAGGAGGCATGGACTACAGTTCTTTCAGAAGGCTGATGACAACATGATCTCACCTAATCCTGCCAGTGCTACTGAATGCTTGATCTGGTCTTTGGGACAGATTGGAGCATGGTTGACAGCTATCTGACTGAAGCTCAAATCCAGATAAGATTAATATGATGCTGATGGGTTGGGGATTGCAAAGATCACTCCTACTGACCTTGAGGACCTATTCAGTCATTTATACTAGAATTTCCAAGCTGAGATGTACTGCTGGATCCCCAGCTATTATGGGATGACAACAGATTCAGGGATGAGGGACATTTTTTGCATGTGGTTAGAAAGTAACAAACCTGTCTTTTAGATAAGGAAGCAACCAGTTTTAGGATGAGGCTCTTGCTACTATGATCCAGACCTTTATCATCTCCAGATACAATAACTGCAGTGTGCTCTACATGGTCTCCAACTTAAGTCTACCCAGAAAACACAAGATAGTGCAAAACACCGCAGCCTCCTTTGTAAGTAATCTCTCACTTGGCTATGATCTCTGGCTGCACTTTTTAATTATTTTTCTTTTAAAAGAAGAACGGAAGATTCCTGTTTTTGGCCTATAAACTCCTACATGGCTAGGAAGCTACCTTATTGAGAGACCATAACAATGACAGTAGGGAACAAAGGAGAGGCAATTAAAAAAAAAATAGGCATCAGGTTTAATACAAACAAGGGGAAGTACTTTTGCCACACAATGGGAAGTTAAACTGTGGAACTCATTGCCATGGATGTTGATGGCCAAAAGTATAACTGGGTTCAGTGAATAAATGGCTATTAGCCAAGATGGTCAAGAATGCAATCCCATGCCCGTTGCAACCCTAAACTTCTGACTGCCAGGAAGGGAAGATGGGGAGAGGCAATTAGGGAGCAGATACCCTTGATTTAAGAAAGAGTGTGAGGGCAGATTTCTCTATGAGGAGCTCTCAATTTTGTTACATTGGTTCCAAAAGAGCATGAGTATTTGGGCACCCTGAAAGGGTTGTTTATATATACTTTTGGAAAAGTGGAGCTTGATGGGACTAATATTTATGGGGTAGAGGACTTTTGGGGGAAGCCAGTGAGTTAGACAGACACCTTTTTCATGAAATAAACACAGTAGAACCTCAGCGTTACGATCACCTCAGGAATGGAGGTTGTTTGTAACTCTGAAATGTTCGTAACTTTGAACAAAATGTTATGGTTGTTCTTTCAAAAGTTTACAAGTGAACACTGAGTCAATACAGCCTTGAAACTTTACTATGCAGAAGAAAAATGCTGCTTTTTTTTTTTTTTAAAGTAAAGTAGTTTACATTTAACACAGTACTGTACTTGCTTTTTTTTGGTCTCTGCTGCTGCCTGATTGAGTACTACCAGTTCCAAATGAGGTATGTGGTTGACTGGTCAGTTCATAACTCTGAGGTTCTACTGTAGAACAAACACTTCAGTGGTGCCTTGTGCTGCTGCCACACTTGAACTGCTCTACATCTAAAGCATAGCAAAAACAGTTCTTTAGGAGAGAGGCAAGAACATAAGAGTTTTAGAATAGTTACACTGGAGAAGGGAGGGTATATATTTGTCCTTTAACATTTTAGATTTTAAGACTTTCTAACTCTGCCATCTTTATTCTCAGCCATAGGGTACTTTTCCTTCAAGATCTAACTAAACTGTATAGAAAGACGACATTTGCAGTCTGTATATTGATTTGTAGCATACAAATATGCATCACACTTGAATTCAACTGGTGCATTTGTACACAGACAAGAAATCCCTTACAGTTCTTACAAAGGAAGCAAACAGCTAGGGGACAAACATTACTAGTGAGTTACCTAACACTAAGTTTCCTATGGAAAGTAACTTGGTACAAAGGCACTATGGTATGACAATGCACTTTTAAAAACTTTTCCTGGCAGCATTTGCTCTCATTACTTCAACCTGTTTAGCTACTTTAAACCCCACAAGGTGGAGTTAGGTTAGCTACTAAGCAGCGTCCCAGGTCTGCTGTTTCATAAGTCAATTAGCATTCTGTAACAATCTAAATTGAGCTGACCTGACAGGTCATTATGCATTTTTATGGATGCATAATATACTATCTGAGGGCATATCATAAGACTAGTATAATCAGCAGTCATGTGAATTTGTGGTTATTCTGTGTATCAAGTTGCTTCTACATTTCAGTGTAGAGACTGCTAGCATTTATAAGTTTTTCCATCTCATCCAGAATCAATTTCTCCATGGGGGCAAGAATTTAAAATACATGCAAGTTATTCCTGACTGGCAGTACCTGCAAGAAAGTCAAATTCTAACAACTCCATTCATGCACTGTCTACCAGAGGGGTCAGCAACCTTTCAGAAGTGGTGCGCCGAGTCTTCATTTATTCACTCTGATTTAAGGTTTTGTGTGGCCAGTAATACATTAACGTTTTTAGAAGGTCTCTTTCTATAAAAGTCTAAAATATATAACTAAACTATTGTCGTATGTAAAGTAAATAAGGTTTTTTAAATGTTTAAGAAGCTTCATTTAAAATTAAATTAAAATGCAGAGCCCCCTGGACTGGTGGCCTTGACCTGGGCAGTGTGAGTGCCACTGAAAATCAGCTCGCGTGCCGCCTTTGGCACGTGTGCCATAGGTTGCCTACCCCTGGTCTACCACCTTCCTTCTCATCTTACCATTAAGGATTTTCCCCTGCAAAGGGTCATGGTTTCTTATTCCTGCTCCTATCTAATCTCCTGTTTTCCCTTTGGCTTTTAGAAGATGCCTTTTCTTGACCTCATTTGTTCTCTTTTGACATACTCTCTCCACCCGCTTCCTCTTGGGCAGGGGAAGAAGGGGAAGAGAGAGACAGACACACTAGGGACCCTTATTTCACTAAATAATTTCCTCAAGCATCTTTCCTTGCTCCAGATTTACCACCTGTCCCTTAATCCAGCTCCATCCAGTTCCTTCTCTTCCCCCACTAAGCTCAGAGTCAACATTGCTCCCCAGCCTACCTGCAGCAATACTTGCCCTTCCTCTCTCTGGGACAGTAAATATAGCGCTCCCAAGAGCTGGCTGTTTCCATGGAGCCAAAAGCCCTACTTACAAGAGAAGCTCTGCCTCAGCAGCAGCAGGAACGAACACTAATCAGCAACAGAGTTCTAGATGGACTCCACACAGATTTGTAGTAGGGCTGTCAAGCAATTAAAAAAATTTAATCGCAATTAGTCATGTGCTTAGTTGTGCTGTTAAACAATAAGAGAATACCATTTATTTAAATATGTTTGGATGTCTTCTACATTTTCAAATATATTGATTTCAGTTACAACAATATTTGCACTGTAAAACACGAGATAGCATTTTTTTCAATTCACCTCACACAAGTACTGTAGTGCAATCCCTTTATAATGAAAGTTGAATTATATAAAAAAAAAAGTAAACTGCACTCAAAAACAACAATGCAAAACTTTAGAGCCAACAAGTCCACTAAGTCTTACTTCTTGTTTAGCCAATCAAGTTTTGTTTCCAGAGGACATGCATCCATGCTGATGGCAGGTTCTGCTTGAGAACAATTCAAAGCAGTGCAGACCGATGCATGTTCATTTTCATCATTTGAGTTGTATGCCACCAGCAGAAGCTTGATTTTCTTTTTTTGGTGGTTTGGGCTCTGTAGTTTTTTGCATCAGAGTGTTGCTCTTTTAAGACTTCTGAAAGCATGCTCCACACCTTGTTCCACTCAGATTTTGGAAGGCGGTTCAGGTTCTTAAACCTTGGGTCGAGTGCTGTAGCCATCTTTAGAAATCTCACATTGGAATCTTCTTTCTGTTTTGTCAAATCTGCAGTAGAAATGTTCTTAACAATGTGTGCTGGGTCATCATCTGAGATGGCTATAACATGAAATATATGACAGAACATGGGTAAAACAGAGCAGGAGACAGTCACAAATTTAATTAATGCTTTTTTTTTTTTTTTTTTTTAAAAAGCATCAGCATGGAAGCATGTCCTCTGGAATGTTGGCCAAAACATGAAGGGGCATACGAATGTCACCTGAAAGTGAGAACAGGCATTGTAAATGAGAAGTGGTCAGCATTATCTCTTGCAAATGTAAACAAACTTGTTTGTCTGAGCAAGAAGTAGGACTGAGTGGACATGTAGGCGCTGAAGTTTTACGTTTTGTTTTTGAGTGCAGTTATGTAACAACAACAACAACCACCACCACCTACATTTGTAAATTGCATTTTCACGATAAAGAGATTGCGCTACAGAACTTGTATGAGGTGAATTGAAAAATACTATTTCTTTTGCTTATTTTTACAGTGCAAATATTTGTAATCAAAATAATATAAAGTGAGCACTCTACACTTTGTATCCTGTGTCGTAATTGAAATCGATATATTGGAAAATGTAGAACTCCCAAAAATATGTAATAAATTTCAATTGGTATTCTATTGTTTAACAGTGCGATTAAAACTGATTAATCACGATTAACTCAAAAAAGTTAATTGTGATTAAAAATATTAATCACATGAATTAAATGTGATTAATCTCAGCCCTGATTTGTAACCATTTCCCCTCAACTGAAATAGCTCTTGCAGCACAAGCAACAGGTGAAGTGCTAAGATAGAAAAGAGTCTTAAAAAAAAAAAAAAAAAAAAGAAAAGATGACACCACCATCTAACTGGACTCCAATACATTGCTAAAAAAGGCTGCCAATACTGTACAACTAGTATTGCAACTGTTGATAGACCAAACAGAACTACTAAGTAGTACGAAGCGAAGCAGATGAGCATCAATTGTTGGATTCCTCTCTTAGGGTACATCTACACTACCCGCCCGATTGGCAAGTAGCGATCGAACTATCGGGGATCGATTTATTGTGTCTAGTGTAGACACGATAAATCAATCCCCGATCGCTCTGCCGTCGACTCCTGTCTCCACCACGTGGAGAGGCGGAAGTGGAGTTGACAGGGGAGCAGCGGTAGTCGACCCTGCCCCGTGAGGCAAGTCGAGCGAAGATACGCAATTTCAGCTATGAGAATAGCATAGCTGAAGTCAACGTATCTTAGGTCAATCCCCCCCAGTGTAGAGCAGGCCTTAGTGGGTATTTCCAATACAGACTCACCAAGAAAAAGAATCCTCTCTAGAACAACTTAGATAGAGGGAGAGAGAGAGATATTTCATCTACCACCCTATTATCACTTCACTTTCTCAAAATTCTGTAAATAGACGATTAGAAATATTTTGTAAAGTCTAAATAAGGCTTAGCAACAGATGATGATATTTTCAGGACCCAAGATGATATTTTTATCTGAAGTACCTATTACATTTCTGACATTTTTCCTTGGACCTGAATTATGGTCTAAACGTAATTTTATGTCAACTGGAATGAAAACATGATAATTGGGATTCTTTCTACAGTAATATTACAAGACTCCATTGTATCACCCAATTTACACGCATGGATCAGAGTTCAGAGTATGAAACCACAGGAACGACTACCAAGGAACCAATTTCAATGTAAAACACAGTTAGAAAAATGCCACTAGAAGTTACAGCCTAATATTCCAACTTTGCTTTTCCTCCATAGCTCCATCACCACATAAAAGTGAAACATTTTTAAAACTTAAGTGTCAATTCAATAAGTATTTGAGAATCAATCAAGATGTGCATAAATCTGCACCAAGTTTCTGCAGTTAGAATTTGACAGTTTACGATGCATAGGGAAGGCCTTGCAGGTTTGTTGTTTAAGCTACTTTGGTTATCCAGTTCAAGCTTAGCTTTGTCAGCTAGCTAAGCAGACTAGACCTAGAAAGACAGAGATAAGTATTACCATAATAAAAATCCTTTTCTGACCACTGCAATGCTCAGCAACTTTTTTTGATTATTATAACACTGATGACAGTATCGACATAATACAGAATTACCATTCAACAACATAAAAGCAAGTCAGTGATAAGTCAGCCTTTCCAACAGCTCAAAGGTGATGGGAAATTCAAGCTCGGTGCCAGAGGTGAGAGTTTAGCTTCACCCAGATTGGTTACTAAAGAGATGCCCTCTGCTTGAAAATCTGAGGAACACAACCAACCCCCCCCCCCCCCCCCCAACCTGATGGCCTTGAACAGTGGCTTTAAGATCGGCGTAACACACGAACTAGTGCACGGGGTGGGATTTGCTCACTTCCGCCCATGTGGGCTCAGCTAACGCAAGACGCGCGAACTCCCGTCTGGAGCTGGCGCGGCGCCGGTTCGCAGCGCTGGCTGGCGCTCCGGACAGCGGGCGCCGTGTGACTGGCAGCCTGTGACGAATACCTGCCCTCAGAGATAGACATTTGCCGCCAATCTCCCGGCCACACTCCGGGAAAGGCGTGGGGAGCTCAGCGCAAACCCTCACCCCAGCCCGCTGCACCGGGCCTAGAACCCGCCTCAGGTCGCACGGAGGGACCCGCCCGCCCCCCGCGGCCGGCGCTGCCCGCCCCAGAACTGGCGGTTAGGGCCCCCCCGGGCCCGAGGCTGAGCGGCAGAGAGCGACTCCCCCTCAGGGCGCAGGCGGCGGGAGGCCGCCTGCCGCGGCTCGTGTGCGCGGGCTGGGCGGCAAGGCCCACCCCGGGCGCCCCCCCCCCGGCCCCCCCCCCCCGGGCCATACCTTGTTGCAGTAGGGGCAGTAGCTCTTGCTGAAGATCGCGACCCGGTGGGAGCCGATCAGAGTCCGGACGCGGAGCCGCAGCGCATCCCAGTCCGGCAGCCGGACCTGGCCCGGGGGCGGCATGGCAGCAGGAGGGGGACTGAGCGCGCGCTCTACTCGCACCAGGCGACCCGCGCAGAAGCCGGTGCTTAATTGCCCCTTAGCCCCGCCTCTTTCCTTCCGGAGAGGGCGGGGGGAGGGGAGGAGGAAAAAGGAGGCTGGACGAGTCTACTCGGGATGAGGCCGGGGTGTGCGTTAACCGACGCCTTCCATATACTGACCAATAGACTGAGCCTAGGAGGGAGAATCCAACATCAGCCCCGCCTCTCCCGCTAGAAACACTTGGGACAGCCCAAGAAGGGAGAACATGCGCAGAAAGCTTCTCTAGTTTGGGTAGTGCCTTCACCTGAAAATATCGTAGCTTCCATCCTTAGGGCTTGTGAATTCTCTAGTCCCAGCTCTGCGAAGGGAATGGGCTCTAGTGGTTTGAACCAGAGAGGATGGACCCCTGGGCGCTTTTCCTGTCTGTGACACTTATTCCTTGTGCAAACTCATCACTGCTCTTCTGTGTTCCTCTAGCTTCCCATCTGTAAAATAGGAATAATGGGGCTTTGGTTAAAAAAAAGGAGATACATAAAAAAGAATAAAGAACAATAAGGGGTAAATGTTCAGGTGATTGGGCCTTTGGTTTTTAGGCACCATCTGTAGCTGCCTACTTTCCACCCAGGGAAGTGGCTACACATTTAACACCCACACCATTTCTGCTTCTTTTCTTTTTTTTTTTTAGGAACCAACTGCAAAATTATCTCATTGCTGCGACAGATTGCCAAGCTGCAACTTTACCCCTAGATATCTAGATGCAGATGATATCTAAAAGATCCTGTAAATAGTGAGCTGTAAAGATATCTCGTTTATGAATCCCATAGAGTGAGAAAATTGGGAGAAGCTGCCATCTACAGGACAGATTCTAACACCGCAGTCTTTGTGTGTGGTCGCTGTGATTCATTAAAAAGATTGGGCCTGAGGGAGAGTGAAAGTAAGGCGAAATGGACAAATCCTGCATATGGATTGAAGAAAGTAGCTTGTATACAAGACGTGTGTTTGACCTCTTTACAGTCAAAGCCCCTTATATAAAAACACATATTAAAACAGCCAAGTCCTGTAAAAAACACTCCTGTGGTCAGGCAAAACTTGTGAAATCATTTTTTAAGTTGGTACATAATGGATAGGGAGTCTGATAGAAGGAGTAGGAGGCGTGGAGCCAGGAACTCTGTTACTCTGTGGTATTAGTGAAGTTGCTTAAAGATGACCCATGGAGGGGAAAAATGGGTTTACTTAGGATGTGTAAAAAAGGCCTGAAAGGTTTTTGGGGAAAACAAGTTTTTGGTCTCCCCCTTCCCCGCTTGTTTTCTGTATAAGGAATTCAGGTCTTACCTACCCTGGAAGGCTTTGTTGTAAACTGGAAAACTAATGAAAGCTAGTAACATGAATCAAGCAAGTGATAACTGAACATTGAGAGAGGAAGGTATTTGCCAACACTGTTTAAACATTTATAGTATTTGTTAGCACTCATTTGACTCTAATGCCTAATGAATACTTGGGATAAAAGACATCATTGTTAAAGACATATACCTCCACATGTCTCTGCAATTAAGATGTGAGAGCTCACAACATACATCTGAGACTTCTAAGAAGTCCTCCAGCAAATGCAGTAAAGACCAGACTTGACACCTAGTGAGGCAAATAGAAAGGAGCATAAATGCTGCCAGATTAAGTGCAAGAATGTAATAAGAAAAGCCAAAGAGGAGTATGAAGAACGGCTAGCCAAAAACTCCAAAGGTAATAACAAAATGTTTTTTAAATATACCAGAAGCAGGGAGCCTGCTAAACAACCAGTGGGGCCCTTTGATAATGGAGATACAAAAGGAGCGCTTAAAGACGATAAAGTCATTGCGGAGAAACTAAATGGATTCTTTGTTTCAGTCTTCACGGCTGAGGATGTGAGGGAGATTCCCAAACCTGAGCTGGCTTTTGTAGGTGACAAATCTGAGGAACTGTCACAGTTTGAAGTGTCACTAGAGGAGGTTTTGGAATTAGTTGATAAACTTAACATTAACAAGTCACCGGGACCAGATGGCATTCACCCAAGAGTTCTGAAAGAACTCAAATGTGAAGTTGCAGAACTATTAACTAAGGTTTGTAACCTGTCCTTTAAATCGGCTTCTGTACCCAATGACTGGAAGTTAGCTAATATAACACCGATATTTAAAAAGGGCTCTAGAGGTGATCCCAGCAATTGCAGACCGGTAAGTCTAACGTCGGTACCGGGCAAATTAGTCGAAACAATAGTTAAGAATAAAATTGTCTGACACATAGAAAAACAAACTGTTGAGCAATAGTCAACATGGTTTCTGTAAAGGGAAATCGTGTCTTACTAATCTATTAGAATTCTTTGAAGGGGTCAACAAACATGTGGACAAGGGGGATCCAGTGGACATAGTGTACTTAGCTTTCCAGAAAGCCTTTGACAAGGTCCCTAACCAAAGGCTCTTACGTAAATTAAGTTGTCAAGGGATAAAAGGGAAGGTCCTTTCATGGATTGAGAACTGGTTAAAAGGCCGGGAACAAAGGATAGGAATTAATGGTAAATTCTCAGAATGGAGAGGGATAACTAGTGGTGTTCCCCAAGGGTCAGTCCTCGGACCGATCCTATTCAACTTATTTATAAATGATCTGGAGAAAGGGGTAAACGGTGAGGTGGCAAAGTTTGCAGATGATACTAAACTGCTCAAGATAGTTAAGACCAAAACAGACTGTGATGAACTTCAAAAAGATCTCACAAAACTAAGTGATTGGGCAACAAAATGGCAAATGAAATTTAATGTGGATAAATGTAAAGTAATGCACATTGGAAAAAAATAACCCCAACTCTACATACAATATAATGGGGGCTAATTTAGCTACAACAAGTCAGGAAAAAGATCTTGGAGTCATTGTGGATAGTTCTCTGAAGATGTCCGTGCAGTGTGCAGAGGCGGTCAAAAAAGCAAACAGGATGTTAGGGATCATTAAAAAGGGGATAGAGAATAAGACTGGGAATATATTATTGCCCTTATATAAATCGATGGTATGCCCACATCTCGAATACTGCGTACTGATGTGGTCTCCTCATCTAAAAAAAGATATACTGGCACTAGAAAAGGTTCAGAAAAGGGCAACTAAAATGATTAGGGGTTTGGAGAGGGTCCCATATGAGGAGAGATTAAAGAGGCTAGGACTCTTCAGCTTGGAAAAGAGGAGACTAAGGGGGGATATGATAGAGGTATATAAAATCATGAGTGATGTGGAGAAAGTGTATAAGGAAAAGTTATTTACTTATTCCCATAATACAAGAACTAGGGGTCACCAAATGAAATTAATAGGCAGCAGGTTTAAAACAAATACGAGTAAGTTCTTCTTCACGCAGCGCACAGTCAACTTGTGGAACTCCTTACCTGAGGAGGTTGTGAAGGCTAGCACTATAACAGCGTTTAAAAGAGAACTGGATAAATTCATGGTGGTTAAGTCCATTAATGGCTATTGGGTAAGGAATGGTGTCCCTAGCCTCTGTTTGTCAGAGGATGGAGATGGATGGCAGGAGAGAGATCACTTGATCATTGCCTGATTGGTCCACTCCCTCTGGGGCACCTGGCATTGGCCACTGTCGGTAGATAGGATACTGGGCTAGATGGACCTTTGGTCTGACCCGGTACGGCCGTTCTTATGACATTCTTGATAAAGTAAAAAAACAGTTTTGTTATGGCTGTGTTGGTCCGTGGAAAGTCATCAAGTCCAGCTCCCTGCCTTCACTAGCAGGACAAAGTACTGATTTTGCCCCAGATTCCTCTAAGTGGCCCCCTCAATTCACAACCCTGGGTTTAGCAGGCCAATGCTCAAACCACTGAGCTATCCCTCCTGAAGGGATTAAATGTTGCTCTGAATAAGAATAGCAATTTGCAGATATATGAGTAAGCTAGAATATAATTACCAGTGCTATCAATATTCATTATTCAGGGCATAAATTGATTTCCAGCTGGACTCAAGAAGAAATTCCCCTTCTCTTTCATGGATAGTATTGCATAATTAGGTGCACAAAGAGGCAGAGTAGTTACATCTTACCCTGAAGCATCTAGCCTTGGCCACTGTTGGGCACAGGATCCCAGACTCAACTAAATTGACTATTGGTCTGTTCAAGAATCATAGCAATTCCTGTGTTGTTATCAGGGCCAGCTCCAGCATTTCTGCCGCTCCAAGCCAAAAAAAGAAAAAAAAAAAAGCCTGCCACCCCCGAATTGCCACAGGTGCCGCCCCTCTCCCTTGGCCGCCCCAAGCACCTGCTTGTTAAGCTGGTGCCTGGAGCCGGCCCTGGTTGCTATGAATAAAAGCTGATGACCCTAGAACAGCAGGACGCACCCAATGCAGGGTCTGGTTATTTCCTTCCCTTTGGTGGATAGTTTTCTGATAAGTGGCAATGGCCCAATATAATCCCAAGAACCCACAGACAGGCAAAGAGTTCAGGAAATGGAAAGGTGACTTGTGTTTTGGTGGGGAGATCCCCATGACCTGGATTTCTTTCTTGATGACTCTCTTGGTTCTCATTCATGTTTAAAGAGAATGACAATTTAACTCGAAGTCAAAGTTGGAAAATGAGAAGGAGCAAGCCTCACCACTGTCTTCATCCCACCACCTTAAATAATACGTCTCCTTCCAAACTGCTTACACCCCTATCTGCAGTCTCTTCTGGAGTAATGGAGGACACATCACTTGGCCAAGATGAAAAAGTAGGAGCTGTTTCCTCCCTCCAGACTGATCTGATGCCTTCGCATGCTCAGCCCAAAACTGCATTGGCATCTCTTGCTTGAATCTTGTTTGTATGTGGAGAGGTTGCCAATAATTCTCAGTTATTTTTCTTGGATCCTAGAAAAAAGATTCTTCTAGACCCTAGAGGGCTTCTTCTATTTCCAATATCTCTTCTGATCCTTATTTTCCATCCAGGATTGTCTTCTGACTCTTCCTTTTACCCACACATGCCTCTGAGCATCATTCATTCTACCCTTACACTTAGAACAGTCCCCAAGTAGTGTCTGCTAAGTGCCGTCCCTCCTGTTCCTTGAAGCACCAAAGGTATAGAGCTCAGGGATCTTAGGAAATACACTGTCAGTCTGATTTTGCTCCCACAAGTAGTTTAGCCGTTGTCTTAATTTGAAGCAGGATTGGGCCTTCTGCATTTTTCTTTATTGTGCCCACTTGTGCTTTTAAGCTATAAGCTCTTTGGGGCAGTTACTATTATTTGCTCAGCACATTCACCAACTGCCCACCATTGTGTATGTTGACAGTTTTATATAAATATTGATAACACTTTGCAGCTGTTAATGCATCAAGCCTCGTAACATCCCTGTGTGATAGATATTATCCCCATTTTGCAGATGGGGAAACTGAGGCACGGAGCGGGGTGAAGTGACTTGCCCAAGGCCTCCCAGGAAGTTTGTAGCATAGTTGATAATACAGCCCAGCTGTCAGTCCCATGCTTTAAGCTCAAGACCATCATGACTCTTATTTAAGAATGTTAAAAAATAATCACAAGAGCAGTAATCCCACCAGTGATGAAAATGGACCTAATGGGAGACATCCGACAAGAGTGATTTTATTTCTCTTTGACCATAAGTATATATCATTGCTGTTCCAGGAGCCTTGAAAAATGGGATTTGTCTACTATTACTTTTATTTTAGTCTTAATAATGGAAGAGTCCTAGATTGAGAATGTTTCTAGCCACATCACAAAGAAAAAAATATCCCTTGGTTTAAGTTTTGCTGACTCTCATGGAGCCTCCATTTCAAGTTAGCTATGAACACAGACAGATAGAGTCCCTGAAAGCTGTGGGTTTTTGGTACAAGGTGCAGGTACTAAAACTATCCACCATACCCTTCTTCACAGCTATCCAGAATTGCCTGTTTGGTTCCTCTCTAAGTTTTTTTCCTCCCCGCTCCCTCTAAAAGAGACTAATGTAACCTGATTTTACTAGCAGAGATTGTTACTAGATTGCCTGGCCCAGCAGATGGGAATAGGGAGTTCAAGCCAGGGGTCAGAGCTGGAGTGAGGAGACAAGCCAAGGGTCAGAGCTGGAGCCTTAGACCAAACAAGGGTACAGGGCTGGAGCAGTCTGGAACAAGGCAGATACAGGCTATAAGTACTGAGTAACCAGCAGCCCTCTGCTGTTGAGCTTAAATGCAGACTTGTAGGCACCTTGCAGCCAATTGGGCAGGCTGGCCGATTAGGTGATTCTGCCACAGCTCAGCTGGGCCTGGGCTCATTAATTGCCCTGAGGCTAGCTAGCCCCAGGTTCAGCTGAGGGAACTCAGGCCCACAGCTCCTGACAGCCAGGGATATTCCTGAAGACAACATTTTGTTCTGAGTTTGTATAGCACCTCGCACAATGGGGTCCTGCTCCATGATTAGGGCTCCTAGGTGCTATGGTAATAAAAATGATAATTTCTGCTCCCTTCATGCTATCAGAGTGGTGTAACAAGGCCGGGGCAGAACAGAGAGTTTCCCCAAAGACACTGAATAAGAAAGGGTTTTTGTAGCTGTGTTGATCCTGGGATATTAGAGAGACAAGGTGGGTGAGGTAATATCTTTTATTGGCACTCTGAGTAAGTTTTCCAGTCCTGAGGAAAAGCTCTCTGTATGCTTGAAAGCTTGTCTCTCTCACCAACAGGAGCTGGTCCAATAAAAGCTATTATCTCACCCACCTTGTCTCTCTAATATGAAAGACAGTAAGACAGAGCAGTATAAAAGTCCTAAACTGCCACACAAGGGTGCCAGTAACCCTCATTGACTTCTGTGGAAGTTGCCAGTCCTGTAGGAGGGGAATAGGGCACATGGGATTTTTAGCATTAACATTTCACAGGAAAACAAATTACATTTGCTGTTATGCGTGATCAGCCCCCCAGTCCCCTCAAATCACACTGTAGCTTTGGAGCTGAAGGTGGAAATAGAAAGTTGGTGCCTTCTTCAAAATGGATGATAACTGGCCAACCTTAGATTGCCACATCAATCAATCACATGTAAGGAAACAGCTCAGGTCCCTATCCAGGGACTTGGGCCCCCCCTTTGTCAAGATTAATGATGAAAGGAGAGCGCCATTCTGGAGCCTGTCAGAAGACTAATTTGATATCTAGTCATTTGGGTGACATGCAAATTGCCTCCATCCCAGAATTTATTGACTAATGTTCATGGCAAATGATGTCAAAAGCCTTTAGGCAAGTTCACAGATTTTGGCACCATTAAGTAAATTATCACTGGCTGTGACAGCGAGTGATTCGCATAATAACCGTGCACTCCAAGCTAGGGACTGGGTTGGGATTTGAAAGGCTTTCAGACTGTGAGGGCTTTTTCACACCCCTGAGCAACGTAACTTATATTAACTTAAGCAGTAGTGTAGAGAAGCCCTGAGAGACTTTGGCATAGGGCTGAACCTCCATATGCTGATGAGATGGGAAGAAAAGCTCTTCAGCTAAGAAGCAGAACTCCCCAGACAGGGACAGGCTTAGCTGGCTTTGGTATACAGGTACTTTAAAAGGATATATGTCAGATGGGACCTAGATTTCACTCTGGAGAGGCAAAGGGTCTGCCTGCTCCGTAGGCACTCTCCCCATCTCTTCGCAGGCCCAGGGATCTGTGTGTAGGGAAGGGTTAGGCTACGGACAGGACATGGCAGGGCTTGGAGAGAATGCATGTAATTAATGGTGATTACCAGACACGTCAGAGACTGAAAAAAGAAGAACAGGAGTACTTGTGGCACCTTAGAGACTAACAAATGTATTAGAGCATAAGCTTTCATGGACTACAGCCCACTTCTTCGGATGCATATAGAATGGAACATATGCATCCGAAGAAGTGGGCTGTAGTCCACGAAAGCTTATGCTCTAATAAATTTTTTAGTCTCTAAGGTGCCACAAGTACTCCTGTTCTTCTTTTTGCGGATACAGACTAACACGGCTGTTACTCTGAAACCTGTCAGAGACTGAATAAATCACGGAGTCTGAACTCCCCCCTCTCACCACTAGAGAGGGACCCCTGAATGGGGTTGAGACACATCAGCAGGGCAATGTGGAAGAAATTTACTTACTGCTTCCAGTTCTGTACCTGGATAAGGAGACTTGAGTCTCCCAGGCTGTCAATCCAGTTCCTGTCAATGGCACTGAACTCACCGAAAATGTCTTCAGGGCTGACATTCAAAGCTTCTGGTGCCCAAGTCAAGAAAGGCTACTAGGGTCCTATATGGAGTTAAACCCAGGGACATTCACTTCTTTGAGCATGTCATCCACCTAGTTGAATATTTTGAGAGCTCTTAAGGTCAGCCCTAGTAGTACGAGTATATGCCAGTGTAGTATACTGTATTTGCACCAGTTACCTAGGGATAGAAGCATGGGAAGTTTTATGCTGCTAGGACCAAATATAGCCACTAGCGTTTTAAAGGAGGTTAAAGAGCAGGAGGTAACTGCCAAATGGCCCCAGTGTCAGAACCTATACTTTCTCATTCTACCACCATTACGACAATATATAAAAGTGATGTATGTGCTTCCCAGTAAAGCACATCAAGTTCCACCTGAACATTTGAAGCAAGGCTGGATCCAAACACCCCTGAACCTTGGGAAAGTTTGAAACTGAAGGTTGCAGCTCAAGCCCATCTGTAATACAAACACACAATTTAAAGACAGGCCAAGATATGCTCATCCCAGTCATCTGTAACTGTCACCTAAAGAGTAGACTGATCTAATAACATGGTGCGCATGATATTGATACTAGATAGATTGGATTAGATACAATATTCTTTACTTGGGGCTATTTTTAAAGACAACTCAAGAGGTTGATGATGTCCCAAGTCAAGCAACATTTGTTATCTCTATAGCCCCAAAATGGCCTGCAACCTAGGAGCCTTGGAGACCATCATCCTCCCATGTCCCAGAGTGACAGTTATGATCAGCTGTCTGTCTGCAGAATTGGACAAGTCATACTTTGCTCAAGTCTCCTGATCTCTGGAGCTAGTCCCTGTCTTCTGTTTCCTAAAATCAAAGTTTGGTCATCTTTAGGATCCACTACAATATATATTTATTAATGCTCAATTTAACAGAACCTTATTGATGTTTTTTTGGGGTGGGAAACTGACTACCTAACTAGTATTTTTTGTAATGGCTGTTTTGTATTTCCAAGGTGGATACATATAGGGATTGTGCATAGAGAGAGCAGTGTCTCGTGGATTTCATCTTGGAGTCGGAAGCCAGGAGCTCCCAAGTTCTGTCACCGACTTCTTATGTGGCATTGTGAACATTTCTTAAACTCCACTTCTGTTTTGCTATCAGTGAAATGGAGATAATATTTACTTGGAGTGTTGCACTGATGAATTAGTTAATTTTTGCACTGGGCTTTATTAGTGAAATGTATTTTTACAGAAGTATAGCATTTTATAGAGACATCCATGGTATGATGAGCTAAGAAATAAATATTTACTGTCTGTACATTGTGCACAGTGCATACATACTATGCACTATTTTACCCAGTATAGCTTCAACAAATATATGCATAGCTATATGATTTGGGCCATGAAATGAATTCTGTTTTACACTTTAGAGTTACATGCCAGGGATCTCACTATCACCTGACAAACTTTGGCTCCATGGAGTTACATGCAACACTCTGTACCTTAGCTCCACTAATGCACTGAGTGGGATTGCTGGAAGGGCAGTAACTTAGACATCAAGGCACAACATTGTTCTGTTGCCTAAAACTGCCAGCGCTTGCTGTGAATATGCATCATGAGGGCTGGGTTCAATCTTGCAACTGTACCCCACCCAGGAAACACAGACACTTGACACTTACTCTTACCCAGGGAAGATGAGGTGCATTATGGAAAGTTTTGGGGGATGAGCACTATCTTTTGACTAATTTATTGAACAACACATTGCTGTTAGATTTGCCAGAAGGTAGTGGCTCAATCTAAAGAGTAAGAGCAAGAGTTACATGGGAGTGGCAGTGCGTTGGTTCAGGGCTATAAGGGGAAAATATTTGCAGACCAAAAAGATTTGGGGGAAATACAATGCCAATCTTTTACTCTGTGTTTATGTAGCTGGCCCCAACTTGGCCAACACCAGGGTTTTGAGCCCAGAACTTTCAGCATTAAAAGCCTGAGCCTCTATCACTTGAGCAAAGGAACTAACCCCTTCCGATCGATGTTGTAGCAGACTCATAAACGTCAGCCACTAGAGGGGGCTATAGCATACATATTGTACAAATGAAAGAACAGGAGTACTTGTGGCACCTTAGAGACTAACAAATTTATTAGAGCATAAGCTTTCGTGGACTACAACCCACTTCTTCGGATGCATCTTCGGATGACAACAATGGAACTACTTGCATGGATGAGTTGAGCAGGATTTGGCTGGATGTGTGTGGGTGAAGGGCCAGGCAGGTAGCTTAAAGTAGTTAGGTTCTGCACTGCCTTGCAGGTGCGTGACCTGAACAATAAATACATGCTGACTGAGTGGATCCCAGGCTCTGAAGCTCCAAATTGGCAGCTTCTTGGAAATACAAGAGCATTGGTGTGCAGTTAAACCACACTCAGCCATCTGACATTGCTTCTAGAATTCCCAGAACTTTGCCAACTGTAACTGGGTTGTTTGAAAACAAACATGGTTTTATTTTTTTTAAAGATACTGCCTCATTCCACTGGCATCATCACAAGATAATGTGTAGACTTTAGGGTCATAAGCAGAGAGAGAGAGAGAATTCAGGAGTTTGTGCTCCAAAATTATAGGCCCTTCCCACTGGAACTAAAGGAGGATCTGCTTCCATCTTCACTATTAATATACATTTATTTTAAAATGAGAAATTGACGAGAGATGGATTTAACTAAGCATATCTCCTGAGTTTTTCCTGTGCAGTCACTGTTCTCTTTACTCACTCTGTCACCCATTGTTCATTGCCATCTCTTGGTTTGGATTATATCTAATTTAAATTCTGTTCTATTCTGCATAAGTTCTTAACCCCCGCTATAGTATCTGAGTGCCTTCCAGAGTTTATTTAAACTTAGAAGATGATTTACACTAAGGCAGGAGCTAATCAGTATTCGCTTTCACCTCCACATACATCTGTGGTGCTCCGTAAATAATAGATATTAACAATAATCTCTCTAGCTGTAGTAGTACTAGGATTTATCAACTCTGTGAGTCTTTGACCACTAGATGGCAACATAATGATATACACAATTGAAAAAGTTCAACTTTCCATCTAGTAGAGCATGGACAGCATCACAGCTGTGGAGAGAGGGCTTGTGAGTTAATTGTTACTGAGCAGGGTGTAGGGGAAGCTCTAGCGTTACCAAGCATTATTTTTGCAAGGTCACAGATGAACAATGAGATGCTGTTTGTTTGTTTTTAAGTGATGTGACAAAAGAGAAAAAAAAAAAGATTTAGGGATCCTTTTCAAATGGCGGCACCTAAGCTGCATCTGTCAACAACACAAGTGCATGTATTGCACACACAAAACTTACCTTTGTGCAGTACATCCAGAATGGGTCCTGTGCACGCAGATGAGGAGTAGATGTACTTGCACTTTTCTGCAGACATAGTGTCTCTGCCTGTGTTTCAATATTTGACCCTCAAAGTGGAATATGCCTCCCCAAATATTATAGTATGGAAATCGTTCACGTTGAAGGTCTAAATGATATGACTAGTGTCTCTTTAACAATGAAATCATACCATGCCAGAAGTGCGCATGGTGCTTTACAGATGCTCCGTGTTTTGATTGTTAGCTCTTTGGCACAGGGAATGCATCTCTTTCTGTGTGTGTAGGGCAGCTGTCATGAATCTGTGCTTGGCAGAGTGCCCCCTTCAGGAGCTATGTGGGGATCACAAGCATGCACATCTGATTGCCCCACTCCCATGGGTTCTTCAGGGCCTGTCAGTTTAGCAGGGTGGGTGCTCAACCCTCAGTCCAAGGCCTTCTGGCAGTTTCTTCCCCTCTCAGGGCCCCAAGTGAAAGAAACAAAACAGTCCCATCTCCAAATGACATGAAATCAAAACATAAAGGAAAAGAAAGAAAACCTGTAAGTGGCTTCTGTGAAGATATTGGCCTTTTTTGCTTCAGAGGGGCCTTGGCAGTATCATAGTGCACCCCAGAGTTCACTGGGTCTCCAGTATAAGTCTCAGTCTTTTTTCCCCCTGAGCCCCAGAGAGTCTGTGTTGTCCTTTCTGCAAGGGCAGGGGCTGTCTTTGCTGTCAGCTCTCCCTCCGGGAGCTGGGGAGCCAGTTCTCTTCTCGTGGTTGCCCTTGTCTCTCTTCTGAGTGGAGTTCCCTCCTTTTAACTCTTCCTCCAGTCCTGGTATGAGATGCAGATGTGGTGGGATGGGACCACCCTAGCCCAAAGCAGCACCTAAGCCCTTTTCATGCCAGTGTGGGGTTTGTATGCCCCATTACAGCAGCATGTACATTTACAACTCTGCATATATTTTATAATTTTATCATAATAATTTACAACTTGTCAGGACCCCTCCCTTAGATGGTGATAGTCTAAGTGCCCAATCCTGTAAAGCAAAGGGATTGCCAGAAATCAAGGCATAAGGCAAAATGTGTGGACTCTTATGCCCATGGGAAGTTCCACTGAAGTCCAGGGGATTCCATTGCGGTCTAAGAATCTACTCATATGGATTCTTTTGCAGAATAAGGGGTTGGGACCTAGATCTTCAAAGGTATTTAGCGGCCTGGGGTTAGGTGCCTAGATAACTTTGAGGATCTGGGCCTTAGGGCTTAATCTTGATAGATGATGAAATCTACAATTCCCACTGAAGTCAACAGAAGCTGTAGGTGTTCAGCACTTCTCAGGATTGGTCCCTGACTTATGTATGTTATAAAAACTATTGTGTCCATCTCCTACACCCCAAAGTCACCTTCCTATGCTAAGTTTCATACAAGGGCTTCTTAAAAAAAGAAAAGAAAAAAGAAAGAATAGAAAGGTCTTTAATCGTTTAGAAATATGGGAATTTGGCTATAGTTCTAAGCAATCCCAGTTCCCTTAAGAAGTCAGATTCTGCACATTTCCCAGGAGTGTTTTTTTTTATTCCAGTCAGTCATGGTGAGGTAGCTCAGACACACTAGCAATGCAGCAGTCACGGCCCTGGGTTCTACTCCCAGTTGCATTCCTTGCTTTCAGTGAATTTCTTCATCTGTCCTCAGTGACTGTGCCACTCATCTTGAGGGAGAGAAGGTCAGTAGCATCAAAGGTCAATATTACAGGGAAGGGAATATTCACATGTTTCCTGCCGTTCCTATAGCTAGACCAATTTATTTTATCCTGCAGCAGCACAAGAATGCACAGCGGGGAGGGCTGGCTCATGAATTCAAAAGCACAGATTTATACATTGTCTTCTGTCACAGATTTATTAGCAGCTTGTCTCTTAAAGTGTATTTACATGGCTTTTCCTTTAGGCAATTAAATGCTATTCTGTACAGAGCAGGGGTTCTCCCAACTTTTCATCCTGAGGAAAACTGTATCAAAGAGCAATTGTCTCATGGATTTATATTCCCACCCAACTTCTCCACCCTCTGCAGCTTGGTTCTCTTGGAGTTCTGTGGATCAGCAGGCGGACTTCACAGAACCCTTGGGAAAGAGAGTGATATACATCCTTCTCCAGTTGCTACTTATTCACGCAGTGCTGGCTGCTAAGCAGGCCAAAGGTCCAGGAGTGTGAATCACAGACACCAAAGAAGGCCACCATTCTGTGACTTTCCCCAGTTGAGTTAAATGAATTGCTCAGTAGTGATGGGTAAAAGTTCAAAGGATCGGGGTTTGGATAAGCACCCCAAATTCTGGATGTTTTTCTGAATCTCTCAAGTCTACCAAGCGGGGTTGGATCTCCAGTAAGAACAGACTTGTTCACAAGGTTGCCAGTGCCTCCTGCTTCAGGGTGGCAATTCCACAAGATCTTTTTTGTGATTATTTGCCACTTCCAGGCCCGGTCAGAACTGAGAAATGCAGAAGAAGCACAAAAATGGGAAATAGTGGGGAGGGTGGGAAATGACATTACTTTAACTTTCTCAAAACTCAGAAAGATTTCACAGTTCAAGTTTGAATGAAGGTTCAGGTAGATTCTCATTTATTCTGAACTGCTTTGACCGGCCCTGTTAATTATCACAGACCCCAGATACAAGCGTCACTAACTCTCACCATTTTATCGTGATGCTCACAGTATTTATTTTTTTTCTTTCTCTAGCTCCTGGAGTCAGGAGATTATTTGAGAATCTCAGTTTCATTTTTTAGAAAAGTAAGTCTCTAGCCCTCCTGGTTGCAGAGAAAAACATGAAGACATGAACCCTTAAAGGCACAACACCCAAATGGCAAATACAGAGAATCCAACATTTTTAAAAATCTCATGATTTTCAGGCCTATCTCATGATTGTGTGGGAGCTGACATGATTTTTGTATGTTTGCGGTTGGCAATACTGAACCCTTGAAATTGTAGAGTTTGGGATCTGACCCTGGCTCTGATTCAGAGTTGGTACCTGGTCCCCCACTCCTCTAGTGGGCTAAACCAAAAATCCAAATCCAAACATCCCTGCATGTTGAGGTATTTGCAATCGAGCTCAAGAGCTGAACCCTATTGCTTGGATGCAATTTGAATTAATTATCCTGATGCATCTCCAAAGCAAAGGGGGTGCTGTCTCCTGGTTACCGGCTGTACTTCTTGGGCCTGCATGTTCAGAAGCACATCCCATCTCCGTGAGGGTTTCTCATAATCTCTTTATTTTATTTTATTCATCATCTATCAAGATGAATCTAAGTGCTCTACAGTGAGACCAAATCTAAAATCTAAATCTAAGCAAATGCACTTTCTGATTTCAGTCAAGCAGAATCAAATGCAAGCAGCCTGGGGCAAGGAGAGTCAAAGTGCAACTTGTGGGCCAAATGAAGCCCACAGCATTCTACAATGGGACCTTTTGTCCATCTTCTCTTTAACAATGGTCCAAAGGGACTACTGGTCCCAGCATGCCATGCTCTAGCACCTCAATCAGGAGGAAGCACTGAATGTTGTGACCTGAATTCTCCCCAGGCGGTACCTCTATCATAAGGTGAGGATGGCTGCCATCTACTCCATTTTATGCAAATTAGGCCTGGCCTGGGGGTCCGGGCAGGTAGTCAGTGTGGCCCTCAGGCAGACAAAGTTTAGAGTGCACTGCAAGTTCATGCAGTTTTGTCCCATGCTGGGTTTTGTGCACATGGCCCCTGTGCAATGTTTTGTAGCCTTAAACTGGGGAGACACCCCCCCCAAAAGGCACCATATAACTAGCTTTTTAAGTTACATAATTGGTTTTGAAACTCTGATAGGAGCTAAGACAGCAGGGCCGAAGCATAGGAACTTCTGGCACGTGGACACACGCTACTAGTTTTTGCAATTGCTTTTACTGTCCCTTGTACGGAATCCGTTTTGTTATTTTGACTCCTCTCCGGCAAGTGTTTTATCTTGGACGTTACTGAGTCATTGATGAGAGCTAACAAACCATCTGCTTATTTCAGTTGGAGCCCAAGGATAGGCAGCAAAGCAGGGGACTATTTTCTTTTCCTTTTCCTTTTTAACACGTCAGAGAAAAATGCAGTAGAGGGCAGTGTATTGTTAGGTTTTAGGGGAATGTTGTCTGAATTATGCTGCGTGAATGGAAGCTGGGCTCATTCTAGTGCCCGTAGAACAAAATAATGGAAAATTAAAAGCACTTCCAACAAACATAAGGGTTTCAGAGTTTAAAAAGCAGTCTTTATGCTGTAATGACTTGGCTGCATTAATTTTTATAGTAATAGGAAAGTGCTACCATCAGTTCCTTTTTCTATTATGTATAGTTCTCAAAGGGAGCCTCATTAAAAGGGGAGCATAGAACACAGATGGCATAAAGCAGGCTGGCTACCTATACTAATGTAATGTTTTATCAATGACTGTATATAGCATTTTTAAACCTGAAGGATCCCATATTAGATATGTATGCATGGAAATGCAGCTGGCGCTGTGGTGGGGGAGCAACCTATTGGCACATTGTGCACTGCACAGTAATGGGGTGGGAGGTGACATTATGGCTGAGGTCACTGCAGCAAATTCCTAGTAATAGAAAATGTGTTATGGGCTTTTTTAATGTCTTTGTTCAACAAGCATAGTTGTGGTTTAAGATCTCATCAGAAGGACCTCCCCCACAAATAACCTAAGGTATTTATAACACACCAGTCGCCATAGTATCTATCACCAGACAGTAAGCTGCATGAAACCCAGTTTACTTTCCTTAAAAGAATGGATTTGCTGCTGCGGGGAACCAAACCTGTGGTTTTAGGAAGTCCATTAATTGAGACCTGAGGCTTAGACCACAAAGCCATCTCCCCTTGCTGTCCTTTACTGGTAGTAGAGCTTCATTAAAATGGTTAATGAAGGCCTCGGTACAGTGATGGGAGAATCTCAAATGGTTGGGAGGTCTGGTGAGATAAGCATCATGTATCTCTGAACCTTCTCTGAACAGTGGCCCCAGTCCAACAAAGCACTTAAACATGTATTTAACTTTAAACCCATGCAGGGTCTCATTGAAGTCAAGGGGCCTACTCAAAGCTGAGCGTGTGCTTAAGAGCTCTGCTGGATCGGGCCATGTATAAACTTGTAGAGTCTGTTAAACAGGTCTTGATTTGACAAGAACAGAGAATTCCAGTTCTTCCTAGTTCTGGTCAAAGGTTGGATGTCCTACCAGGACTGTGCCCATTGCTGTTTTCAACATAATTTCAGCACTTCTCCTTCTGGCCCCAGCTGGAAACAGGAAATGCAGAGTCAGTCTCAAAAACAAACAACGCTGAAGTCTCCAAAAAAGAAGGAAAGAGAGAAAGAGAATCTCTTTCCCCCCCTCCTCCCTCGCCACCCTTTTCAAGTAAATGATGAGCTTATCTTAGTAACAGTGACCATGATTGTTGGTGGCATTATTTAGCTGAGTGACCTAGGCCCTGGGTCTCCCTCTGTGCTCACATACAGTTCAAAATGACCTTTAAAAAAATCCATTTCTAAAGATTCTCTTTGCTTGAGAAAGGTCCGACTTTAGTAGCTTAAATTTAATTTTGCTCTTGCAGGAACTGGTTGTGGGGGTGGGAGGGTTGTGCTGAAGATGCTCACGGTAAACTAATAGCAGGTAAAATGTCATTTTAAAAAAGCGAGTGGAATGCACACACTCACTGCACAGCGGAAATTAATGAATTTTCTTCCCCTAATTCTTTCTCCCAGGTTTGAGTTCCCAACTCGTGTCTTTTGCTTTGACTGACACTGACGCTGTCCCTGTTTATGTTAACACAAACATATTAGCTGTCTCAGTGGTTACAATGAATCCCAGGTCACAAGAACAGAGACACCATAGTGGTCAATTCCCTGCTCTGCACACATACATATGCATAGTGAAGCAAATACAGGAATCTCAGCTCCAGCAATAACACATAGGCTACCGGAGAATCTCCATTGCCTGTCAGTAGCAGTGTTAAGGCTTATTGTCTTTGCAAGTCCCCAGCCACTAGAGGGCAACGTGATCACACTTGGATAAGTTTCGATTGTGCCCAGTAGAGGCAGCAGATGACACATACACATCAGCTAGTATATTACATGGGGACAGTTAATCTGCCACCCAGTAGGGAACAGTAGCTAGACTCCAATTTTTGTGCATCTCCCATAATAATAAAAATAACTGGCCTCCAAGGTATGGTGGTGTGAGGGCCCAGGATGTCATTGCAAAGGGAAACCTTTACACGACTGTAGTGGTGAAATGGTTAGGAGGTTAGCCTAGTACTGAGCTGTGGGTTCAATTCCCTTTTCTACCACAGCCTCCCTGTGTGAGCTTGGGTAAGTCACCTAGTTTCTCTGTGCCTCAGTTCCCCATCTGTGCAATGGGGGATCATAGCACTGCCCTGTCTGACAATACATTGTGAGGTACCCAGATAGTACAGTAATGGGACCCATATAAATACATAAGGAAAGGAAGATGTTGCTAAACTGCCTTCACTGCAGCCATTAGCAGAAAGATGCTGTCTAATCCATCTGCTTTCATGCTGCCCCAAGCTAATGGCAAATAAGCCACATGTTATCATTATAGTCCGCAAAGAAAAAGCTAAAGCCGAAAGCTTGAGTGAAGCCCCCTCTTCCATGCAGTGCTATACAGCACTCCACCTTTCCCACTGGTTGCCACCCAGCGTTAGTAATTTACCTCAAATAGGACCTGGATCAAAACCATCCCTCACTTTAAAACAAAAACCCAGCAGCTCCCCCTGTGAACATTTCTAATGTTGACTGAAGGCTTTTGGATGCCAAGGTCCATGGAAGACATTTTCTCCCACTGATGCACCCAACTGCTTGGCCGGGGAACACTGGAATGAGTTGTGCTGTAAGCTTTGGATTCACCTCTGGGTCTTGTCACTTGGTTAAACTGTTGACAGGCTAACTGAGGCTGCCTCACCCTCCCTGGCCACCTGAGCCATCTCTCTAGGTTCCCAGATGAGAATGAAAGAAACAGGGAAGGGGACTGGCAGGCAAGAGTGCCCATGTGTAAGACCAAATGTACAGGCCAATAAAGTTGAGTCATGCGGGGCTGGCTGGGTCTATCACCGCTCTGGGATGGAAGGTGTAAACAGCGCATTGTGAGTTGATAACTACATGGTGCTTTGGATGAGTTTTTGCATATGGATGTCTCACTTCTTGGCTCTCCAGGGCAGGAAGCTGACTGATGCTTTGTATATATTGGCTAGGTAACAGGCTACCCATATTATTTCAGCCCCAGTGTGTCTCAGAGATAATGTCCAACAGGAGATCCCATTAGAAGCTTGATTGGCTAACCAGAAACAATAACTAGAGGCTGAGAATGGTATGTCTGAAATGGCTAAAACAGAAAAATCTACTTGTGGTTCCATTCAAAGACTATTGGAAATAAGGTAAAGAGTTCCTGGGTTCTTTATTATTAAGGAGTAGTCCTCTTGTGTCCAGGCATTTGATGCATGATGTCAGCTCCCAATGCCCTTATATTGACTTGGTCATAGGAGTCCTGAGATTCTTGATTTTCTTTCTTCTTCTGCTACCAAACAACAGATCTGTCCTAACAGCAGCCTGCATTAGAGCTAATTCTCTGTTGAACCATTCTGCTAGCAAATGAGGAGTTTAATATAATCCCATCAGCCCTCTCTTAGGAGAGAACTTGGACCTCCACATTTTGCCTTCATGGATATGGCTGCAAGCTCAACTTTTGTGTTATATAGTTGGTAGTCTGGGCTGTCTAAGTGGCCCCAGGCAGAAAGTCAAAGACAGCTTTTAAGGCTGGATAAAGTATTTCACCCACTGTATAATCCCACAGTAGCCTGGAGGTTTCGAGTTGGTTTGTACTGTTTTTGATGTAGAGCTTATATGAGGCTTTATAAAGAGATGTTGCTTTCTCAGCTAACACTGCAATAGCTTATGAGCTGTTGTGCAGAGTACCCCTCTAGCTTTGGCTCTTTGCAAACAAACCAGTCCTCCTCAATGCCCTTTTTAATGTTTGGGATGTGTACAATCACAAATACAGACATGCTTGTGTAGTGACACGCAGGCCCAGGTACATGCATTCACACCCACACATACATTTGAACACAGATGCAAATCACGTGAATACAGACACACACACTCATGTGCAGATGCAAAACAAATGGACATAGACAAACACACATATATACACAGAAAAAATCATGCCCACAGACACACATGCGGAGAGATGTATGTACACACATACAAGTGCATAGACATACTAGGAGATGCCTTCTAGGCATTGATCTTCAGATCTAATTATTAGACAATTTTGATCCATTTTTTTCTTCCAAAAACCTATCCTAGTCCAATAGACTTCACTAAGACTAAAAGACACCTCCCTGTTTTCCTCCTCAAATGTCCCTACTGATAACTTTCAAACATTAACAGGTACGATCAACGCTGGCTGTTGTGTTTAGGCACCTACTGCTCCATCTACTTTTCTAGTCAGAGCCAGTAGAGTGACTGTACAATGACCTCAAGGGAGTCCATATTGATCGTCTCTCAACTGATCTGAACTTACAGGCATGTTCCGTCTGTTTCTAATAGCACCATTGTTAGTGAATGTTGTGGAATCGGAACATAGCTGATGATGCTGTTGATACGTGATCTGAAAAAGAATCTAGCTGGAACTCCTGTGACAGTATGGACTCTTCAGGGCAAACAGGCATGAAACAGTAAGTGACCAAGCACAGGAGCAGGTAAATAGCATTAGAAGGAGTCACTTGTCTCATAAGCCCTTGTCTAATCTCTTGCCTCATGTAGCTCTTATCCTGACTAGTGAAAGCGGGGTCTGCAACCAGTTCCTTAGCTACCTGACAGCAAAGCTACCTCTTCCTCACTTCCTCTCTCTCTCCTGCAAGAGCATGGATTCTCCTCTGTCCATTTATTCTTTAGGTGCCAGCTGTGGGAATTTGTCTTGCAGGTCATGGCACCATGTGTTGTTATACCATTGCGGATCACAAGGGAAGTGGCATGACGTAGGTAGGAGGTAAGTGAGGGCAAAGTTCTCTTCTCTGACCTTTGTTTTGGCTACGGCTTTCTGGAATATGAAGGGAGAATTCTGTGGCTAGGAGATCTGGGGAATGGGGAAAAGTATTTTGCAAATAAACTGGCTATGTAGCCCCACTGTGCTGCCAGAGCAGAGCAGAGAGGGCTTGGGGATCCACAAATCAGGCCTGTAGTTCCAGTTTCGATCCATCTCTCTTTCTAATAGAGGCAGACAGAGAGAGGGATGGTTTGAATCTGGGGAGAAACAAGAAGTCAGGGTTTTGTTCTGTCAAATCCAAACTTGAGCTGGTTTGGCTTTAAGTCCCCTTTCATCCGAACCCCCAGCATCAATAGTTTCAGTTTGGGCCAGTTCCTATACACATGGCAACCCTGTGAGTCACCTTATGGGAAAGGACGAATGTCCCATCCCCTTTGGGATCCTGTCTCTAGCTGTTGCCAAGGTTGGATGCTTCAGCTGGATCTCTCCTCCAGTTTTGCGCATGGGCAATCGCGTAAGGCTGCATTCCTGGAGTGGGGTGGGGGTGGGGATTCCCTTGACCCATGTGCAATGTGCTTATGTCCTGAAGAATGAGGTCTGCTTCACCCTAAAGCAATTATAAAATGATAGATATTTTGCTATTCAAGGAGTGTGATTTCAACACTTGAGAGGTTAATGCACCAGGGAGGCGGCTGGTGCTTTCATGCTGCTGTGCTGTATCAAACAGCAGTTTCCAGGAAGATGAATATCCGTAACCGAGTAGCACAGCAGAGCCCAAAGCCTGTTCAAAAGAATTCTTTTTGATGATCTGGTTTTATTACTTTCAATGAACTGGAGTCTCCAAGGTGCTGGTGAATAAGGGATGCTGTAAAGCAGTGCCTTGTACACACGTTTCAAGCTGCGTCTGCTGATGCTAAAGGGGATGAAAGAGAAACTGCTTAGCAATGACCCTAGGGCCTAAACCCAGCTCGAGTGTTCCACAGGGCATTTGCTGAAACAAAAAGATCTGAACCATTTGCACTGGGACATGGTGGTGGGGACAAAGATTATGCATTTGTTTTCCCTACCGGGAAAAATAATCTGTTTCCCAGATATAGCACATGGCTGGTGTTATATGCTTCAGAAACATGCATTCCAATAAATAAAGAAATAAAAAAAAAGTCAAATCAGAAACAGGCTATTGTGAATTTGAGGCTGTATTTCCATCCAGAGGTTCCTGCTGATTTCATAATAAACCATGACAGAGGCTAAACTGGCCAGAATCCCTCAGCAGAATATAGTCCTTTAATTCACAATTGCCTTTTATGTCATCTGTACTTAACACAGGGATTAGAGTATAAAACTCATCACAAGCTACTGTGAAGGGTTTGACTCACTGTTAGTGCATCCTTGTGGCCAGGCATAGGATAGCCTGGCGGGTCCCTCCTGCCCATGGTTGCTCTGGGCCTGCAGTGATCTGCGTCTTCCTCTGACTTGGCCCTCTGGCCAGGTCACTTTAAAGTCTCTCCCCTTCTGGTGTAGTCAACAAACAAAAACAAGGGGAACGAGCCCAAATAAACTGAAATCACCAGTAATTGTGGAGAATGGCCTCCTCTCGAGGTCAGTCAGTGTCTGGCACTCCCTTTCCTTTGGCTGGGGAGCTCCTGCCTTCAGCCAGCCCTCTCTTCAGGAGCTGAGCGCTGAAAGTCTGCTCTCCAGTCCTCTCTGGTCTAACATCAGCTGAGCTGGGCTCTCCCTCTTAAGCTCCTCCCTCCAATCCTGACATTTCTCACAGGTGCGACAGGGCAGAACCAGCTGAGCCCATATGAGCTCTTCAACCCCATGTTGTCCAGTGTGGGATTTGTATACCTCATCGCACCATTCATAAATGGAGTCTCCCCACTGAGCTGTGCAGTGACTCAGTCTTATTGTCTTCATTGTACAGCTGGGGAGACTGGGGACACAGAGTGATGAAACGACTTATCTTAGGTCATGCAGCAAGTCACTTACAGAGCTGGAAATAGATTCCAGGTCTGCTATCTCTCAGGGCTGTGTCTTAACCACAACGCCCCCACTCTCTTTCCTTCACAGTGAACCACAGTACTGAAGAGTCTGTTGAGAGAGATTTTTTATTTGCAGACTCAAGGTTCAAGCTAGTTCACATCAGCTTCCAAACTTATGCATCACTGAACTGAACCTATGACCCTTTTGAAGTCCTCCCATTCTGAACTGACCTAGGCTCCAATCACTGCTTTCTAAGCTCTGGATGCACCATTATAATAATATTACCCTGCATATTGCCGCTCAGTGCTTTCAATTTGGAATTCAAATCATGTGTATGCTTTATAAAAGGCTCTCTACTGTGAACCTCAGAAATACATATGCACTTTCCAACTGTGTGGGTTTTCTTTTTCCTGCCGGGTGCACAAATTACTCATTGTAACTTGATAAATGAACGGAACTGTGTAACCCTCTTTATAGTTTACAGTTTTTATAGTGCCTTGCCGCCATATGTTATAAATTCATGAAGCAGTTGTAGTGTATAACAGGTTTGTTTGTTTGTTTGTTTGTAAATTTTAGTTAGATAAATTTTAGTTATAGTTCTTGCAGCTGTATGTGTGTGTATATATATATTTCTCGCTCTCTCTCTCTCTGTCTTCTCTGTGTGTGTGTCTCTCTGTATCTATATGTGGCCACATTCAAATTCTTTCTCAGCAGTTTTCCTGGAATTGCATTGTGTATCATGGTTTAAGATAATCGGATGGGAAGTGTTTTCACTTAATAAATATCTGAACAAGTAACACTGCAAAGACAAGAGGATTTTAATCATCAATAACCACGGTAGTTACAAATTAAATATCTGAGCTCTTGGAAGCTCATTCATAATAAATATCCCACAACATCTGTAACAGAGAAATGCATGGCGTCACTGCCAGTGGTGAACAAGATACATTATTAAAGGGCCATAGTTACAGCAAGCAAGATGAGACAAACTGCATTATAATAATAATTAATAATACCTAGTTCTTATATAGCTTATATTACCTAATATAGCTCTTAAGCAAAGGGATAGGACAGGCACCCCATTCTATGAGGTTGTAATCCACTTGAGAGAGGAGAAAGGAGGAAACCAGGGAGGAATATGCACAGCAAAGCTGCGAGTTTGTCGTGGAGGTCATGGATTCTGGGACTTTCCAGGACCTCTGTGACTTCTGCAGTGGCCGGTGTGGCTGGCTCAGGGGCCGCCTGAGCAGCTCGGGCAGTCCCTGGGCCAGCCGCACCAATTGCTGCTGGGGCAGTCTCAGGCCACTGTGCCCCCCAACCACAGCAGCAGCAGGAGTTTGGGTGTCGGAAGGGGCCCAGGGCAGGGGATGGGATGCGGGAGGATGTGAGGGCTCTGGGTGGTGCTTACCTTGGGGAGTTCCCCGGAAGCAGTGACATCCCCCTCCCTCAGCTCCTACCAGACGGCTCGGCATGCTGCCTCTGTCCATAGGCACAGCCCCTGCAGCTCCCATTGGCCACGGCTCCCAACCAATGGGAGTGCGGAGCTGGTGCTCAGGGCGGAGGCAGCACACGGAGCCAGATAGGGAGCCTGCCAGCCCCGACAACCCCTCCCCCAGCACCAGCGGGGGTCCTGGGCCACACGCCACCGCTCGCCCCCCCAGCACCAGTGGGGGTCCTGGGCCACGTGCTGCTTCTAGCCTGCCCACCCAAGTACCAGTGGGGGCCCAGGTTGCTCCCCCCACGAGCACCCGTGGTACCCCAGGCTGCTCCCCCCACAAGCACCAGTGGCACCCTTGGGCTGCCCTGAGCACCCGCAGCACCCCCCAGGCTGACCTCCCAGCACTTGCAGCACCCCTGGGTTGCCCCCCACAAGTTTTAGTCCGGGGTATATAGTACAAATCATGGATAGGTCACGGGCTGTGAATTTTTGTTTACTGCCCATGACCTATTCATGACTTTTACTAAAAATACCTGTGACTAAAACGTAGCCTTAATCATAGGAGCTGCCATGTGGGAACATACCAATGTACAATACCCTGCCTCTGGCCACACCAGATCATACCACTGGTCCATCTTGTCTGGTAGTAACTTACAATATGCCTGATGATCCTGGGAAAGGAGACTAGGCCACCTACTAGTTTCACTTAGCCAATTGTTTAAAGTTTTAGATGAGGCGGGGTTCTCCCATTGGCGTAGGTAATCTACCTCCCCAAGAGGCAGTAGCTAGGGCAATGGAAGAATTCTTCTGTCGACTTAGCACTGTCTACACAAGGACTTAGGTTGGCTTATCTACATTGCTTAGAGGTGTAGATTTTTCACATGCTTTAGTGACGTTGCAGAGTTGATCTAGTTTTCTAGTGAAGACCAGCCCTTAGCATAGGTCCCTATGCTGTGTTTGTGCATCTATATATTAGAGAAAGGCTCAACCAAAACTCTGGAAGAAACACCCTTAAACTTTGGTGGGTGGGAGTTTGGAATCTTAACCTGGATTTGGATTCAAATCTCACAGCTGCCCCTATTTCTGTGCTAAGCTGAACAAAGCTTCCAGGTCTGATCCCCTTCATACTTTAGCAGAGGGATGTGAAATCCAGTTCTCCATTTTGCATTGGAAATGCTGAGTGCTCAGCACTTTTGAAAATCAGGCAACTTATTTAAATGCCTAAAAAGGATTTAGGAGTAGAGCTGTGTGAAGAATGGATTATTTTGTTCACTGCAATGCTGAAAAAAATTGTTTGGGGTCAAACTGAAAATGCTTTTTAAAATTTTTTTTTGGTGATTTGAGAAGTAAAAACAAAATTCAACATGAACAATTTGGCACAACGGACATGAATTGGCACTATGTTTTGGTGGTGCTGAATCTGCATTTTTCACCCCCAAAAAAACATTTTGAACAAAAAATATCACCCAGTTCTACTGATGTCAGGCTCCTGGTTTTGAAGCTTTTTGGCACATGTAAATTTGATTATTTGCACACGCAAGTGATTGCATTCAGAAAACTGCAAACGTACCAGCCACATATTACAAGCCATAACATAAAATTTTGGGCCAATAATGCTTTGTTCACAGTAAACACTCGTGAATGCTATTACAGTGGATAACAACTGCTCTCAGTTTATGACAAATCAACACCTTTGGAGGGGTAAGCACAGACATGAGTGCAGTGCAATAGGCCTGGAGCCGAGACGGATATCAATTCTTGGGACATCATAAAATGAAACATGCAAGGGTGCTATAGTCATCTGATTTAAGCACCCCTCGGTCGCTTCCTGCAAATACTTTGAAAATCTTCTAAGGGAAAAAAAATTGCAGTTTATAAAGTTATCACAACATCTCATCAGCTCACATTTTGATCCTATCCAAAATAACAGCAAATGACTCATCTACTGAGTAAAGGATTTCATGCTCCCGGTTGCATTTCCCCATTGATGTCACACACTGAATGGTGATATAGCACCTGGTTGCACTTGATCAAGCAGAAATTGATGCACTCAAGTCCCATGCTATTGTGACTGTCGGGGATGGGGGTGGGAAGGAGAGAGAGGGACGACACCTACCAAATTAAAAGAGAAAAAATAAGTTGGCTGCCTCATTCCTTTCTTTATGAAGTGAGTAAGAAAGATTAAATAATTTAGTGAGTCATTGCCAAGCCAATGAAGCTTTCACAAGAGCAGCCCAAAGAGATCCTTGAAATAACAACAAACTCCTCCTGCCTAACGGGTCTTGAAAGAATTTGTGCTGTCATGAAATTTGGCCTTGAAAACAGATCTGAGTCTTCCACTGTATGGGTGTTGGTGGCCCAGCCTCATCCTTCATTACTAACTCAGTGCAGTCCCTTTCCAATGCTACAGATCTCATAGCTGCTTCCTACTCAGTGTGCCCTCTGCTGATGATGGCAGAAACAGCTTGGTTGTTCTTTGGCCAGGGAGTTGGGCCATTGGTTTTGGTATGTTGGCAAATAGCACAGTACTGTGGAAGTCAGACAGTACTGAATGGTGTCCAAGTACCTGCTGAGGAATTCTGCTAGCCAGAGTCATTTTGTGCATTAATTGGTCTTGCTTACTTTTAGCTCTCATGGGATTATTTTGTTTCCCTGGCAGGTCTGGGACTAGCCCTATGTACATTTGTGCTCTGAGCAAAGGAGGAATTTAGCAATCACGGCTCCCCACCCACTTACCCCAACAACATTCTTGGTTCTTTGTCTGTCTGCTCCTTCAAAAGGGAGCTCCTTGTTTCTACTCAGGAATGAACACCCACATTCCTTTGTTCCCACATGTGCTTCCAGATTTTTTCCATCAGCTGGAGCAGTGTCTCAAAGAGGAGCCATGGAAGCCAGTACAAACTAGGAATGGGTCTGACCTGCAATATTCATAGATTTTGAGGCTAGACGGGCCCACTCTTATAATCAAATCTTACCTCCTGCATAGGATAGGCCATAGAATTTAATCCAGTAATTCCTGCAGTGAAGGGAATTCTTCTTCCCTGCTATGGATGTGAACAGTTTTGATTTAGATACATCAAGTGACAGTGAGTTTACTACTTTCCTCGGTAAGCTGTTCCAGTGGACAATTACCCTCACTGTTAAGGATTTGAACCCTTATATCCAGTTTGAATGTTTTTAACTTTAGCTTCCAGCCCTTATGTCTTGTTATGCCTTTGTCTACTAGATTAAAGGGACCCTTGATCTCAGATAGCTTCCCCTTGTCCAGATACCCATAGATTGTTTTGAAGTTGCCTTGGATCTAGAACTGTTTTCTAAACCCTCTGAAATTCATCATGTGAGGTGTAGGTGGGTGTTCAGAGTGCATTAGCTCATTATAGGGATCAGCTGCAAAGTTCAAATCTGGATCTGCCTTTGGATTCTTAAACTCTGCCCCCATCTCTAAAGTCCCTACCCAGAGAAGAGCAATTGAAGACTGGCCTGTTGGCAGGGCCGGCTCTGGCTTTTTGTTTTTTTTTTTGCCGGAGCGGCAAAGCAAAAAAATAAAACCTGCGTCACAGCTGGAGCAGCAAAGCAGGAAAAAAAAAAAACCTGCAGGGCGGCCGGAGCGCAGGTGCAGGGGGACTCCCTGCGCTGCAGACGTGCCCTGGCTAATGGGGAAGAGAGGGAGGAAATGTGGGGAGAGAGAGAAGGGGGGCCAGGGCTTCAGCGGGGCGCTCGCCAAGCAGCCCTGACTGCTGCGCCGTCTGCCGGGAGGGCTCCGCGCCGCTCCGGTCGGCGGGGAGGGAAGGACGCGGGCTGCCCTGCTGGGCTTGATACAGACCTGGCACCGGCTGGGGCAGACGGAGTGTGCAGCCTGCTCCCAGCAGGGTGCGCCTCTCCTCTGCGCTGCTGCCCCCTACAGGGCGGCCGGAGTAGCGAACAAAAAAAACAAAAACGGCTGTGCCGCCCTAGGATTGGGCGGAATGCCGCCCTGTAGAATCTGCTGCCCCAAGCACGAGCTTGCTCAGCTGGTGCCTGGAGCCGGCCCTGCCTGTTCGGGAATGCCCATGGTGATCCAATGTCTATTCTAGTGAGGTTTCTTTAGATGCATCATGCCATATGGGTTCTGGCTTTCTCTGATGGCCTCTGCTACTGTGTGTAGGGCCGGCTCCAGGCACCAGGCATCCAAGCACATGCTTGGGGCGGCACCTGGTAAGGGGCGGCGGGGGGAGCGCGGAGCGGCCTTCCGCGAGGGCGCTCCGGTGGCGGGGCGGCGCGTGGCGGGGGGTTCCGGGGGGCGGCTGGGCGGGGGGGGGGGCGGCACGGCGCTCGGCGGGAGGGCTCGGGGGGCAGCGCTTTTTTTTGCTGCTTGGGGCAGCAAAAAAGCTAGAGCCGGCCCTGACTGTGTGTATAGTTAACAGCAAATGTACTCCAATACCACAAAGTGGAATATGCTCAGGACTGCGGGTGTTAGAGGCAACATGGATTTCTTTTCCATTGGGATGTGGCTTTCTGGTTGTTCATCACTGCTACACTTCCCATAGGACTTCAGCATTACTTCTCTGCTGAGTATTACAGTCCCTGGAATGCCAAGCCTGCTCAGCCAATTTGGGACTAAAAAGTTCTACTCTTGCAAGGCATCCAAAAATATGTATATTTTACTCCGTTACTTACACACTGCTCTCAATACGCTTGACCTATCCTTAGCCCTCCTCTCCAAGCTTCTGGACAGAGAGCCCAGGTCTTAGTGTGGTGTTTTTCTATGATGGTATATAGCAGTGATGGGTACCATGAACCTCATTACATGCACAGGCATTCTTGCCTATTACAATGTAACGAATTAATAGCAATATAAGGTGGGATTAAATCTCAGGTCTTTAGGTGATTGTTCGGCCTGTTCAGATAAAGAAACCACTGTGCTGGCACAGGGTCAAGTCTGTAGGTTACCCACCATTGTTTTGGCTGCTTTAATATCATTTGCCTTGCCCTTTGGCTGAGCTGTAGTCTCTCATAGGGTTCAATCATCCCAACAGCTGAGCTCCCACAGTGAGGTGCTCAGTGCCTTACTCCCCCTGAAATCTGCTGCATTGACAGTATTTAGCTCCATGCAGGATCAATCCCTTAATCCATCCCTTTGCATGCACATCCAGCTCCCCAATTTGGAACCTGGGAATTTCCCAATTGCTACATTGCAAGCGCTTAAGTGAATCACATTTATGTTGCTTATCAGATCCCCAAAGCCCAAAATATCAGAGTTACCAGGTGCTGAATATATACTTCTATCTGCGCCAGAGTCTGTGTCTGTGTTCAGTGATGTTATCTAGGACAGCAGTTACTGTACAGTAAAAATGTCTTATGAAGAGCGTTCTCTCAGCCATGGCATTTTAGAATCTGAACACTACTATCAGATAAAGCAGGACTGACGTGCAGTAGTGCATGAAAACTAAACACCAAAGCCACACTACAGGCATCCATGTAAAGCACACTCAGACATATGAAGTAACATGTCCCAGGGTTTGTGTATTTCACCCCCACACTGACCGCAGCTGAGAAGAGGACGATTTGCATGGATTTCTGGATCTGATTTACAGTGAAACGTTGCATCATTTTAGCACAGCCTCTTCCCCCCCCACCCACCCCGCTCTGAACAAAAACATGTGGTTCCCTTTAAAATATTTCACAGCTTATGAAACACACATGCCTGTTACATTCCTGCCCCCAGCGAATCAACTGAACACATAGAATGAGTTGAGTTGTTTTAAATGACTCCCCCACGTCTGAGAGGTCTATATAGTTAACAATAAGAGTCGGAG
Organism: Trachemys scripta elegans; assembly: GCF_013100865.1. Taxonomy (NCBI): domain Eukaryota; kingdom Metazoa; phylum Chordata; order Testudines; family Emydidae; genus Trachemys; species Trachemys scripta. The sequence continues at coordinate 21,238,854 of NC_048304.1, forward strand.
TGCTCTAGAAGAACCAGTTGGGAGTTAGAGGTCAGGAAATCCCAGCTTCTCATCAGGGCTCTACTAGTGATTCAACGTATATCTGTGAACAAATCCTGTCTTACAGCCTGTTGTTCAAACTACTAGAAAACGATGGATTCCCAGCATTAACCAGAAGCAACCAATTGAAATTAGTACACGGTGAGTCTCTATCTAAGGTATATAAGCTCCCCCATGACTGTACTAACCAAGTGCCTCATGATCTCTAACATGTTTATCCTCACAACAGCCATGGGAGTAAGGGGAGTTCTATTATCCCCATTGTACGGATGGGGAACTGAGACAAAGAGAGGCTAAGTGACTTGCCTACGCTCTGAGGCAGAGTAAGGAATGGAGCCCCAGTCTCTTAGGCTAGTGCCCCAGCCACTGGTCTGTCCTTCCTCATGGTGGGACTAAATGATGGGTTCTATTTGCGCCTCTTGTGTGATATTGATGTCTATTATGTACAATGCTTTCATAGTGCTCCTTTTGCTAACTATGTGGGGTATGGCTGCTTTAATAGAGTGACACGTATCCAGTGCCAGATGTTCCATTGTTGAGCATCTTTTACTGGCAGAAGCAGGATGGGACTGCAGTGGTAGTGCAGTGGCTCCATGTTCTGAGACTGCAGTCCTGGATAAGCCTGAGACGCGAGAATGGCATTGGTGTTTCTGGACACCAGGGGTTAGGCACATTAAGGGTACGTCTACACTACCCGCCGGATCGGCGGGTAGTGATCGATCTATCGGAGATCGATTTTATCGCGTCTTATTGCAGCTAGTGTAGACGTGATAAAATCGATCCCCGATCGCTCTGCTGTCGACTCCGGAACTCCACTGCGGCGAGAGGCGGAAGTGGAGTCGACAGGGGAGCGGCAGTGGTCGATTCGCCGCCATCCTCACGGCCAGGTAAATCGACCTAAGATACGCCAACTTCAGCTACACTATTCGCGTAGCTGAAGTTGCGTATCTTAGGTCGACCCCCCCCCGCCCCCAGTGTAGACCTAGCCTAATATTCAATGCCATATATTTCCACTGCAGAAGGTTTGCTTCAGTTTTACTGCATTCCCATTGGATAACCCTCATTTTACCAAAGGTTGTTATATTAGCTGACCTGCACTAGGGGTGTCACAGTGTTTTATATAAGGTTCCCACATTGGTACCCTAAACAGTATATTTGAAAAGATCTGGTCAGAGCTGAGCACATACAAGTCATTTATGTGATGAATTTAGCCTCTTTTTTCTGCTGGTGGATTAGCTGGCAGAAGATATTGCACGTTCTTCCAGTTCATTTGTTATTTGAGTTTGTTCAATGAAGCTCTTTTCTAATTTTTTACTCCAGGGATTAATTGCGAATATTTGAAATTCAAGTTGTTTAGTTGTGATTGGTTGGGTAAATAACATGGTATTGTTTCCGTTATCCAGTTGGACAAGTAAAAGCACTTCTGGTGTGAATACTTGGGCATGCGAATTTACATAAGAACGGCCATACTGGGTCAGACCAAAGGTCCATCCAGCCCATTATACAGTCTACCGACAGTGACCAATGCCAGGTGTCCCAGAGGGAGTGAACCTAACAGGTAATGATCAAGTGATCTCGCTCCTGCCATCCATCTCCACCATTTGACAAACAGAGGCTAGGGACACCATTCCTTACCCATCCTGGCTAGTAGTCATTAATGGACTTAGCCACCATGAATTTATCTAGTTCTCTTTTAAACCCTGTTATAGTCCTAGGCTTCACAACCTCCTCAGGCAAGGAGTTCCATAGGTTGACTGTGTGCTGTGTGAAAAAGAACTTCCTTTTATTTGTTTTAAACCTGCTGCCTATTAATTTCATTTGGTGGCCCCTAGTTCTTATATTATGGGAACAAGTAAATAACTTTTCCTTATTCACTTTCTCCACACCACTCATGATTTTATATACCTCTATCATATCCCCCCTTAGTCTCCTCTTTTCCAAGCTGAAAAGTCCTAGCCTCTTTAATCTCTCCTCATATGGGACCCGTTTCAAACCCTAATCATTTTAGTTGCCCTTCTCTGAACCTTTTCTAATGCCAGTATATCTTTTTTGAGATGAGGAGACCACATCTGTACGCAGTATTCAAGATGTGGGCGTACCATGGATTTATAGAAGGGCAATAATATATTCTCCGTCTTATTTTCTATCCCTTTTTGAATGATTCCTAACGTCCTGTTTGCTTTTTTGACTGCTGCTGCACACTGCGTGGACGTCTTCAGAGAACTATCTACAATGACTCCAAGATCTCTTTCCTGATTAGTTGTAGCTAAATTAGCTCCCATCATATTGTATGTATAGTTGGGGTTATTTTTTCCAATGTGCATTACTTTATATTTATCCACTTTAAATTTCATTTGCCATTTTGTTGCCCAATCACTTAGTTTTGTGAGATCTTTTTGAAGTGCTTCACAGTCTGCTTTGATCTTAACTATTTTGAGCAGTTTAGTATCATCTGCAAACTTTGCCACCTCACTGCTTACCCCTTTCTCCAGATTATTTATTAATAAATTGAATAGGATTAGTCCTAGGACTGACCTTTGGGGAACACCACTAGTTACCCCTCTCTGAAAATTCTGAAAATTTACCATTTATTCCTACCCTTTGTTTCTTGTGTTTTAACCAATTAACAATCCATGAAAGGATCTTCCCTCTTATCCCATGACAACATAATTTACGTAAGAGCCTTTGGTGAGGGACCTTGTCAAAGGCTTTCTGGAAATCTAAGTATACTATGTCCATTGGATCCCCCTTGTCCACATGTTTGTTGACCCCTTCAAAGAACTCTAATAGATTAGTAAGACATGCTTTCCCTTTACAGAAACCACGTTGACTTTTGCCCCACAATTTATGTTCTTCCATGTGTCTGACAATTTTACTCTTTACTATTGTCTCAACTAATTTGCCCGATACTGACGTTAGACTTACTGGTCTGTAATTGGCGGGATCACCTCTAGAGCTCTTTTTAAATATTGGCGTTACATTAGCTATCTTCAAGTCATTGGATAGAGAAGCTGATTTAAAGGACAGGTTACAAACCTTAGTTAATAGTTCCGCAATTTCACATTTGAGTTCTTTCAGAACTCTTGGGTGAATGCCATCTGGTCCCAGTGACTTGTTACTGTTAAGTTTATCAATTAATTCCAAAACCTCCTCTAGTGACACTTCAATCTGTGACAATTCCTCAGATTTGTCACCTACAAAGGATGGCTCAGGTTTGGGAATCTCTCTAACATCGTCAGTCGTGAAGATTGAAGCAAAGAATTCATTTAGTTTCTCTGCAATGTCTTTATCGTCTTTAAGTGCTCCTTTTGTATCTCGATCATCCAGGGGCTCCACTGGTTGTTTAGCAGGCTTCCTGCTTCTGATGTACTTAAAAAACATTTTGTTCTTACCTTTTGAGTTTTTGGTTAGCTGTTCTTCAAACTCCTTTTTGGCATTTCTTATTACATTTTTACACTTAATTTGGCAGTGTTTATGCTCCTTTCTATTTACCTCACTAGGATTTGACTTCCACTTTTTAAAAGATGCCTTTTTATCTCTCACTGCTTCGTTCACATGGTTGTTAAGCCACGGTGGCTCTTTTTTAGTTCTTTTACTGTGTTTTTTAATTTGGGGTATACATTGAAGTTGGGCCTCTATTATGGTGTCTTTGAAAAGTGTCCATGCAGCTTGCAGGGATTTCACTCTAGTCACTGTACCTTTTAATTTCCGTTTAACTAACCTCCTCATTTTTGCATAGTTCCCCTTTCTGAAATTAAATGCCACAGTGTTGGGCTGTTAGGGTGTTCTTCCCACCACAGGAATGTTAAATGTTATTATGTTATGGTCACTGTTTCCAAGCAGTCCTGTTATAGTTACCTCTTGGACCAGATCCTGCGCTCCACTCAGGACTAAATCGAGAATTGCCTCTCTCCTTGTGGGTTCCTGTACCAGCTGCTCCAAGAAGCAGTTATTTAAAGTATCGAGAAATTTTGTCTCTGCATTTCGACTTGAAGTGACATGTACCCAGTCAATATGGGGATAATTGAAATCCCCCACTATTACCGAGTTCTTTATTTTGATAGCCTCTCTAATCTCCCTTAGCATTTCATTGTCACTATCACTGTTCTGGTCAGGTGGTCGATAATAGATCCCTTCTGTTATATTCTTATTAGAGCATGGAATTACTATCCATAGAGATTCTATGGAACATGTGGATTCATTTAAGATTTTTACTTCATTTGATTCTACATTTCCTTTCACATATAGTGCCAATTCTCCTCCCCCCCATGACCTGTTCTGTCCTTCCAATATATTTTGTACCCCAGAATGATTGTGTCCCATTGATTGTCCTCACTCCACCAGGTTTCTGTGATGCCTATTATATCAATATCCTCCTTTAACACAAGGCTCTAGTTCATCCATCTTATTATTTAGACTTCTAGCATTTGTGTACAAGCACTTTAAAAACTTGTCACTGTTTATCTGTCTGCCCTTTTCTGATGTGTCAGATTCTTTTTTATGTGAATGTTTCTCGTCTGGTCTGACCCATACTTTTTCCTCTTCCATCCTCTCCTCCTGACTAAAACCTAGAGAATCTCTATCAATAGGCTCTCCTCTAAGAGAAGTCTCTGTCCGATTCACATGCTCCTCTGCAGCACTCGGCTTTCCCCCATCTCTTAGTTTAAAAACTGCTCTGCAACCTTTTTAATGTTGCAATTTGATCTCTGTCAATCTCATACTCATCCACTCTCTGTATATGTTTATCAGCAAAATCTTGTTCAAAACTCAGATGCCTGTAGAAAGTAAATGCAAAAGGGGCATTAACACATCCCAAACAAATTCATTTAAATGAGTATTTGTCCAAATCTTATTCTGAGCCCATCACTCAACTATCTGAAACACCTCAATGGTCCAGCTCTAGGGTTAGTAGCGATGGTGAACTAAATGCAGATAGAGATGTTGTGATTGTGTATATATTGGCCAAACTGTACCAGCAAGAAGTGCCTGGAGAGTTATTCTGTACCATGCCCAAGACTAGAAGAATGATGTGAAACTCTAACTCTGGTTTATGAAGCCTCTTATGGCCCCCCACTGCTAGATTCAACAAACCATTTTGCATATATTTACTGTCTTTCTAGCCCATAAAAGCTGGCTTTCCTTTATTAACTACAGTTTACTGCTGCTCTCAGCAGAAGCTGATAATAATGGCAGTGAAGCTGTACTCATTTTGAAGACCCAAGTACCTTTCCAGATGTTGGTCATGTGACCAGTCCTTGTCAAACAGTAATTGTATGTACAGTGATTGCAAAATTGGAGACAATAAATAACCCCCTCCAGATGTTTCTGCTATCACATGTGCTATTGTGGCAATGCGAAAATCCTTCCTGCATCCCTTGCCTGTCATTTCCTATTGCTGTAACATAGCCAGCTAATATAAAGCTTTGTCTCTGAGTGGCCTCCAATCTTCGAAAGTGCTGAGCACCCTTAACCCAGAGGGAAGTGAACAGCAGAGGGCACTCAGCTCGTAGCAGGATCAGCCATCTATGAATATGTGGAGTGGTGGGAAGGCAGTAGAAAGGGGACATTTTTAGGATTGATCCAACAGTTTGCTGAGCTTCTTGGTGGCCACCTGAACTCGTAGAGAAACAACTGGCCCTAATACTGGGGGTTGTGGAAAAGGGCTGAACCAGTACTGCAAACATTTGTGTTCAGACTTTCTGAGCCCAGAAGCTTTCCTAGGGGAATTAGCACTTGTGAACTTGGGTCTGTCTGAAGATTTCTGTGAATGGTTCTTCCCCTACGCTCTGTTAATTAGAAGTAGAGCTGGGCACATTTTTTTTTTTTTTGGCAAGTAGGTTATTTGTTGAAAAAATGCAGCGATGGTCCACCCAAAACTGAGTTCGCCAAATAGTGTCAACCAAGCCAAAAAAATGTTTTCAATTTTCAGATTTGCTGGGGGGTGGGGGGGGAGGATTTCAGTTTGACCAGAAACAAAGAGTTTTATTCCATTTTTCAACACTGCCAGAGAACCGGAAAATCCATTGTTCAGCCAGATGTAGTTGGAAGGGGAAATTCAGGATGGACGTCATTAAAGATCATTGCTAGAGGGTGGAATAGAGCCTTATGAGGAGGCACATTGGAGGAAGCATGCACTCTGCCATTGCACTTTTCTATTCTGGCTCAGACACGAGGCCTTTTTCCACACAAGGGAAGCTATCGGATCTTCATTGCCTTCCCCATGTGAATATCTTAGTAAGTTCAGTGCCCTGGAATTTATCAATCATGTCAGATGATGGCTTTGCCTATGGAAATAAACATATAGTTATTGCCAATTGTTCTAAAAATCCATGCTTAGCATGTTTTCCCCTTAAGATGCTATTTTTCACTCTTTTTTGCCAACAGGATATGTTCAGTGCTCCTCAAAGGTATCGTGATGCCAGCAGAAGAAAGAGAGAGGGGGGGATTCTCTCCTTCAATAGGACCACTGTATACTGCTGCCTCAAACACAGGCTGCCTGGTGCGGGTGTGGTCTGTGAAGGAGGCTTAAAGGGACAGGCTGGGGGCGGGAGCGCTGTGCATGCTCCGGTGGCCATTCTGGTTGGCTCCGGGTTACGGAGCTGTTATAGTTTAGACCAACTGCCTGAATTATGCTGGCTGCCATTCTGAATCCTGACTGATCCAGAATCTGGAGGGTGCATAGATGGCTTAAAGCCGTCCCCTGGGCTGGGCCAGTGTGAGTTGCACTTCTTGGAGGCCCAGCACACAGTCCCAGCCAGCGAGTGTTGAGTAAATCCTACCGCATAGTTGATTAGTTTAATAATGTCTGTGCCTATGGTACCGTCCAGCCAAAATTCTCAGAACTCTTTACAAGCGTGGAATTATTCTCAAATTAATCCTGTGAGGTAGGTAAGCATGTATCTGTTTTAGAGATGGGGAAATTGAGACAGATAGGGATTGAGGGCCTAATTTTCATTAATTTGCATGCACAATTATGAACACAAATATCCAGGTGCACAGGGAGGCTAGTTTGCACTCCCATACCCAACTGATACACTCCCATGGCTATTGGTGCACTCAAGCACAGTAGTTGTGCAAACTATTTACACAATGGTATGAACATTTTTTGTCCATCTAATTGCATGTCCGCAGTTATGAAAAGTTAGGTCCTAATAGGCTCGCTGAAGGCTTCATAGCAAGTCGTCAGCAGAGCTGGGAATAGAACTGTGCCTGGGCGTTCACCCCCTACTCTGAACCATGTCACCTTCCCTTGCCTGAACCATCACTATAAGAAGACAAGAAGACTCCCAGGAAAGTGCCATTTTTCTAAAGATGCTCACACCTGCTGTGTTGGAGCAGGAGTCTTGCCCTGCCTTGAGCTTTATCGCGTGGCTGGCAGGCATGATCCAAATTGGAGAAGAGAAAAGTCCTGAGTGTTGCATAGGAAAATCAAAGCAAATCTTTCCAATGTACCCACTGTACCATGCACATAGCCACTGTGGTGATGAGTTCTGACAGCATCAGCTTATTAAAGTTCATTCCTGACAAACAATATAGATATAGGTAATGGGGAAAAAAATCACATACTGTTAGCTATGACAAGGTAACCTTTATCAGGGCATGGTGCTATTAATTGCTGTAAAATTCCAGCTTGAAATAGGTTCATTTGGCTTTGCATACACTGTCCCCCTCACTTTTGCTCTGGTTTGACTTTGGCAGTGTAATTAATTTCCCCTCCGCTCCTTCCCTGGAGGCCATTGTCTATGTCAATCTACAAACCATCAAGCAGGGATGTTTTAGGAGACTCATGAACAGCCCTACCTAGCTTTATCCTCCGAAGCCTGTGCCTGTTTCATTTCCCTCCGTGCTCTCAGCCTCCACCAGCCTGGGAAGTATAATCCTTCGCCTGAGTTTGTTTCTGGTTCCCCCTCTGAGCACAGTAGAACACAATTTATTTTCATGTAACGTCATTCGTTCAACAGTATCGCAGAGGTTTCATAGCCAATGTATGTATTTCTTGTGTGGAGTTTTTGTGATGTGTCTACTAGCAACTGGACCAAGACTCATCAGCTCATTTCACAGAAGCCACTAAACCAGGGGTTCTCAACCTTTTGCTTTCTGAAGTCCCGCCAAAAAGGCTATAAAAACTCCAGGGCCTACAACAACTGTTTTTCTGCATATAAAAGCCAGGGACGGCATTAGGGGGTAGCAATCAGGGCAATTGCCCAGGGCCTCATGCCCCAGAGGCCCCTGCAAAGCTACATTGCTCAGGCTTCAGCTTCAGGCCGGGGTGGTGGGACTGAGGGCCCTGGGCTTCAGCCCCATGCAGTGGAGCTTTAGCTTTCTGCCCTGGGCCCCAGCGAGTCTAATGCTAGCCCTGATTGGCAGCCCCCCTGAAGCCAGCTCGCGGCCCCTCAGGGGCCCCCGGACTGCTGGTTGAGAACCACTGCACTGAACAACCATCTGATTGGAACAATGTTCAAGTCAGGAGCAGCCCAACCCAGATTGGAATGGGGCACTTAGAAGAGCTTTGGCCTTAATTTTCAAATTTAACTACTGATTCTTGGGGCCCAGTTTGAGACACCTTGATGGCTGCTTCTCAGAAAGTGCGGAGGAGCTGCCCTTTCAAAATCAGGCCCCTTTAAGTTGTGTCAAGTTGAGCACCCAAAAATAGAGGCTCTCAAAATCACAAGTTTTTGAAAATGTAGTCCTTTGTCTCCAGCTACCAAACCCTGAGTCTTCCACATCCACCATTTTAGTGCATAGAGGAGATTGAGGTCCCTTCGTGCTAGCTGTTGTCCAAGCACACAGTAAAAGACAGTCCCTGCCCCGAGAGCTTACACTTCAAATGACCAAGATAGACAAAGGAAGTATTATTATCCCATGTGATTTAGCAGTCTTAGTCCCATTTTCAAAAGTGACTGCGTCTCAATGGCCTGTAGGCACTTCTGAAAGCTTTAGTGTAAGGGACTTGCCCAAGGTCATGCAGGTTGTTTCAAACAGAATCAGGAACAGCACCTAGGTTCCCTGTGTCCTCATCCAGCATCGTGAGCACCGGATCATCTCCTCCACCAGAGCCCTCCCTTTCATCACAAGCTGAGAAACAATGACTGAATGACTCAGAACAGATCTTGGCCATGGAGGAGTTAATATAATTACTCTGTATTTTGGAAAATAAGATAAAACAGATGAAGATCTAGAAGGAAAAATATAATCCGTAAATCAGAAACTGACGATTTATGTGATGCCACCTGAGGAAAATTCTCTAGCTCTTCTATGCTTGGATCTTTCAGTGCTGCCTTCCAAGGCTGAGAGAACAAATCCAAATATGCATATGAGGCTGTGATAATGATTTTCTGCTGCATGGATTACAGAAATGTATTTTTGATGCATACGTATTTAAAACATCTTATCAGGGCTTTGAGTCCTCTGCATAATTTGATGAGCAATAAGTAAGACACGGGTACTCCACATGAACAGCAAAATGTTAAAAGGTTAAAGAACTGTATTACATCCAGTCATGTGATTGAGCAAATTAAGAATGCTGTTCTTCTGCTAGAGATGCAGACCGCAGAGAAAAGATCATGAAGTGATCTTGCCGGGAGAATAAATCTCATTTTTTTTATGGACTTGTCAGCTCCTGCAATTCGACTGCAGGGACTGCTTTCCTTTGAGTTGGGTTTGAATGTACTTTGGAAGTTTTATTGATTTAAATGCTTTATATATACATATATATATAAAATGCCGTGACATTTCCTGTGCTTGTTTGATGCAGCAGTAAAAGAGACTTGGCACCAAAATCTGTCACTTTGGAATATTTTCCCATTAGTTCTCTTTGTCAGTAAAGTGCAAGGCGTGAGTCCCTGGCATACAATTCCTTCTGACATTCAATCAAAACAACTGACCTAACATTTTAGTCATGACACTCAAATTACGGGGCAACTTCTGAATAGCTAACCACTCCCTTTTCCCTCTCCCCTACCTCCTTTCCACTCCCCTCCCTATCCCCTTCTTCCTTTAATGCAACGAGTGATCGCTCCTTGTCAGGCTGGAGCACGTAGCTGTCCCGTTAAGTGTCAACGTGTAGCTATCAGCATGCAGCAAATTGTGCTTACCCGGCGCGGCGGCTGATGGGATGAATGGCAGTGTGCAGATAGTCCTGTCCTTCACAACGCGGGGTGGGGGAGAAAGGCCAAGAGTTCCCACAATTACTTTTCCTTACAAGCGTATTACGGTGGCAGGTCGAGGCATTCATGGAGTGGAGGGGAGTGAGGGAGAATTTAAACAAAAAGTCTGAAACTGTGCTTAGTTAGGATTATAGTTAGGGCTGTCAAGCGATTAAAAAAATTAATTGTGATTAATCACACTGTTAAACAATAATAGAATACCATTTATATAAATATTTTTGGATGTTTCCCACATTTTAAAATATATTGATTTCAATTACAACACAGAATACAAAGGGTACAGTGCTCACTTTATTTTTGATTACAAGTATTTGCACTGTAAAAAACAAAAGTATAGTATTTTTCAATTAATTTAATACAAGTACTGTAATGCAATCTCTTTATCATGAAAATTGAACTTATAGATGTAGAATTATGTACAAAAAATAACTGCATTCAAAAATAAAACAATGTAAAACTTTAGAGCCTACAAGTCCACTCAGTCCTACTCCTTCTTCAGCCAATCGCTCAGACAAACAAGTTTGTTTACATTTGCAGGAGATAATGCTGCCCGCTTCTTGTTTACAATGTCACCTGAAAGTGAGAACTGGCATTCAAATGGCACTTTTGTAGCCAGCATTGCAATGTATTTACATGCCAGATATGCTAAACATTTGTATGCTCCTTCATGCTTAGGATGGAAGAATCCTATGCACTGTTACAGACTAGGGACCGAATGGCTAGGAAGCAGTTCTGCAGAAAAGGACCTAGGGGTTACAGTGGATAAGAAGCTGGATATGAGTCAACAGTGTGCCCTTGTTGCCAAGAAGGCTAACGGCATTTTGGGCTGTATAAGTAGGGGCATTGCCAGCAGATCGAGGGACGTGATCATTCCCCTCTATTCGACATTGGTCTATTCCTCATCTGGAGTCCTGTGTCCATTTTTGGGCCCCACACTACAAGAAGGATGTGGAAAAATTGGAAAGAGTCCAGCGGAGGGCAATAAAAATGATTAGGGGGCTGGAGCACATGACTTATGAGGAGAGGCTGAGGGAACTGGGATTGTTTAGTCTGCAGAAGAGAAGAATGAGGGGGGATTTGATAGCTGCTTTCAACTACCTGAAAGGGGGTTCCAAAGAGGATGGATCTAGACTGTTCTCAGTGGTACCAGATGACAGAACAAGGAGAAATGGTCTCAAGTTGCAGTTGGGGAGGTTTAGGTTGGATATTAGGAAAAACTTTTTCACTAGGAGGGTGGTGAAGCACTGGAATGGGTTACCTAGGGAGGTGGTGGAATCTCCTTCCTTAGAGGTTTTTAAGGTCAGGCTTGGCAAAGCCCTGGCTGGGATGATTTAGTTGGGAATTGGTCCTGCTTTGAGCAGGGGGTTGGACTAGATGACCTCCTGAGGTCCCTTCCAACCCTGATATTCTATGATTCTATGCTTCGGCCACCGTTCTAGAGGACATGCTTCCATGCTGATGATGCTTATTTAAAAAATAATGCGTTAATTAAATTTGTGACTGTCTCCTGCTCTGTTTTACCCATGTTCTGCAATATATTTCTTGTTATAGCAGTCTCGGATGATGACCCAGCACATGTTTTTTATTTTAAGAACACTTTTACTGCAGATTTGACAAAACACAAAGAAGGTTCCAATGCAAGATTTCTAAAAAATAGCTACAGCACTTGACCCAAGGTTTAAGAATCTGAAGTGCCTTCAAAAATCGGAGTGGAACAAGGTGTGGAGCATGCTTTCAGAAGTCTTAAAAAATCAACACTCTGATACAAAAACTAGAGTCCAAACCATCAAAAAAGAAAATCAACCTTCTGCTGGTGGCATCTGACTCAGATGATGAAAATGAACATGTGTCGGTCCACACTGCTTTGGAACATTATTGAGCAGAATCCATCATCAGCATAAGATGCATGTCCTCTGGAATGGTGGATGAAGCATGAAGGGACATATGAATCTTTAGTGCATCTGGCACGTAAATATCTTGCAACACCGGCTACAACAGCGCTATGCTGTTCTCACTTTCAGGTGACATTGTAAATAAGAAGCAGGCAGCATTATCTCCCGTAAATGTAAACAAACCTGTTTCTCTCAGCAATTGGCTGAACAAGAAGTAGGACTGAGTGGACTTGGAGGCTCTACAGTTTTACATTGCTTTATTTTTGAGTGCAGTTATGTAACAAAAGAAATCTACATTTGTAAGTTGCGCTTTCATGATAAAGAGATTGCACTGTGGTACTTGTATGAGGTGAATTGAAAAAAACTATTTCTTTTATCATTTTTACAGTGAAAATATTTATAACAAAAATAATATAAAGTGAGCACTGTACTCTTGGTATCTATGTTGTAATTGAAATCAATATATTTGAAAATGTAGAAAAACATCCAAAATATTTAATAAATGTCAGTTGGTATTCTATTGTTTAACAGTGTGATTAAAACTGCGATTAATCACAATTAATTTTTTTAGTCACGATTAATTTTTTGAGTTAATCGCGTGAGTTAACTGCAATTAATCAACAGCCCTAATTATAAAGAGAAAGAAACAAATCAGTGAATGGAACCACTCCCCATCCCTCTAACAAAGTGTTCCTGTCAGCTGAAATCAACATGGAATCATATGGTTTAGGCTTGTAAACCCCAGGGCCACGCTTTGCCTTTCTCCAACAAGCACTGTGGGGAGGGGCTACTCTTTGATGCATCTCCTCTATGGCTTCACACTTGTAGTCAGTAGTGGGATCACCTCTTTCACCCTCGTGGGCATTTTGTGCTGAAGGTTGCTCTGTGCAGTTTGTCTCAGCTCCCCAAGATTGAGGCTGAGGTTTTCAAAGGGACCTGTGGGAGTGAAGTCCCCAATCCCCATTGACTTCAGGCCCAGTGAAGTAATTTGGTTTTGATGCTGATGTTGTTTTGCAATCATGTTTTTATGGTGAAACTTAACAGGCCATAAGCTGTCGTGGATCATCCCATGCACCCGCTGTTGATGCTATATTAAATCTGTGCCCAGGACTTCATGGTTATCACTATACTGCACATCTTGGCCACTTGGGACTTCAAGAGGGCAAGTAGGATAGAACCCAGCTACTCTCACTCCAAAAGCACAGGCTCCTCCCACATCAGCTTCAGAATAATCTTTAGTAGCAACTTGCAGTATAGGGCACACGTAAGCAGTTCTGATTTGACTTCAGCAGGGGGCAGTGGTGCACAACACACTAGCCATTTCCTTACAATGAGACTGGGAGTTTCATACATGGCTCAAGGTCTGGATACCACCTTGAAAGTGAAGTTAAAACTGACTATGGAGAAATGTCCTGTACTTAGTTTACTCCCTGCATGGCTGAGAGTTATCACAGCTCACTCTACTGATGAAACCAAACTTAGCAGACTGTGTACAACTACGGTAGAATAAACTGGAATCTGTTAATCCTTAAGCCCTTTCTGTGCCTCAGTTTCCCTGTCTGTAAAATGGGATAGTTGCTGACTAGAGATTAGCCTGAGCTGTAAAGCAGTGGTCTCCATCTGGATTTCTCGCACCCTCCAAATTCAAGACTATTTGTTGGTTTGTTCCATTACACAACTAGGAGACAGCTGTAAAATTTGGAATCCCTCTCCCACCCAAGATAGAGAGTGTGTTAAGCAGTGGGGTTTTGGTTTGGGCCCTTTCTATTGCTTCCCTCGCAGGGGTGGGGGTTCTAAGCTTTGGTTAATAAATGTTTGTAAAAATGTTTGGATTTGACAGCCAGAGAGAAAAGTTGCTGCAAAAATGATTATCATCATTATTTATTATGCCAAAATTTGATTGTTTCCAGAGTCTATTCCCTGCAGATCCTTTGGCCACTGCAATATAATACAGAATAGTCCAGGGCTCTGTCTCACAGGCTTTTGTTATGCTAATAATATAGAAGGCCTGCACTGTAACATACAAGAGCACAACCCGGGAGGAGCGCTGGGACATAGCTCTGGGGAGAGCCTTGCTGTTATTAAACTCTGCCAGACTGCCAAAGACATGGCGAGGCTTTCGTGAAGAGCTCTAAAGTGATAAGCACTGCTTTTGCCCTTATGCCACCTCTAACAGTAACAGCAGCTGTTACCAAGCCAACAGTAAAACAAATGAAGCACCAGCACCGAGGCTATGAGATTCTGCTAACGATAGGCACTAGCTCTAGGAGGCTCTTGTGGGAAAGCATTGGCAGGGAAATCATGGAGTGGCTTGTGTTGCTGGCTTCTTATGTACTATACATTTATCCGGAGGTGGGGGTCCTCAGGCTTCTCAGAGAGCCCTCCCTTCAGCCTCCTGGCTAAGTGAGCTGCAAAGTGAAGCTAACAGATTGTGCAAAAAAGACAGCACTGGTAGGGCACGATCCAACTGCTACTGAAATCAGTGGGAATCTCCATTGCCCCAAGGGGAGCTGAAGTGGGCTTTTAGCAAACAAAAGGATCTCATGATGGTCTAGGATAAACTTCCAAAAGTTCTGAGTACCTATTCAGGTCCTTATTTCCAGCAGCTTACCTTATCTGTGCCCTTTAGACTTAGCGGCATGATGTGCCAATATAGGTTCTAAGTACACTGAATAGATGTATTCCAAAATGTTGCCAATACAGCTAAGGAGTCCAGTTGAAAGTTTGACCTCAAGCTATCCACATTCCTTGAACCGTCCTAGCTGGCTTGGAAATTTGGCTTCACTGTGGAATTCTGGCCCTTCTGGGCTCAGGTGTAATATTGCCAAACAGTCTTTGTCATAGTATCAGTCCTGCTGGGAACTGAGATTTGCAAAGGCTTGTGCAAAAACCAACAGAAGGTCCAGACTTTGAATGACACTGAGCCCCTGCAGCTCCCACTCATTCCAGTGGGATGCTCCAAACTCCTGAAAAGCAGATCCTGAACAGTTCAGAACCTTGCACAAAGGTTTGGCTCAAGCTTGCTTCCAAACCTGTGTGAAGCCTCAGGAGGACTGTTCATTTATCTGACCCAATGGGGCCCTGCCCTAGTATGGAAGCATGTGACTGTGCATCTCCTTAATGTTAAACCAGCTTCATCTTTCCAGCTATAAACTACATACCTAACCCAGGCATTGAGGGCCAAATCCTAAGCATCAAATGTAGCTGGAAGGACTTTTCCCATTACACAGCAGTGCCAGGCAGGGCAAATCTTGCTGAGGCACAAAGGCCCAGATCCTGCCGGGTGCTGAGTACCTCCAGCCTCCTCAATTCAAAGAGCAATAAAACAGAGCCAAGGAGATGTGTGCCAGTTGTCTTGTGTTTTGTAATTTTTGACCCCCTCCTGTTCCTTCACGTGACTGCTTCTGTCTTTCTACGTTGCAAGATCTTTGGGGCACTGGATAGGTTTGTACTGCACCTGGATTTAAACAATAATAACAAAAAACTTCCTGATTCCAGCTGGTGATCAGTTTCTGAAAGGAAGTTGAAAATCACTTTTGTGATGTTATCTTAGCCAGTGACACTGCAGCTGATAGCTGCCTCAGAAGGGACAAAAAAAGGCATAACGAGCCAATGGCTGGAAGTTGAAGCCTGACATTCAGATTAGAAATAAGGCTCACATTTTTAATGAGGAAGGTGATTAACCATTGAGACCATTGTGGGTTGCCCATCTCTTCATGTTTTTAGATCGAGACTGATTGCCTTTCTGGAAGATAGCCAGACACAAGCTACAGGTCTCAATAAAAAGATAACGGGGTGAAATTTAGTGGCCTCTTACGTAGTGGTCAGTGGTTTTCAACCTGTGGTCTGCAGACGGCTGGGGGTCTGCAGAGTATGTCTAAGATTTCCAAAGGGGTCCACACCTCTATTCAGAATTTTTTAGAATATTGAAAACCACTGAACTGGATGATCTAATGGTCCCTCCTGGCTTTAAACTCTATGAATAAGATTGAACTCACAACCTGGGTTTAAGCAGGCCAATGCTCAAACCACTGAGCTATCCCTCCCCCCCTAATATAAATATCATAATCTATTCTCTAAAGCCCCTATTCAGCAAGGTACTTAATCACGTGCCTAACTTCAAGCATCGGAATATTCCCATTGACTTCAATGGGACAACGTACATACTTGAAGGCAAGCATGCATATAAGTCCCTTGCTGAATCATGTCCAAAGGCCCTGACCTAAAACCTGTTGAAGTTAAGTCATTTAATTGCTTTTAATGGACTGTGGATCTGGCCCGAAAAACAACTCCTCATGCTTTCAGAGAGTCATGAAGGGGTTAGTAAATTCAAGATTTTTTCATAGTAACAATATTTGGCATGTTTATTAACACCTGTCACCCGAGGATCTCAAAGCATTTTGCAAACATTGATTCATTACTTAATTAAACTTAAAACACAGTGATCTTTAGCAGACTGGCTTTGTATCTTCTTCAAGCACCATGTATCAAACAAGCAGGT
Organism: Trachemys scripta elegans; assembly: GCF_013100865.1. Taxonomy (NCBI): domain Eukaryota; kingdom Metazoa; phylum Chordata; order Testudines; family Emydidae; genus Trachemys; species Trachemys scripta. The sequence goes on from NC_048304.1 coordinate 21,255,452, forward strand.
TACACTTATGACGCTGATAACAACTTTCCCACTCGAGTTGTGTTTCTAACTCCACTTTGAGTTGTTTTCCTTCAGTAGAAACAATTTTTGTAGCAGTTTTTAAAAGAAAAAAAAAAAAAGCAATTCCAGCCCACTTCCTTATTTTGTAGAAATTAAAATACAAACACTTTATCTGCACTACAAATACTATTACAAAGTGTTGTGGTGCTTTAATCTGTCTTCCAGAACGGTTTTCTTTAAAACAAAACAAAAAAATCATGCTTGAAGTGCTTCATCTTAATGCTTGCACTAGTTACCATAGGCATGAGTGGCAAGTCTGGCCTCTCTAGAGAAGGTTTCTATTTTCTTTTTCCTGATGCTCTTATTCCTTGTATGACATTAAAGTAGAAGCAAGATGACAGATGTACCCACAACCTGATAGCTCTCTGTGGAGGAAATGCTTGCTCTCTAGAAAGGTGTGTGTGTATATTATGGGGGAAGTGTGCTGAGGGCCATTGAAGGCTGGTATCATATGAAGGTGGGTAGGAAGCTGACATACAAAAATTATCTAGGAGTCTATTTATAGTCACAGGAAAAGATCAGACTGTGTTTGATCTATATTAAGGGTAGCTTTTACCAATCCTGCCTACCGTGAGGCTGAACGCCAGTGCAACTGCCTGTCCTTTGCTGGTTGTAAGCAGAAGAGGACTAGGGTGGGGCACTTAGGAAGATGAAGCTGGATATGAGAGAGAGAGAGAGAGAGAGACCTTCTGGAATGCAAGTAGGGGCACCAGCAGGAGGCATCCATTTAGAAATCAAATCGAACATTAAAGAGGAGTACTGTGTTTCCCAGAAAACAAGCTGAGAAATTAGATAAAAACATAAAATACCCTTTCTGGAAGGTTGCAATGTAATACTACTTTATTTCTTAGAATTCAAAACACCACAAGAACCCCAAAACAGAGAGAGACAAAGCAGGCTGCTCCCTAAGGCAGCAAGATGCAACTCATCCCACCTTGCTTGAAGCTGGCTCTTTTCAGACTGTCGGTCTGCTGACTGACTCAGATGACCCAGGTCACATGGCTTCCCTCAGAACCGCCTAGCCTGCAAGCAGAACCATAGGAAGACCCCATTTTTTTAAAAGACGGCATCTTAAATTTAGCTCTTCCTAAAAATATTTGCAAAGCCAAGGGGAAGCACATGACAATGATTGTGAGGAAACATGTGCAGTAGTGAGACTGACCATGTTAAAAGAAAATGGACTTTCCTAAAGGGTAATGTCCTAGAAAGATGTCCTATTCCCATTCCTTGCCAGTCCCTGAAAAGCCACCCTGCTATCTGCATGAGAACCAGCGCATGCCGGGACAAAGCACGTGGGGAAGTCACCATTCCAAATAGACCACCATGTACAATAAAGGCATTAGTTCTTTACACAATACTGTGTCTCGGGGCCAGAACCTCAGCTGGTGTAAATCAGCATAGTTTTATTGACTTCAAGGCAGCTGAGGATCTGGCCCAAAGTACCTAGTTCAATTAATTACAAGTCCACAAGGAGCTGGGTACCACACATATGGACAGAAAATGATGAATGGGAAAATCACTTTCTGGACAGTTTCAAAGCAACAGTGATAGGGGATCTCAGATTTCCCCTATCAAAATACACCCAAACCATCTGCTTTTTTTTATGCCACCCCCCTATTTTTAGCAAAAAACACTCAAAATTCAATGGAAAGTGTTATTATTTTAAGTTCATTTGCTATGTGTAGACAAAGTTAGCATGTGCATCTAGTGCCTACAAATTAGATAATTTCACATTTTAACAAGGGATATCAAAAGTGTAAGTTAATACATTCTCATTGAAAATGTCATGAATTGCACATTCCCCAGCACTATATATTCAATAAACCTAATTATTGCAGCTAGTTACCTTTGGAAGGTTATGTTTACAACGAGAAGGGCTAGAAACGGTGTTTTTGTTTTGTTTTTAAACAAAGACTCCTCAGAAAACAAGGGCCTGACCCAAAGCCCTTTGGAAGGACAACATTGACTTCAATTGGTTTTGGATCAGGCTGTAAAATCATCACCCACCTTGGGGGCTGGATGGCTTGACTTCTGCTTAGGGCATTAGCTTGAAAAATTCCTGCCAGACCCAAATCCTTTGGGATTCCATGGTTGTTTAGGTGCTGCCTGCTTAAATTTGGTGGTCGGAGGAGGTTTAAGGACTTGACATTTCAGACATTCACATTTCCCCACGAGTAATTTGTACAATGGTGAGTGAAGTCCTGGTGGCCTGGTGAACATCAGAAGCAATTCAGACAAAGCTGGGGAGAGGGTAATCCAATGGATGTAGGGTTAGTGCCCCTATTAGAAGGTCTGAAGAATGCCTGCAACTTTGGGCATGTATTTGAAACCAGTTCTGTATGTGTGTGTGTGGCTGTGTGTGCATCCAAAGTCTATTTTGGGCTGCCACTAGCAACAGGCCTAAAAATAAGACCTGCTGGGTCTACTGATTTTCCCTGCTGACTATAGATTTTTGGCAGGTACAAGTCAGTTTGAGCAATCTACTGTTTCTTTCCAATGCTGGGCTCAGTGCTTAGTAGAGGAGTTAGCAGTGGTTTGACATTAGGGTTTAGTGCAGAATAACTTTTTAATGGTAAGGCACATGCTGCTGAGGGCACATGCTTGAATGTATGCAAATACGTGCAAATGTATGCAAATTTGCAATCTTTTTTTTTCCCTTGAGGATGTTGGCAGGTATGAAAAGATCTAAAATTATCCAATCAAGAGGAGCGATAGGAGAATGTCAGAAGGTTTAGAAACCCAAAGTTTGGATATTTATTTAAATGCAGCTGTGCTTTTGTGAGGTCTTCTCTCTCTCCACCCCACCCCGATCTCCTATCCAGAAATTAGTCGCTCTCCCTCCTACAGGAGGAAATGCTAAAATCACAGACATCTGATTGGGCTGTGGGCAGTGAATGAATGTGAAAACTGGTGGCCTGCTGCTGAAATTAAAGGAGTTGGCAAGTCTACAGTGGAGCTCATTGCACTAGCTTTTTCTGTCATTTGGAAATTCAGTGACAGAAGGATGATTTTCTAGCTAATTCCTCTCTGGATTGCTCAAATACAAGCACCCAGGCATTGACATCTTGCACAAAGCAATACTTGATCCAGACAAACAATACAGCTATTATATGATTGCAGAGAAGGGTTCGCCATCTTTTCTTTTTTTATTTTTCTTTTAACCAAAGTATTCTTCCCCACCACCTGTGATAGCCATTCAAAATGTTTAACATATTGCATCCTCACAATTAAGCAGTATCGGATTGGATGAACATGCAGAACACTGAGTTCCTTTAATAACTTTAAACATTAACGTACAAGGGATCTGAAATCATTATTCTAAAAGGCTCTCAGTCAAGGAGTTTAGACCTCAAGCTTGACCTACCTAAGAAATGTGAGTTTCTAATGGGAAGAAAGTCCTCAGGAGTCTAAAGAGCTGCACGGAAAGTAAAATTTTAATCCCCGGTCCCTGAGAAAGTTAAAAAACAAACTCACAATAACCAATGATGAGAGACCATGAAAAGGCTGGGCTAGGTTTGGGTCAGATTAGAAATGGACCCAAACCAAAATCTTGCATCCAAACCGTCCTGAACTTTGGGTGGGAGTGGTTTGGGATCCTAACCTGGATCCCATATCTTGCTGTTCTCAGCGTTTATAATGGGCCAAAGCAAGCCCCTGGATCTGAGTTCTGGAGTGTTTGAAATTGGGATCTGGAACTGGATCCAAATGTGACTTGCTCCTCTTTGTAGCTTGGATTGACCTCCACAAGTTGAAGATGCTTCTGTAACCCTCATCCGAACTATCCCCATCCTGGGTCTGCAAAACATAACTGGAAATATCACATGCACAGATTTTCTTGAGGTGATATCCTGTACTTCTTGCTTTTGGCCAGGCCAGAGGTGTTGAAAGAACAGCTCCTCTCATGGCATTTTGGCCAGATTCAGTTAGTGATGAGGTGTGCAGTGAAAAGTAAAGGTAGTGTGTTGAGGGGAAGATAGGTAAACTGCATTGAATCTTAAAAAGGTGTGGTTTGAGTTCCGGGTGAAGGTTCAGAGTGAGTTGTCATTTGATCTGAATCACCTTCCTATCCTTCAAAACAACCACTGTTTTCGCAAAAGCTGCTATAGAACTAGATTAGGCTGGGAAGTGAAATCAGTTGTCTCCCACTGGCTGTTGTGAGCACTGAAGGACCAGGGAAGAACCCTGAGTGACAAAAAGACTTGGCCACTGGGTGTCGCTAGTGTTCCACAAGAAAACAACTGAACAGCACTGGTATGGCACTTCTAAAGACACCCTATGCCAAGGGGAATAGAAACAGCTGTAATATTTACACCCTGGAAAAGGAAAATTAAACCTTTGGGCCACTGTTGCATCGTTATTCAGGACTGTCCCAGATTTTTCAGACAGCACTTTCCCGTGTCCACTACAGTCAGACCTGCTGGAAAAACCTATAGTGGATTGACTACCATAGATCATTGCAGACAAAAGAAGTTCTGGGGTAGTTTTAAAAAATGAATGGAGGTTTGTATCAACCCACAGCATGAATATATACTCGGCATTTTAAACACCTACTGGGTTCAATTTCTGAAGGTCCACTGCTGGAATGGGATTAAGACAGGATTGGACAGGGATGGTGTCCCTAGCTTTTGTTTGCCAGAAACTGGGAATGGGTGGCAGGGGATGGATCACTTGATGAACGTGTTCTGTTCTGTTCATTCTCTCTGGGGCACCTGGTATTGGCCACTGTCAGAAGGCAGGATACTGGGCTAGATGGACCTTTGGTCTGGCCCAGTATGGCTGTTCTTATATACTGGTTTTGGTCCAGATGAATTTTTGTACCAGATCTTCTTCTTAATAAGGTGCTATGTTCTATCTATTTTACACGTTCTATGTGCACACAGTCAAATGCCTAACGTTTTCTGTTAGGAAAACTTTACAATTGAAATTGACATCTCCTGGCATGCTAACCATGCGGGCTCAGTAACGTTGATTCAGCACCTGTCTTTTGGCAGTTCCTACAATCCACAGCCAGTGCACTTGGCCCAAGGAAGAATTTGTATCCTGCTGCAGCAATTGGTATTTCAAATGAGTTTTGCTTCTTGACCTTAGAAGGAGGGGCTGGGGAAGTTGAACCAGTTCTCAAACCGTTATTCATTCAGGAGACAGATCCCAGCTGCATGAGACACAGTCCCACTAACTAGGATCTAAAGTCTGCTCACTTGGGTTAATTTACAGGACAAAAAGGGGTTCCAGCAATGATTGTGAGGATGGTGGTGGTGGGGAAATGGTCAAATTGCTCTGATTGCATTTCCCACCAGGATGCTATCAACATTTTGGGATTTGGGCAAATGCAACACTTTCTTCCCGGTTTGCATTCCATTGGGGTTTATTGTATCAACATTTGGTCTAATTATCTTCCTCCTCATTTGCTCCAGGGAGTTCTCTAAGTGTAAAGAGATGATAGCTTGTCTTCTTTTCATCTAGGAAGGCTCAGCATGATCCACTGGAAAAAAAAAAAAAGGAAGAAGAAAAGCTTCTAATATGTAGGCTGACTCATCAGGAATTTGTACTGCACTTTTTTCCGATGGCGTGTAAACCCCGATGGAAAAAAAGATGCTTTTTCAAAAAAATGGAAAATGCTGTTTATTTAATAGTAATAATTTTCCAGCAAAAGGCATTGATAACATCCTTGACAGTAATGATACTGTTCTGCTTCGAGGTGCTTTCCAGGCAGCCCCATATGAATAGTTACCAGCAGCTTTGTCAATGCAACACACTCAGAAGGGAGCAAAAATACGGCCACACTGTGCCTACCTTGCTGCTATTGCATTATGATCTGTTGGCTATTTTAATGCTCAGAGGGTCAGGTGAAGGAAGCCCAGGAGATGCATAAGCTTTTTGCACAACAAGATGTAGATCTTAACAGGCATCTTTAAACTGTTCTGTATCATTACCAAGCAGTCATTGAGGGCAGCCACGTTGTCTGTTTTTCTTTGCCCTAGAGGAAATTCTACACTTCAGAGTCCTGTGCTCAAGGCCCCCACATCCAGCAAAGAGGAGGATTGAACTGGAGTCTCTGCAGAGCCCATTAATGGTGTTCCTTAATAAGCCAGAGCGATCACTCTTGAGTAGTTCTGGGCATTCCCACTGTGCCTGGTTCTTCAAGGATAAGATGTGCTGCTTCCACTGTTCCCCAGGTCCTACCAACCCAAGGGATGAGAGACCAGGGCTGGCAATCGCATATGGAATCATTCATCTTTAAGTCACTGATTCTAGTCTGAGATAGGTTGGTAGTGACTGAAAACTGTTACCATCTGCCGACTGTTTGGTGAGCTGCGTGAAATGTGCCATTGGACTTCTCAGTCCAGGCCTTAGTGGATGAGTGTCCGCATCACAAAACTCACTATTGCCATTGACACTCACTGGATCTTTCATCTTTCCTTGGTCTCTGGAGAGATGCCAAGGACTGAGCCGCTCTCGTCCCAAAAGGGAATCTCTCCAGGCGAGGGCCAACGCATGGCAGCAGAGCAGCTTCATGCAGGAAACTTGCACTCCCATTGCCTGTGCTTCACTTGTTCTGTGGACAAACAGAGGACTTAGTCTCCAGGACCTCCATGCTGTGTGCGAATGGATGGGACACAGTAGCACAGAGACATCCAAGCTGAGATGATGCTGACACATTCAAATACCCTCTCTACGGCTTTGGGGACAATAAGAGTCACATTTCTCAAAGATACTAAGCCTGGCTTCCAATTTTGTTCCTGCAACTTTGCACCCATTGTAGTCTCAGAGTGCACTGGCTGTGTAGTTACCTGGCCAGCAGGTGCAAACTCATAGTCAGTTGTCTAACTGTGCCCACTGTCATTAGTGAATCAGCAAGGGGGGCACTTTTAAAAATGGGGAGGATCAATGCAGTGTCCTCTACTGGCTAGACCCCAAGAATGGCATTCAGGACTTCCAGGGCTCATTCTCAGCTTTCCTGCTGAGCCACGGTGTTGTAACTTCACGTCTCTAAGGCCTGGCAGTTGTTTTGAGATTAACTGATGGAAGGAGCTGCTAAAGTGCAAAGTGTCAGTTTAGCACATTCCATTAACTCACCTTTGAACTGTCCTCCGCTCAGGTCCTCACAGTCCCTGCTATTTTGTTTGGAAAGGGGTGGCCTAAGGATTTGCTGGGAGGCTTGAATTCAGCAAACTCCAACATCCAAAGAGAACCCACCCTCTCTACCCCTCCTGTCCTCTCAGAAGCTATGGCACCTTCGCTTTCTTAACATAGATGCCTTCATCGGCGCCAAGTGGATTGCCCCATTACTCCTTCAACCTGGGATTGAGTGAATCCTAACTGCAGTTCGTTGGGGCTATAAATCTTGTAGCTGTGCAAATGTCCACCATGTTCCCATGTCCACTGAACATTTCGAACCTCCAACCCAGATCTGTTGGGTGGATCAGAGATGAGCTGCACTGTGTACCTTACATGCCCTAAGCCCAATGGCTCCCCACTTTGCTGCCTGCTTTCTGAAGACTCTGCCCTCTTCTAGTGTTTGTAAACGCTACAAACCCTCATAACACTACAAAACTCTCCCTGCTGAGCCAACAGAGAGAAAGCAGAACAGAAACAAGGGAAAATATGACACCCTCTGCTAATAGATGCAGAGCAATGGAAAACAATTTTGCCAACTAGGCAACTCAAATTAGATCTTCTCTCGGAGGAATAGTGTCGATCTGTAGCCCTTATTACAGTGTAATGCTATTTACCTAAAAGTTTGTGTGTGCATTTTAATGAATTCATAAAACCCGGACTGTAACAGCCCCATGGGGGAAACCTGGCAGCTCTTTAATTCAGCATTAAAGCTCAACTGATGTCAATTGAATTGATTTCTGCGCATAGAAATTGCATTCGTTGAATGAAAACTTTAGCCCTTACCATTTCCCCTTTTAAAGCTCACTGTAATACAATTGGCTTCTTGAGTCAGGTTCAATTATATGTTGAAAGTTTATAATCTGGTGTGCTGAATGGAGGCTGTGAAATCGAGAGAGAAAACTTGGCTAACCTGATTAAACTTTATACCACAACTGGGGCTAGAGAAGTGGTGGGGAAACATCTCCCCTGAAGTGTTCACTGTGTCCTGATTATGGTTTCAGATTTTATTCTGGTAACAATAGCAATGACCTGAATGTCTCTACTAGGAGTTCAGAGCAATGACCTAATTTTAAAGTTTTCCTCTTGTAGCAGGGTGAAAGCTCCAAACTACAATGGGCCTTGAAGGGAAGGGAAAGATTTGGTGACTCACTTTAATTCAGATAAACAGCCAGAAATTTGGAGTCTTATCTCACATTGGCACCATGTATCCGGGTTAGACACATCCATATCAGCCTGGTTTTGGATTTAAGGATTGTGTATGGATCTGTGCAGTTTTGATTTATGTGGTGTAAAGGTACGGACTCACCCCTGCGGCACCCCCTACTGGTTGCTTCAGGGAATCAGCTCGTCCAGCATCTGGAGCGCCCTCTACAAGCTGGTGATCCACCTTGTCCCTCGCACTGGCCCCCGTGTCCCTCCCAGGACCCCGGTGGCCCTTGCTCTAGGTGCTGCCCCCTGGCAGTACCCCACAGATCTGGGTCTCCCCTCCCTGGGGAACCCCCAGCAACTATCCCCACCTTGCCTCAGCACTAGGCCACTGCCAGTCACCAACTAGCCCCCGCTCCCTGGGGCAGACTACAGTATAGGCCACTCATCACTGGCAAAGGGGGTTTGGACCTGCTGCCTTGGCCTAGCCCTGGGCTGCCTCTGCAACCCCCAGTACCCCTTAGCCTTCTCCTAGGCCGCAGCCTGGGGCTTTCCAGGCTGGAGCTCCCCAGCCCTGCTCCACTCAGGCACCCTGTGTCTAGTTCCCTACAGCCAGGCCCTTCTCTCTCTAAGTGCAGAGAGAGAGACTCTGGCCTGAGCTCCTGGCTCCCTGCCTTTATAGGGCCTGCTGAGTCTGTTTGGGGTGTGGCCCCAGCTGCAGCCACTTCCCCCAATCAGCCCAGCCTTCACGCTGCCTGCTCCCTGGGCTATCTCAGGCCCTTCCAGGCAGGAGCAGGTGTCCATCCTGCTACATGTGGGTTCTTGCTACCTGAGTTTTGCTTTGAGTTTGGGACCCCCGAAACTCTAACCCAAATGGTGCCAAAACCAATGTACGTTTTATATGGTTTCCATCCAAAACCAAAACCAAAACCAGGCATTATATTCCCTCAAAACCCAACCCCAGTCCTGGAGAGGGTCCTTAACTTTTGCCAACGTTTCAGCAGATTGGGTTTATGACCAATCTCTAATTCTGGGGTTTATTTCCAGAATTGCTCCCAGCTCTCATATGAATTATTCATTCTGGAAATCTGAAGAGAACTGTCCGCTCTTTGTGCATCCTGGTTTGGGTCAGATTGACATTAGCTGGGCATATGTTTTTTTTTCAGGGCTTCCAGGCCTGGACAGAACCAAGAAACACATGGGATTAAAAAATAACACAACCTGTCCTCCAAAAAAGCAGTCAAACAGGCTTGATGTTTGTTCCAAGTTTAGGGAGAGAGCTTGGCTCAGGTTGTGTTTTACTGGAACCATTTGGCTCATCCTGAAATTTCCACTTAATGTACATTGCCTGGAGCTACCCTCCTGTAAATGCCAAAGTGAAATGCTCATTACAGTTTGTTGGTCATATGCAAAGAATGATTCTGTAATAATGATACGGAGCGCTTCCATGGCATATCGCAGCCGATGACTGCAAAACTCATCACAAACATTAACCCTCACAATATCCCCATGAGGCATGTGTTATTGTCTTTTTTACAGATGGGGAAAGTTAGAAAGAGAGAGATTCAGTGATCTGCCCTGAGTCAAAGACTGAGCCAGGGATAGAATGCAGATTTCCTGACATCTGCTCTGTGCTTTAGCCTCAAGGCTGTCCTTCCTCCGTGTTACAGCCTAGACATGTCTGAGTTCTCAGTATCCAACACATCTTTTACGTGATGCCTGAGCCTTCATCTGAAATCCTGTGTCTCCACTGGAAGCCCCTTAACAACTTTGGGGCTCCCTGTGGTCACCATAACAACATCAGCCCAGTTACACTTTAATCCTTTAGTAACAGGTAATGGTGCCTTAGTGTACTGCAGGTCTCTTTGCTGTGATCAAGTCTGCTGATCCAGTAAAAAGCACATCCTATTAACTGCTGTTAAAGGCAGGTCAAGGGCATGAAATGCCACGTTTCAGGGGCCTCATTAGGCCTTTCTTGGAGAGAGCATTTAGAGATGCTAGAATATCATGTCACAAAAGCCATGGCCTTGGTGAAGTGACATCAGCGAGGTTGCCCTTAGAAGTCTCACCCATTAGAAAACATGGGGCAGTGATCTAACGGGTATCCGAACATCCAGTACTACAGCAGTATTTGATAGTCATGGGTTCTTCATGGCAGGACCAGCCACTGCTCTCATTAATCAATGGTGTCCTTCTCCCACTCATCTCCATATGTTTTCTCACATTGTCTCTTACCCATGAAATGACCTTCCAATCCCAGTCCACCAAGCCATCACCCTGGTCTCATTCAAATCCCCCCCCAAAAATTCTCTTCTGTGGTGCCCAGAATAAGTGAGTTAATAAGAAATAAATATGCTTCTTTCTCTCAGAGTCTCAGCATACCCTGACTTCTCAGTGTCTGTCTTTTAGACTGTAAGCTTCCTTCGGATACAAACTGTCTCTCTTTGCCGTGTCTTGAGCAGATCCAAACATTGTTGGTGCTTAACAAATAGCAATTAGCAATAATAATATAAACAACATGAAAGTAAATATCAGGCTTTCTGGGCCCTCACAGACACATAGATGTTAGGGATGGGAAAGTACCATTCCGTCACAGGCCAAGATTTTCTAAAGTGACTAGTGAGTTTGGGTGCCCCACTTGAGATGCCTTCCGGAGCCTGAATTTTGGAAGTTCTGAGTATCCACTCTCTGAAAACCTAGGTCCTTGAAGGTGTCTCAAATTGGCTTTTGTCCATTGCTCACCCCCATGATTTTTATTGTGCTTTGTCCAGTCTGCATTTACTTAAGTAGACAAATGAGGCTCTCTCGGCTTCTCTTGGGAGGCTGTTCCACATCTTAATCAATCTCACCCTGGGGAAACTTTTCCTGATATTCAGCACATAGTTTCCTTTGCTCAGTCTCCCCTTGTTACTCCTAGTAATACTCTCCTTTGGACCACACTGATCAATGCTTAACAGCCGCCGCTTACACATTACTGACATTTTTGTGCGTGCTGCCTTACTGCCATTAATCATGTATCTCAGCCGAACGCAGCAGACGTTAGAACAGACACTAATGGGTAAGAGGAGTACAGCAGGTGTAGAATTGCAACCAGAGAAAGGGTTAATTGCGCTAAAGCTGATCTTCTCACATGAGGTCAGTAGGAGCCCTGCATGGAAACACACATCGATAATCAATGGCTCACAATCCCTCCGACCTCCTTCTCCCTATTGATTCTAGCTGTCTTATGAGACCTGGTTAGGGTGCGGCAGGGTAGCAAAAGAGAAGAGGGGGTTTCAACTCCAGCTGAGAATAGATTTCTATTTTCCTTACTCAAATACTAAGGAGAGAGATCCTTAGCACAGCCCTAATCCCTCTCATTTTACAGGCATAACCCACTTTGCTTTGTCGGGTTGGCTGAGCGACACGGTTGGGATGTAAACCGTTAGGAAGAAAGGAAAAGCAAAAGGGCTTTTATTTATTTATTTTTCATTCAGATATTTTTTTTTTTTTTTTTTTGCTGTATCATCAACTTTAGGCACCAGGCAAAAATAGCCGTGAAATATGGAAATGTCTCCTTCATAGCACAGTGATTTTTAAAGGCTTCTGCTGTGCAAATGCAGCTGAGATAGCCTTCTGTAGCCTCCTGTCATCTTCCACTGTAACAGCGCTTTCTTGCTATTTCACTGAATAAGCAGATACAACGGGAAACTATTCACCAAACTAAAACAACATCAAAAAGCCATTAAAGTTCTGATTTATACTCTCCAAAAAGGATGGAAATTCACAGCAAAATAACAGGCACCCAGGATCTGCTCACAGCTGGCCATCACCCTTCACACTATCCAACTGTGACTGGATATTGGATGCCTGGAGCTTAGCAGTGAATTTCCAGACTTTAGTGTGTTTAAACCAAACCCTTGATGGTCTTTTCAGTGCACTCTTTTTTTTCAACAAGCTGAAGATTCTTTATTTTTTCTCTCTTTTTCCTCTTTCTTTTCATGTCAGTTTAGTGCTAGATGGACAGGTCTGGAGGCTGAAATTGCCTCTTTGCAGTAACTGCAGAATCCTTTATTTGCAATATTTGATAAATGGGTCCTGCACAAAGGGCAGCAATGCAACCCTCTACACTGCTCTGCCCCTGGGAAAGGATCCCCTTGTATGGGGGGTCAGCAGTTCCTGCTCTTTGGCCCTATTCAGTGCTTGGCTGCTCTGCTGTGATGGCCAGTTAGTGCCAGTTCTGATGGCCACTTTGGTGATGTCATCATTAGGGATCCCCCTCCTCTCCCCTCCTGCAACTCCCTCCCCTGGACAGATATCACATGGAAGTTACTTTTGGTCATTGTGTGAGAACCAGCACTAAGACTATGTCTTCACTATAGACGCTACAGCGCTATACCTGTGGCACTGCAGCTGAGCTGCCATAGCACTGTAGTCTAAACCCCTTTGTCGCTGTAGTAAGCCCACTTCCTCAAGAGGGAGAATCCCTATTAGTAAGGGTGTAGGGCCTATGACACACAATTGAGGATTTCTGATTCTCTCCGGTAGAAGGCAGTGGCATTGTAAGCACACTAACCAGTGGACTGCAGTGTTGCTTGCCAGTGTAGAACTGTGTTATATAGTTCAGTTAGTTAAAAGCAGATGGTGTGCTCTCAGGGATGCCATAGTCTCCAGGCATCATCAGTCCTGCACAGCTAAAGCATTTGTGTGCACTGCTTGCTGTAAGATCATTAGGGTGCCTGGGCAGAAGGACCCCAGGATAGGAAGCTAGCAGGTGTGAATAGTGGAGCACTCAGGCACAAGCACACCCACAGACACACCCACACCCTCGAAGGGACAGGAAAGTTATACATCTGTGGGGTGAACTTATCCAAATAGCAGCCCTGCCACATACGATGGACATACATTTGTGTGTACGCCCTACACAAACTGGGCCAAATTTGCTGCCTGTGTAAGTTGGTGCAACTCTCCCAAAGCATGTACCAGTGGTGAAACTGGCCCATTATCTCAGCTGAGATTCAAACCAGGATCAGCACGATCCATTGAAATTGGCTTTGCCAGGTCAGACACAAAGAATCTTCCCTTGGTTGAGCTGGTAGGAGCTTTGCTAAGCTCATCTGAGCTGGCATTCACTCCTGGCATATCTCACACCCTCTACTGCATGCTCTGCAATAGTGGATTAAGTGGGCTGACTATAATTAGGCATGTTTTATAGTTGGTATCACTGAAGATGAGGCATAATTCACGGTTTGGTTTTTATCCAACTCCCCATAACTCTCCTGGGCCAGGCCTTTATTTGAAGAACACCCCCGCATTCCTCCCAGGGGCCCTCTCTCATAGGCAACTCTTTAGCAGCCTTGGTTTGGTCCTGACATGTGACCCTTTGGAGCAGACATGCTGCAAAACAAAGGATCCAAATCCTAAACTGGAAATAAGGAAACACAATGAGGAGGGGAACATGGTAGCTTGGGAGAAAAGCAAAGGGCATGAAAAGAAACTTGAATGATTTGAAGCAATTTGCAGGATTTTTTTAATATTATTCATCTGACACTTGGGGATCATCGTGGGCAAGTGTGCTTAGCTTTGCTTTGCTTTATGGGATTCTTTTTGTCTGGGCTGGTAACAGAGTCCACTCACCCCTAGGCACCCCCTTCTGGTCAGGTTTGGCATTGCAGCTCTCACAGGGCAAGGACCCCCTGCTGTTGGTCACACTGGCACAGTGGTGGTTTCTCTGTCAGTAACTCAGCCATCTGGCCAGGTCACCATCTCCAGCCCACCCCTTTTGGGATCACCACTGTCCAAAATAGAGTCCCCAAAATGTCTTAATGCAAACAATAAAAATAATCCTTCTGCCCTCTCTGAGGCTGTTCCTCAGCCTGCAGCCCCCTGCTTGGGCTGGTAGTGGGATCCAGTCTTACCCTCTACCCTGGGTTCTGCCCAGGGCCCTATACTGCACAGCTAGATCAGCTCCTTTCCCCATAGGGCAGTTTTCCCTGGACCACTTCCTCCCTCCTCTCTTTACTTCTCTTCCCTGTTTGATCACAGTGTCTCTCAAGCCTCCCTGCTCTGACTCTCCTTCTGAGTTCTGTCTCAGGGCCCTGCAGGAGATTTCTTACTCCCTGCAATGTCTTCCCTCCAGCTCTGACACCAGCTGCACCCTGTCAGCCCTTAAACCTGGTGCCTTTTGTTCAGGAATCACCTGATTGTTCACATGTGGGGCTAATCCTGTAATCAGGGCTGGTTTAGCCCCAGGCTCTCTAGCCCCTGGGCAAGCCACCTTGTTATAGGGCTACACTGGAGATATCTGCTCCTTCTCCTTCAGCCTATATGCCTGGTGGCTGTGGCCTGTGCTCTCACGTGCTCTCTCTCTCTCTCTCGTGTGATTTGTTTCCTTGATTTTTCCCTTCAGTTCTTGTTATTTGACAGCTGGCCTCCCCATGCCTTCCTGAGAACTCCCCTTATACCAGTATCACATTGTCCAAGCAAAGACAAACTGCCCTCAGCATGCACAGCTACATCTATTGTGGGTTCCTTAGCTGACTCTTTTTTACCTTCTCCCCAACACCTTGTGTCCTGAGCACGATATTTTCTCCCTCGCAGTATAAGGCCTCATGGAAGAAGGTGGTGCTATTTTGGGAGCGTTCTAGTGAGTTCGGAACCCATCACCACCTCTGTGATTACTCTCTGGTGGACTTGCAGGCTGGAGGTTATGCTTTGTAAGGATACCAATGGGTGCCTTGTTGTGCTGGGAATCTTGCAGAGGCAGCCTGCAATAGCACAGTCCCCAGCAACTGAATCTGCTTACCAACATCACTATTGCTGCAGCCACTTTGTGCTTCACCAAAAGGGGAACAGCTCAGGAGTCACTGAGACAGCTGGAGATAGATGGAGTCCTTGTGGGGATGGGACCTGAGACTTCTGGCTTTGAGCCTCTATTCCGCATGCCATTGCTCCTGCTGCCAGAAATGGGTCTTCAAGACAGCATAGACTGCAAGTTGTAAAGACACCAACAAGCACAGGTTCCCAATGAAATCAACGAGGGGCTCTGCCTACAAAAAAAAAAAAAAAGATCAGTGGCATACCATGGCCCTTACATTGTAAGCTCTTCCTGACATGCAGTCTGCCCTTATGTGTTCAGTAACGTGCCATGTGCAACTACATAAGTAATCAATACAATATTATTATTCATAATCATAACTAATTGAGGACAAATGGCAACAAACAGAATTGGAGTGTCTGTGGTATGTGCAATGTGAGAACAATAACTTTTGCATTTCCGAAATATTTTTAAGTTTGCCACCTTAACATGGTAGTGCCAATATGGCAGACATTTAGTGACATTTCACATGTCTACATTTCTATCAAGGATCTCAGACATTAACTAATTGATTAGGTTTTACAATGCTCCTGAGAGGTAGTTAAGCATTATGATCCTCATTTTGCAGAAGGGAAAAATAACTTGTGAAAAGACACAAGACCCAATCCTGCTCCGACTGAATTCAATGCCACAGTTCTGATTGCTTTCAGTGGGAGGAGTAGTGGGTCCCAAGAGAGTGGCCTAATATCACACACCGGAAATCAATGGGAGACTCAGGGATAGAACTCAAAAAGTAGTACTGATGCCCAGTCCCCTGCTGTAACCACTAGACTTCACTCCTTTCCAGAGTTTACAATAGAATTCAAGGGTCCTGACTCTGAGTCACCTGCTCTAACCAGAAGACAGAAAATGAAGACACAAAGCTTGCAAAGGCACTCACCTCCTCCTTCCTGAAGATTTTCAGAGAAACAATTAAGGCTGCTTCAGGCTCCCTTATCCCTGCTTATTATGTTTATAATCAGATAAATTAGAAAAACAATATAAAATATTCTTGCTGGGACATTACAGTGTAATACTATGCTCTGTATGTAATACTACTTTATTTCATACAATTCAGAATGATAACACACAAGATAACTAAAACAGAGAGAGACAAAACAGGCTGCTCACTGAGATGCACAACTCAACTCACCTTACCCTGGGCTGTCTGTCTGCAGACTGACTGCTGCCAGGTCTAGGTCAGGCTTCCCTACAGAGCCTTCTGCCTACAACAGGACCAAGTAAACCCTTAAAAATTAAAGCGATGGACTACAATTTTAACAGTTTTCAATACACCACGCTGCTAGCAATCCAGACACTTCAGGTGAGCTCCGGCTCCCTTTTTGGGCAATGGAAAAGCTCCTGTTGACTCTAATGGGAGATGAAGCAGGCCTTTGGTACTCTTGTGTTTTAATTAGTGATTATCATCTTCCATGGCAGAGTTCCTCTTTCCAGATCACCACTCAGGACAAGGAAAAGAACAAAGCTCTCTACAGAGAGTCACTTTTTATTGCAAAGCTGAATAACTGTTTCTTGATTAAACTGGAGTTTAAAATAAACCTTGCATAGCAAAAGGAGAAATCCATTGGTGCAGGTGCTGAGTACAGAATGGTTAGGCTTTTGCCAGTCACACCCTAGTTATTACTGCATCTTGCAGACTACCATTACCTTTCCTACACAGACTTACCCACCTCACATACTCATCACTAACCTCCCCCCCCAACACACACACACACACACACACACACACACACACACACACACACTCACCCCTTCACATCAATCAGCTAGTACCTTCCATTGGCGTTTGCCCTCTGGCAGCTATTAATGTTGCTGGCCCCTTTCCATGTCCAAATGAGGCGGTTGGGTTTGCACAGTTGCCATGTTCCACAGTGACTGAACTGGGAGGTAAGCATGCCAAGGCAGCAGAGAGAGAGAGAGAGAAGCACTGTTCCTCTCAGATGCTATCTGATCATATGACTTTCCCTGAATTTTGCAGCACTGTGCAATCTCTTCTCCATGCAGTGACAGGAGGGCAACTCAACCCTTCCTCAGTACCTGGCTCCAGCACTTAAAATGGTCACAGCAAAGGCACAATTTATCCCTTCCCTTCCCCCACCCATGTCATTTAGATTCACATAAGCAAGCAACCCGCAGCTGAAATTGCTAAGAGAAAAATAATTTAAAATTGGTTCATTAATGCTCATTTACGCAGAATTCTTAAATACGATAAGAACATGAGAGCAGAAGAGAATAGATCTGAACGAGAGTAGGAGGATGTTGAAAGCAACTTTCGAGCACTAGTGAAGTCTTTTGTCTAAATATGTTTAGACAATGTGAAAAGTCAATTTAAGAAGCTAGGATACATACAGCAGCAGCAAGAGAAGAGAAGTCTAGGGAAAGCGGATAATCCTGGAGTGAGAGCTTCTTTAGAGATTCTGATCTTGTGTCAAGCCGTAGTAACTCCACAGAAAGTCAACAGAGATGTTCTACAATTACATAAATAGGATGAGACTATTGCCTCCTACACCTACACATTATGTACAGTTCTGGCTCTCTCTGCTTACCATTAGAAAGGGGCAACATGACACAGGGCCAGATCTTCACCTGATGTATATCAGCATAGCTCCAGGGAAGTAAATGGCGCTATGATGATTTATATCATCTGATGATCTGGCCCTACAGAAATCAATGTACATCTGTTGAAGTCAGTGCAGCTCTGCTGATTTACATCAGCTGAGGAGCTGGCCTACAAATACAACTAAGAGAATGGACTAAAAAATTGCAGTTGATAAGAAGATAGGTGTTGCCATAGCAAAACAGACTAATGATCCATCTAGTCCAGTATCCTGCTATATCAGGATGAACCCATGATCCATTGAGTCCAATATTCTGTCTCTGACAATGGCCAATGCCTTATGCACAGAGGGAGGAGTTAAACTTCCATAACATACCGAATTGCGCAGAACCTTAGAAGGGAGTCCCAAGGCAATTACTTCCTGACCCAGCAACTGATCAATTTACACCCTGAAGCATGAGGATTGATTGCTCTTGTAATATTATTTAATAAAGATCAATTTAAATAGTCTGTCTCAAAACAAAAAGGAGGGTTAATAAATGCAGAATCTTAAATTATACAGCTCACAGCTCTGATTTTCATGCTAACAAAAAACAGATCAATGACAACTGTGAGGTATAATTGGAAATGTAAGAAAACTAAAAACAGCCCTACAGAGCAAAAGGTAATAAACACTCACTGCTGACATAGAAACTGCAGTAGTGGTATCAGAGGAGGAGGAAGCTACTGAATAGAGATTGGCTTGAACAGAATCCTTGGCTGTAAACAACTTTGCAGTGTTTGGGATGTAGATCCAATTTTGGGTCATGGACCTATTTGTATTACTTGCCGAGCCACGTTAGAAGTTCATATCTCCCAAGTTAGTGTATCATGCTCTACATTAGACCTGATTCAGCATTCAGGGTAGTGTTCTCCTGACAATAAACACACCTCACTTCTATTAGTATCAGAGGGAGACTGGACTACTCAGTGTATCCAGTGGCGAAGAGTTGTGTGTGGACTGCATAAATAGAAGGACCTATGTTGCCAGAATGCCACGTGGTCTCAAAAGGACTTTGGAAGAAGGACAAGAAGCACACTCAGTACTTGGTAGTGAAGAGCTCAGACATGCTGCTTGTTGATGAGCTATGGGGTGACTGTCATTGGTATGTGGTGTAGAAGGAGAAGATACAGGTTAGTACCGCACTGCGATGAGATACCGCTGTTAACAGCACAACACAGAGAATCAAATTTACAAAGGTTACAGGTCAGAGTGTGCCAAACTGCTGTTGTGATTGTGCATGCAGTTACCATAGTTGCTCAGGCACAGTGGGTCAGTGTGCATGTAAACCACTAACGAGGTGCCTAATTAACAATTTCTAGATGCATTTACCAGATTTTCACACCCAATTATGGTACCCAGTCACACATTTTGACCTATACTTTAGGCTTCTGTCTTTTTGAAAATGTGGCCCTAAAGGAATAAGCTTCTCTGGCCTGAATTTTTTTTTTTTTAAATTGCCAAGTAATTGTTGATAAAGTTAAGGGGAAGGGATAGCTCAGTGGTTTGAGCATTAGCCTCTTAAACCAAGGGCTATGAGTTCAATCCTTGAGGGGGCTACTTAGGGATCTGGGGCAAAATAAGTACTTGGTCCTGCTAGTGAAGGCAGAGGGCTGGACTCAATGACCTTTCAGGGTCCCTTCCAGCTCTATGAGATAGGTATATCTCCATATATTTTATTAACTTCCTTCTGTCTATGAAACTATACATTAATTGTTCACCTGGCTTGCTGGAGAAGGTTTATATTAAAATATACTGCTACATTCTTTTGTGCTATTATTTGTGATGTATTTTTAAGTCATGCCAAGGACACCTAGAACATATGGAGAGGTGCCCAGTCTTAGCATTTATATAAATCAAAATAAATACCTAAAACACAATATCTGGGGGTTAAATTCAATGAAGGGATCACTGGAGTGGGAAGATGTTGGGGCATGTTACTTACTTGTTGGGAGCTGAGAAATAAATCAGCACAGGTAAACTTCAAAAGGTTCAGGGCTTAGGAGGGCTGAGTATGCCGTTTGGATGGCTTCCAGACCTTGACAGAGGCAAGAAATCTCCTGGGATCAGACCCTCTTTTCAGCACTTCCAGCCACAACCCAGATGTGTGAAAATGAACAAAACAGAATCTAGAGCTTAACTATCTGTTTTCTGCCCATAGTAATTGTTCATAGTTCAGGTTCAAGTTTATGGATAATGTTTGGGCTGGTTCTTATTTTAGTCTGAACTGGATCTTCACGACTTCTTATCCCCCACCCAAACAACAGCCATCGGTCTGAAGACTTTGCTAGTGAACACTGGGGCTAGATTCTCATTACAGATACAGACCTGTGTGTTTTGGTTTTTTACAGTCTGTTTATTGATTGTCTCTGAGATTGTGTGACATGGAGAACACTGGGTTCTAATAGCTTTGAAGTCCCAAGCTATCCCCTGAATATTAACCATCTGTGACACCCACCATTACACTGTACGTGAAGCAGCCAAAATGTAAAATAAAATTAAATGGACATGAGTTACATCAAGCTATGGCAGTTGCAGCAAAATTGTATCCTGCCTTCACCGGTTATTGATGTGGATAAAGAACGCAGACATTTCCAAAGTACTGAGACAAGCTCAAACTACAGCAGTTGCCTGATTCTAACTTCACTATCACTTACTGTTCAGGGTCTGTCCAGAGTTCAGCCTCAGGATGTAAACTTCATCAGAACTTCCTAGCTCCTCATTTAATGAATAAATAGCTTAGAGGTGGAAAAGCCTCTTCTCTTCTCTGCCTGTCCCTATGGTATATTTTCTAGTGCTCTGTCTAGGTTAGTTTTAAATGACTCACGCATTTAAATCATTTAAAACTAGAAGGTGGTTGCTTGAGTAGGGCCAGTTCTGCAAATCTTACTCCATTGTGTAGTGCTTATGAAAATAGCCCACTCAAGTGAATGGGACTACTCCTGTAAATAAAAACAGCTCAAGGGAGTAAGGCCCTTAGTGATCTGAGGCAAATGGAACATTTACCCCCTTGTTCTTTGTAGATTGCACCAGCTTCCAATCTGCTCCCAAATGTGATTCAAGGTGTTGACTTTGCTTTATGCAGCTCTGCGTGGTTTGGAACTTGACTGCTAGAAATGCTCTCTCTCCCTATGGGCCGCCCCAAAGGGGGAGGCCAACTAGGCTTTTCTGCTGACCGTCACTAGATCTGAAGGTGAAAGGACTAGAGGCACCTGAGAGTCTTCAGCTCTGGAACTCACTTCTCCTGTTGGTCCAACTGAGCCCAACACCTCTGTTGAGTACGGGGCTTGGTGCAAGGTTTGTCTTTGTATTTGGGCTGGCATGGCTGGGTGATGTTCTGAGGGCAAAAGTTTATAATTGATACTGGTCGTTTTGTTATGCTGTTAAGGATGGTTCTATGATTGTATGTGTTCTTAGAGCTCCAGTAATTTATAAATAAATTAAATAAACAAAAGCGAGGGGGATTCCACCTTCTTTTCTTTGGCGACATTGATGAAATAGTTCTATTTAAACATCACAGGCCTTCTTCTCTCATCCACACCTGTGTAAACCAAAACGGAGTAATTCCACTGAAGTCAATGGAATTACAACTGTGTTAACCAGCAGAAGATCAGAATCAAGCCTATCTCTGTGGTGTCTGGGCACCATCCAGACTCACCTGGTTAAAACAAGGTCTTTACCTTGTTCTAACTTAAGCAAACAGCAAACTCAGTTGGAGTTTGCCTGAATAAGGACCAAGTAACAGGTAAGGGCTATGAAGTCCTACTTTTAGGAAATGCTTCCAAATATTCAGCCTACATGTTCCTTTGCTTATGTCATTAGACTGCTGCTCATTGCCCCCTTAGATCATCCTAAACAGTTCCTGTTATCTCTCTTTGGTGTTTAATCTTTTCCAACATTGGCAGATGGTCACATTCCACTGCCCACCCCTCAGATTTGTAGCTTCGTACATTTCTGATTATTGGCACTTCTTACTCAACGTGTCTTGGAACCTTTCAGTGTTCAACTTTCCCATTTGTCACATGGCTTTGTTTCCTTCAATGCCATAAAAGGAAATGATTGGTTAGCAGCCAGGGCTACCCATAACCCTTTAAAGAACATATCACCATTGAGTGGATGGAATGAAAATCTCTCAGTCTGGAGGAGGACAGTCTTTCAGCACATCCTCTTGCCAGGAAAATTAATGTGGCAATTGGACTTGTGGGGTGGAAAAAAACACTAATTATCTATGCAAGCCTGCTCTTAAAAAAATTAATTCAAAATTGGAAGCCCCCAAAGAATTCAAGCTACAGTGCCCTTTAAATCCTAAGGTCATCATTCTGATTTTACATGCATATGTTTTATACTGGTATAAGTCCATTGCCCATAGTGGTGTTGCTCTTGATTTACACCACTGTAGGGGAGATCAGAATCAGCCTCATCAATAGGAATTGCAGGTGCTTAGCATCTCTCAGGGCTGGGACTTAGAAAAAGTTCTTTGATTCATCCAGGAAGAGTTTTACCTTTTTTCAGAATTTGTCCTCTGGGCTAAAGTTGTTGTCACAACATCGTCCGGTGCTGACATTGCATCAGGGCATAAAGATAGAGCGTGGTGGAGCAGCATCACAACATGTTGACTTTAGCACTGGACTGGGAGCTAGGGGAGCTGGGTTCCACCTCTAACGCCACACTGATCTGCTGTGTGGGTCATTTCCCCGATATGTGCCTCCCCCCGCCTTTGTCTGTTAGGTTGTTAGTGTTTCAGGGCCTGGACTGTCTCTCACTATGTATATGGACAATGCTTAGCACAGTGGAACCTCGATCTTGATCAGGGCCTTTATGTGCTAGTGTAATACCACCGCTACTCAGTCTAATAATATGTCACGGCACTGAAATGCCAGGAATTAATTGGGAATTTACATTCCTGCAAGCTGGGCCTGGTGGACAGAGCTGTGAAAATGGGGATTCTCCTTGGGTGCATGGTAACCATACACCGCTCAATAAAAACCCATTAGAGAGCCCTGTGGAATATAGACAGACAAGGACTTCAGACTAGTCTGAGCATTTAGAGCCATCACTAATCCATGTCTCCCCACACTGCAAATATTTGATTGCCTAACAAATATGCTATTAAAGTCCCCAATGAAACATGGGGACCATTTGATTTCCCCCCATGAATAATCAGCTGGGGGATCATTCACTGTTTGCAATACAGTGATGAGTGCATAGTCTGGACAAGCAGAGCTTGTTGAGAATGACTTTTAGGGCTTCCTGCTGGCCTTGTTGCTAAGAAACAGAAAAAGCTACTATAATAGTTCCTGAGTGTGGTAGATGTGTTGTTAATAGGCAGTGTCACTTGTCCTGGGTGATCGCCTGAAGTCTGAAAAATTGCAGTGAAACATATTCTGGTACCTAGGCATCTAGGGGGCAGATTGGTATTTAAATGGCCTGTGGTGTTTGTGGAACAAATTTTTAAAGGGGTTTAGGCGCCTAAACAGGCAGATAGGTGCCTAAATCCACCATATGGGCCCTGCTGACATTTTCAAAGCTGTAGTTTAGGCACCGCCCAACCCCCTCAGGTGCCTAAGTCCCTTAAAAAGTTTCTTAAGCATCTAATTTTCCCCAGTCAGCATTTTCAAAACAGCCTGAGCGCTACTGCTTCTCCACAGTTAATGAGCTGCTCAGAACCTTAGCTCAAGCCGAAGCCCCAGAGGCCCCAAAGCAGGAGTCTCACGCTAGGCAGGGCCCAATCCTGTAGGTGGGATCTCAGCATGCCTAAGACTTGATACCTGGCAGACCCTCTGCAGCAAGGGAGCTGGATGCAGGCTACTGACCGGTGGGTGTGTGCATGGGGGTGGGGGCAGCTGGGGGTACAGGGAAATGAAGAATGAGTATGAAAGAGTCCTCAAACATGAGCAGGAGAGAGAGAGAGAGAAAGAAGAGCATGTTAGCTAGGACAGGGGTTCTCAACTTTTCCAAACGACTGGACCCCTTTCAGGAGTCTAATTTGTCTTGTGTACCCCACGTTTCACCTCACTTAAAAGCTACTTGCTTAGAAAATCAGACATAACAATACAAAAGTGTCACAGCCACTCTGTTACCGACAAAGGGCTGACTTTCTCATTTTTACCATAGTTATAAACTAAATCAATTGGAATATAAATATTGTACTTACATTTCAGGGTGATATTTGAGCCCGTTTTTCACTTGTGAGCCTTGTCTGAAGGCTGAGCCCCGCCACCCGGGGCTGAAGCATATAACTTAGCTTCACGGGGCCCCCTATGGCACGGGGCCCTGGGCAGTTGCCCTACTTGCTGCCCCCAATGCCGGCCCTGCACTTGCGACCCCCCTCAAACCTGTCCTCAGGTTGAGAATCATAGATCATAGAGAGAGAAACACTGATCTAGATGAGTTTGGGTACCCCCGGGAAGACAAATGTGTACCCACAGAGGTACACGTATGGCGTACCCCTGGTTGAGAACCACTGAGCTAGCGCATGGGCTATCTAAACAGCTGACCTGGTTTAGGTACCTAATTCCAGGAGAGGGTTCATGGCTGAGGATCCCGAGCAGAGGGAAGCGCCTCTCTCTGGCCCATCAGCCTGGTGCACCAAGTCACTCTCTTAAGTGCCTAAGCCCCTTTCCTCTCCCCACCCCTTTCCTCAGCACTTCCCGTCTGGCTAGCTCAGGTGGCTCCCAGTTCAGCTGTCTGGCTTCTGAAAATCCCTTTCTTAGGCACTTAACTATCCCATGCTCTCCATGGGGACCCTCGGTAGCATTGAGCTGCCTAACTCAGGGCTAAAAATTCCACAAAGCAGCAGGTTGTGTCAGGGTTAGGCACTGCTCCACTCAGCCAAGCAATGCCTAAATCACTTTCAAAAGCCAGCCGTGTGTGTCTAGAGGTCTAGGACTCTTGAGTGTGGTGTCTGTTGATTTAGTAGGAGTATTTAAAACAAGATGGGCTAAAGAAATTGCAGGCATAATTCCAGTGAAATCCCTGGATTAGCAGCATGGATAAATCTGGCCCAAAGTGATTCGATATACAAGACCAAATCCACACCTGGATTGAGTGATGGCAACACCAGTGAAGATGCACCAATTTACATTGGACTTGAATTAGAAGCATAGTCTGAACTCACAATGCAATTTCTAATGGGATCACTACTGCTAATCCTCTGGGGCCAGGGTATATCCCTTTAAGTGTCTGCTGGGTCCTGCTCTGTAAGATGCGGAAAGATGCTACAAACCTTAATCTTACTAGAGCAAATCTCCTTAGGCCAAATAAATCCCCAATGTTATTCCAATTGTTAAGAGAAATGTGGTCTCTTGTGGCACTAGGAATGTCTAAGAATATGTGGCACAAATGCTTAGATACCCCTGCTATAGGCATAGATAAAAACCATAGATATGTAGATCGATAAGAAGTATCCCCAATAGGATAAAGCATTCCAGAGTGATCTGGACTGGTGCTCCTGTACTTGATGACCCTGAAGCAGATGCCTCTTGGAATGGCATGTTCCTTTAGCCTAACCTTCAGGAAGAAAGTTGGTTATGTATGTAGAAGTGAAATTCTTGACACAGGCTGAAACAGCACATATCAGCTCTTTTTAACAGTGCTCTGTCTTTTTGTCCTATAGACTGACCTACTTTTAAGCAAAATGAACAGAGGTATTTTTCACTGTAACTTTGCCATTTCCATGGAAACCTTGTCTAAGGAAGTGCTTGTGTGAGTGTTTGGGGGAATAGTACGTAGAACATAACATTTGCTATATCGGATTGGACCACTGCTCTAGGAAGTCCAATATGCAGCATCTGGAAGGGATCATTTCCTGATGCTTCAGAGGAGGGCGTACTCCTTGCTGGTAGCACCATATTGTGTATACCAGGTGTGTTTGAATCTCTAAGTTTGTGCACACTGAGGCACTGGCATTTAGGGAGACTACTGTCAAGATTTGCAACAGTGATTAGTTAAGGCAGGGGAGGAGTGCAACCACACATACCTTAAAAGGGTCTCATTTTCAGAGGCGGGTGTCTCAGCTCTTTCTAAAAATCAAGTCCCTTGATGGTGTCTTAAGTTGGACATCTAAAAATGGAGGTACCCAAAATCGTATCCCCTTTTGAAAATCTTGACCTGAAACCTCCTTGTTGTCTATTGAGAGGTGAGGTGTAGTTTCAAAGAGTTTGAAAGGACTATCAGATCCTCTAGTCTGACCTCCTGTATATCACATTACATTTTACTCAGTTTCCCTTGTATTGAATTTGGCAGAAGCAGTGTCAGCCTCTCCCTCTGTTACTTTGCCAGTGGCCACAGACCAGTAACTTGTCTCTGATTAAAGTATATCTTCCAGAAACGCGTCCCGTCTTGATTTGAAGACATCAAGAGAAAGAGAATCCATCCACTTTCCTTTAGTAGTTTGTTCCAGTGGTTAATCACCGTCACTCTTAAAATGTTGTGCCTTATTGCTCATTTGAATTTGTCTGGCTTCAGCTTCCAGCCATTGGTCCTTGTTATGCCTTTCTGTGGTAGCTTTAGTACCTAGTATTTTCTCCCCATAAAGGTACTTATACACTGTAATCAAGTCACTTCTCAATCTTCTGTTTGCTAAGCTAAACAGATTTTTAGTTTTTCAATGAAGTCTAAATTTCCCATGAAAAAAACCTCATTTTCCAAACAGCCCTAATAAGCAATAGCTCAGTCTCTATATCAAATAAATTATGAGATAGACATTTTTCATAGATTCATAGACTTTAAGGTCTGAAGGTACCATTATGATCATTTAGTCTGACTTCCTACATAACACAGGCCAGAGAATTTTACCCAATAATTCCTGTAGCTAGCCCATAATGTCTGAATGAACTAGAGGATATCTGTTAAAGAGCCATCCAATTCTGATTTAAAGATTTCAAGTGATGGAGACTCCACCATAGCCCTTTTCAAATGGTTAATTATCCTCATGCTTATAAAACTGTGCCTTCTTTTCAGTTATGTGTGGCAGTTTGGGGAATTGGGCCCCTGCTAACCAGAGGAAGTTTAATTTGCACTTGTGGCCCCAGAGAGAAATACTAGTGACTGATCCATTATTCACCCAGCCACTAAATATTGTTGACTATTCAACAAAGAGCAGCTACCATTTGTACCAGTGATGATCAGTGAATCTGTGTTGATCATTATGCACACTTCAGGGGGGTTCCACTCCAAGTAATGGTGGGAAACAGAGCAGGGGAGATCAAATCAATCCGTGCAGCCCACATTCACATGCAGCTTTTGCTAGAGCCGAACCAGAGCCAAGTGGCACCGGATCTACCTCTTGTTCTTTGATTGAGATTATGCTCTAAAAACCCCAACAACTTTATTGCCAGTTCATGGGAACTGCAAACAAAACGCAGGTGGCTGCACAGTGAAATCCCCATATGGGGACATAAACATGAAGGAGCCATGGGATTCAATAAGTAGAAAGAGGGTGCATAATAAATACGTTAACAGTTGGAGGTGGACTCTTGTGCTGTCAGGTTCTTTCACTAGGAAGTTGCAAAGATGATGCAGAAATGATCAAATAGGAGCAGAGAGAGACACTCTGACAATGTCAAATACACGCAACAATATCAGCCCCAGCCTGCAAGGTCTGTTTGAAGCTAATTAAGCATGGGGAGGGCCTGAGTGAAGGTCTGAAATGCATTAGCACACCCAGCCCTCTGTTCAAGCTTTACACACGTTCAAGGGACCTTTATTCCAACAGCTAAAGCAACACAAGTGCCTTCCGTAAAGGTTCAGGCTCATCCCTCGAAGAAGTTAAAGACAGGAGAGTCGCAGCTTAGGAGTTCAGTGCAGGGTTGGAGCATTGAAGGAGCCACTGGGGTGGCATTCCTTATTTTGAAGGCAGTGCTCTAGAGAGGATGTCAGTCACCTTGTGCTATGCATTGCTCCCAGATATAATGAAAAGATGGTCCCTGCCCCAGAGAGCTGAATAGCTCAGAGGCTTGTGCATCCTTTGTCTGTGCACTAACGCTATAAAAAGACTACAGCTGTGGTGAAATTTTTGTCAGATGTCTCCTCTTCCCCCTACAAGCAGACTACAAGTTCGCTCTTGTTCTTGCTTTGCTCATCCAGCTGCTGCAGTAAATCGGCACTGCCTAGAATCCAACAAAGGCCTGGATGGGTTGGTGGCCAGGACTACATAGGATCTTTTAGAACTACATGCTTATATCCACTATACCCCCTTAAATACTGATATGGCTCTTATCACCATAGAACAGGGGTGGCCAACCTGAGCCTGAGAAGGAGCCAGAATTTACCAATGTACATTGCCAAAGAGCCACACTAATACATCAGCAGCCCCCCATCAGCTCCCCGACCCCGCTCCCAGCACTTCCCACCAACCGGCAGCCCTGCCAATCAGCACCTCCCTCCCCGCACCTCCCGATCAGCTGTTTCGTGGGGTGCAGGAAGCTCGGGGCGGGGGGAGGTGGAGGAGCGAGGGCACTGCAGGCTCAGGGGATGGGCAGGAAGGGATGGAGTGGGGACAGGGCCTGAGGCAGAGCCAGAGGTTGAGCAGTGAGCACCCCTTGGCACATTGGAAAGTTGGCGCCTGTAGCTCCAGCCCTGGAGTCAGTGCCTATACCAGGAGCCGCATATTAACTTCTGAAGAACCACGTGGCTCCAGAGCCAGAGGCTGGCCACTCCTGCCATAGAATCTGAGTACCTCGCAATCATTAGGGGATTGAATCTCCGCTACACCCCTGTCAGGAAGAGAGCTATTATTACGCCCATTTTACGAATGGGGACCTGAAGCATAGGGTAGATCAAGCAACTTCCCCAAGGTCAGACAGGCAGTCTGCGGCTGACTCAGGAATCAAATCTAAGTCTCTTGAATCTCAGTGCCCTACTGAGCCCTATCCACTATTCTTCCTATTTCTTAAAGGCTTTGATCCTGCAAGTCCTGGCATATGGGACAGGAGGGAGGGCAGGGTTGTGAGCAGAGGCTTTGCATGGGTGCAAACAAGGTTAAGTGCTCAGCGTAAAGTTCTGACATGAGTGGTAGTTAGCTTCAAGCACACTGACCATGCCTGTCTTAGTCTGTGGAGTCTCAGGTAAAGAGAGGCAGGGCGTGGGTGAAGAATGGGTGCGTTTGGGGGACATGGTCTTAAATACCATCCTGTTGTGCTAATTAGAAGTTTAGCGGCATTGTCTGCTCTTAAGCCTCACATAGTAGGCAGGAGTGGTTTGGGAGCTGGCTGCCCAACAGTGCCCTCAGTATTGCAGGATCAAGTTCCCTTGCACTCCTCGTCCTACTCGACACTTTTCCCATGCACTTATCTGAACAGCACTCCACACTTGTGCTGTGCAGCATTAAGGCCTGGGTGCATGGAATGAAAAGGTCAGTTTCCAGGAGGCCTGTCTCTCAATATGCTGGGAACAGAAATGTGGTAATCAGGCTTGTGACCTAAATCATATTGGACATGCTTCCCTAATCTCCAGAATATAATATTGTAAGGAAAGAATTACAGCTAAAGCACACATCAAATTCTAGAAAGCTGCAGTGACCCACACTGGAGAAGAAAGGCCGGGGGGCGGGGAAAGCGGGGGAAAGATTTCTGTGGGACATGTTATTAGAGCATATTGATTGCTAAACCAACCCAAGCAAACCAAGCAACCAAAAACCCCGCCCCAATTCATGATTGTGTTTTACAAATAAAAGGACTTAGTTTGGTGTGTTGCAATTTTCTGGGCATGTTATTTTTTATTCATGAGTATTCAGCAATTGCATGATAATAATAATGACAAAAATGTCACATATTTTAGCAGGAATTATTATTCACCTAACAATCTACACTGGGTGTATGTGTGCTGCAGTATTCATGCAGGTCTCCTTTTAAGCACTTCCATCATCCAATCAGAGAGCAGAAACAATACTATGTGATTCAGGTGACCAACCACATAACATGAATAATGAAGGGAAACAAAAGAGGTGAACCATTTGTCAACAATGCTTAGTCAGAAAATTGTCCATCCATGCTATCTGACAAGTGTTTTCAAATAACAGACACATAACCATTTCCATACCATTCTGGTTTGGTTTTCAATCATTTCCATACCAAATGGGTCTCAACCATTTCCATACCATCTATAAAAACACCATGAGCAGGAGCTCTGTTATCTTATTGTCCCAGTCGAATTCTCTCTCACTTGCTCTCTTTCTTTCAACACAGCTTTACTTCCTTCTTCTAGGCTGGAATTCTAAGAGCTGTTCGACAACTGAAAGGAAAAAAAAATCACAAAAATGCTTGGAATCCCCCTAATTTTCATCACAATTTTCTGACCAGCTCTAATAAGAGGAGAGGAGCGGTGAAAGGGTTCAGAGAAAGTTGGCATGATGTAGAGAGAACCCTAGTTATTAGGTTAGAAAGGGACTGAATCCTTAGGTGCTTCCAAAAGGAGAGTCTTTTTTATCCCAGGATTTTGCTCCAAGAGAGTTTTAGGTATAAAGGGAAAGGTTTATATAGCTCTGTGAAGAAGGGGTTGCCATCTGTATATGTTTTCCTCCAATTGAAGCAATGGCTGATGGGAGGAAAGGGAATGGTTAAGACTGTAAAAGCCTGAAGTAGAGCTGAAGGTAGAGCTGGTGAGAAAATCTTTGATGGAACCATTTTCCAGGGATGAATGCAGTTCTGTCAAGGTTGAAGAGCTTCGCAAAATCATGTTGATTTCACCAAAAGTTTTGTTTGGGTAAAAAAATAAAAAAGCCGGGGGGTGGGGGGGGGGAGAGGGGAGGCTGGAAATCTCCAACAATACTGAAACATCCCGTTTTGACATTTTTGGAATGAAACATTTCGCTGTTTTCTTTCGCGATGATTTTTTATTTTGAAACTCTTCAATTTAGTGTTATATGATACACATTTAAAAAAATTGAAATAGAAACAAAATATTTCGATGTTGTCAACATGAATGCTTTCCTTGGCCCTAAGCATTTTTTTTTCTATGGAGAATTTTGAAAATATTGGGGCTTGCTCCTAATCTGAGCAATTTTTTTTTTTAAATCTCAAAATCCGGTCACAGAGAATTTCCATCCTCCACACAGCTTTAGTTGCAAGAATTAGTCTAGGTGTGTGCAGACAAGAGGAAACTATTTGCAGTCTCAGGTTCCTCTCACCAAAGGCTTCATGATGAATCCTACCTAGTTAGGAGGCTTGTTTTCATTTTGTATTGTTTTATTGATTTATCTTATCTAATAAACCGGCATCTAGAGATTGCCTAATTTAAAGGATATTGTCCCTTATATGCCAAAAACTAATGGAGAACTTCTGCTAGCTGAAGACCAGAAGCTCCCAAGGTCTCTCCCCTGTGCAGTGTATGTGCTGCTTAACTGGTAGTGTTACATATCTATGTGACCTGCTGCGACAGATTTGCTGCAGTATTTTACAACTCCATACCTGGAAAAAGTTCTCATGCACTCGCAAATCCCACCTATCCACAGTATTAATAGTTACAATCATTAAATCAATTTACACATACATGGCTCCTTGATAAACTCACAAGGACAATATTGAATCAGTGTTTCTTCCCATAGCCAGAGTAGAAACACAGTATGATCTC
Source organism: Trachemys scripta elegans (assembly GCF_013100865.1). Classification (NCBI taxonomy): domain Eukaryota; kingdom Metazoa; phylum Chordata; order Testudines; family Emydidae; genus Trachemys; species Trachemys scripta. The sequence continues at coordinate 21,286,799 of NC_048304.1, forward strand.
ATGTTTAATTGGTGGGTAGTGGTCAGCAAGAGTGGATGAGTCACAGAGCTGAAAAGAGACCCATCAAACTGCTTCCAGTCTTTTTTCATTCCCTGTTTCCTGACAGTCCACGGATCACACTTTCCTCCCACTATTTAACTGGAAAAAACGAGCCCCTTTCAGAAGCGTGGATGTCAGCAGGTATCCAGGTTGTCCCTTTATGTTCTTCAGGCTATACAGTTCCCTGGCTCTATCTTTATGCTAATAAAGGCAGAAGTCTTGTTATTGGCTGATTTTTTTCCTTCAGAGTTCCTTAGTGTTAGATGTTATCCATCTATCCATCCAATTCAGGTTTTTATAAAGTAGCTATTGGGTACCACAGACTTTTATCACAGGTAAAAATCAGTCGTCACCTAACAAATCTCTAACTAAAGTCAGTCTCCTTAGCTCAGAATTCTGCCTTATTGTGAAGAACTTTTTCCTCATAACATTTGGGTTTTAGGTACTGGATAATGGAGATTTTCCCAGCCTAAAGGGAGCATTGATTCAGGTGACATGATATGTGGTAGGGCTTGGCTCAATTTCCATGTTTGACGCTGGCATCTCCAGTCTACATGAACCAGATAGGAAGCAAAACTATGGTTGCTAAATTGATAGCCATTCCTTTTATTAATCTCAGTACATTAATTAGAAACAAGTCCCAAAATATTTGATATCAAATCCATCCCTAGGAGAGTTCCAACAAGGATGAGTTTTGCCAATTCATTCGGAGTATTAAAAATGACATTTCATGAGAATGGGCACGTCTTTTGGAAACAATACGCTACATTTCTGAGATCATGTATACTATAAGATGTAATTTCCCAGCAAGTTGTGTCATATCGGCTGAAATGCAACTATACAACTCTCAAGCATCACAACTCGACATTTCAGCTCAACTTTAAAGAAAAGGGCATTGGTGCCTCTGATCTGGATATCTGCCAATAATTCCAACAAGGCATACCTAGCCGAAGGATAAAAACAGCAGTTTGTTGATGGCCAGATCATCACATAAGCAGTTCAATACATATTTAGATGACACTATAATGAGCAACTGCAGAAAGAGAAATCACAGAGTGCAGTGCAAAAATATCTGATGACTGTGAGGAAGTGAGGTAGCTGAGAAAACTGAGAGAAGAAAAGACAACTATGCAATTTGGTTTGACTGTATTGTATAACATTCTGAAACTTTAACGACAGAAAAACAAATCTGGAGATAGGAGTGTAACTAGTACTGCATTGCTTAGCTATCAGAAGGAGATGGATCTTAAACAAAAAAAGAAAGAAAGAGGGGAATTAAGAAGGAAGAGAAGAATGAGAGTAGATGCTAAAATAAAAAGCACAAGTAAATAATATAATATCTAGTTCTTACAGAACTTTTCATCAATAGATTTCCAAGTGCTTCACAGAGGAGACAAGTATCATTATCCCCAGATGGGGAGACTGAGGCGCAGGGCAAGGACATGATTTGCCCAAGATCATCCAGCAGTCCAGTGGCTGAGTTGGGAATAGTACCTATATCTCCTGTGTCCCAGACTGGAAGTATATATATTATGCCACACTACCCAATCCTGCAAAGTTACTGAGTAAAGCTGGTTAGAAAATTTTAGAAAATTTGAATTTTTGCCAAAAATATGGTAAGAAAGTACTCATGGCAAGCCTACTAATGATAACTCAAAATACAAGGTATGTAAGGTAATATCTTTTACTGAATGATAAATATCTCCCACAATTCATCTTTCAAGATTCATGGGTCCTACACTTGCCTGTCACAACATGTGGTGTACCTCATCCAGTGCATTAACTGTCCTAATAAGAACTGTGTGGGTAAAACCAGACAATCACCATATTCTCAAAATAACTCACACAGAAAAATGATAAAAGATGAAAACACCATATCACTCATGTGTGAACACTTTTCACAAAGTGATCATTCCATATCGGATCTTTCAATACTCGTCCTCAAAGGAAAACTACACAACACCTTCAAAAGCTGAGCCCGGGAACTTAAATTCATAGCTAGACACTAAAAACCATGGACTTAACACTGGTTTCATGGCTCATTACAACAATCTGTAATACACACCTGCCTGCTAACCCTTAATGGTTCATTTCAATCAGTTTTGGATAAGAATCTAACTCTTATGGGCCACTCCTTCACAAGTGGCTTTCTACAATGTTTATTACCCCTTAGGCCATGTCAACACAGTTATTAAATCACTTGTGTGTGTGTGTGTGCACACCTGGCTCCTTGTGTCAGTGGACTAGTACCAATTGTATTGTCAGTGTGGGGCATTATGGATGGCTCCTGGAGGCCAGTAACAGTTGTCTACACTGACACTGCATTGACCTAATTACATCAACCATGACTCTACGCCGCTCAGGGAGGTAGTGTTACTAAGGCCTGGTCTACACTAGGGAGGGGGGGGATCGATCTAAGTTATGCAACTTCGGCTACGTGAATAACGTAGCTGAAGTCGACGTACTTACCGTGGTGTCTTCACTGTGGTAAGTCGACGGCTGACGCTCTTCCGTCGACTCTACCTGCGCCTCTCACCCTGGTGGAATACTGGAGTTGACGGGAGAGTGCTTGGTGGTCGATTTATTGCGTCTAGTCTAAAAAATAGTATAAAAAATATAAAAAAGTATAAAAAAATCAGGATGGGGGTCGGGGGTAATAGGTGCCTATATAAGAAAAAGCCTCCAAAATTGGGACTGTCCCTATAAAATCAGGACATCTGGTCAACCTACATCCTATATTAAGTTCAAAGTATCTCTACAAGGCAATGTAAGTCCACAGTTAGTGGGACTTGAGTCAGCTGACCTGTGTTAGGGAACCCTGGGCTTGAGCATCTACACTGTATTTAAACCCTATGTTAAAACTTTTCTAACCCGTGCTTGAACCTACATCTCTGGCATCCACGTGCTAGTGTGCAGACCTGACCCACTGTAACCATATCCTAGAGTCTCTAGCACACACCACCCCAAAATGTGGCCACTCTAGCCCTAGGACTGTGGTGCAATGTGGGAAAACTTTACTGCCTGCCCTGCACGTTACCAGGAAGGAGCTTGCTTTGCAAAAGGCTTGATCCGTTCACTCTCCATTGCAAGCCCAGGAGGATTTCTGACATTGGGTTTGCAGATCAGTGATCAGAACAGAACGAGTTAACGCTGACCTGAGCAGCTGCTGTTTGCCAAAGTGGGGTCCTTCTGTTTACAATGGAATGGGATTGCAGATCATTGGGATAGAGAGGATTCAGGAGGTTGTCCCATGGAATTGTGGGATACTTCCGGATGACTCCCAGGACCCGAGCCAAGCGCGGCTATTGCTACACTGTAAAGCAATAGGGCTCAGGCCCTGGGTCCCGGCTTGATTTGAGCTCGGACCTTCCAGCCCTGCAGGGTCCTGGGACTCTGGGTCCAAGCTCTGGGTTAGCCCAGTTGTGGTGAAGATGTGCAGAGGATTAGCTTGAACCCAGGCTCAAGTACAGGGCTGTATTGCAGTGTAGACATGCTCTCAGGCAGTCTGATTTCTTTCCCCAAACCTAAAGAAGAGCTCTGTGTAGTCTGAAAGCTTGTACCTTCCACCAATAGAAGTTGATCTAATAAAAGATTCACCTCACCCACCTTGTCTCTCTAATATCCTAATATCCTGGGACCAACACAGCTACAAGACTGCAAACAACTGAGAAAAAAAGGCCATCACACACCGATCATAAAAAAACCCAACTTACAGTGCTCTGAGATAGAAACTCTCCCCCTCCCCATTGCACTTTGGGTCTGAACTGTTGTTGGCTATTCAGAAAGTCAGGTTCTTGAAGGTCAGGGACCTGGGCTTCCTGAATGTGTTGTATGGTGTCGAGCACATTGTCAGCACCTTACTAATAAATAATGATTATTTTATAATAAAGTGGAAAGATAGAAAACAAAACAAGGATGTTCCAAAATTCATAGCAATACTCTCCATTTATAAAGTGCCTGTCATCTGAAGCTCTCAAAATGCTTCCATAAGCCAAGGAAACAGATGCAAGTTAGAAACCTTAAGAGGGAATGAGTAGCAGGAAGAGTCTATAAAAGACCAGAGACAGCATTAGTGTAGGAAAAAACCAACTGCAAGATGATGTAATGATTCTCCAAATGCTCTCCAATATGCAGGCATACGTTTTTTTGTATGTATATAGCACCTTCCACTGGAAGATCACAAATAGTTTACAAACCTACACAGACTTACCTTCACAAGGCTCTTGTGTTCCTACCCTCATTTTACAGATGGCAGAATTAAGAGAGAGGTGAAATGACTTGCCCAAGCTCAAGCATAAAGTCTGAAGTAGAACCACAATCAGAACCCAGGTGGTCTCTTGGCTTCTAGTCCTGTGTGTTAACTACAAGATCATTCCTCATCCCCTGAAGATTTACCTCAGTGTTTCTCAAACTGGGGTCACCACTTGTTTAGGGAAAGCCCTTGGCGGGCCGGGCCGGTTTGTTTACCTGCCCCATCCGCAGGTCTGACCGATCGCGGCTCCCACTGGCTGCGGTTCGCCGCTGCAGGACAATGGGGGCTGCTGGAAGCAGCGGCCAGTAAGTCCCTCGGCCCATGCCGCTTCCAGCAGCTCCCACTGGCCTGGAGCAACGAACCGCAGCCAGTGGGAGCCGCGATTGGCCGGACCTGCGGACGCGGCAGGTAAACAAATCGGCCCGGCCCACCAGGGGCTTTCCCTGCACAAGCAGTGACCCCAGTTTGAGAAACACTGATTTACCTCTTCTGGGACCAAAAAAAAAAAAAGCCCTTTTGTGAACACATCAGCCATATGTCCCTCAACAGTCTTACGATGAGTGCACAATCATTGCAGTTCAGTGCACAAGTGGCATCCTGATTTGTGAAGGACCTTATATGGGTTTCCCAATGCAACACTACCCTTAGGCACTACCCCCCGCTCCCCCCCCTTCCACAAGAGGCTGTAATCTGCTCTTGTCCAGGGGCGGATGGAGCCCATATTAAACAGAAACTTCATTGAAAAAAAGCTTCAAAAGGGAACGATTTAAATGAGTGACTCTTCTGTATATAAAGAGCGCTTTCCACAGGTAGGCAGCACAAGAATAGATGGAGACCTGTCAAAAAATGATACACAGGCAGCTAAGTGAAGCTCTAGCATTCATCAAGAAACAATGTTATCAAAGATGAATAGCTTGGAAACTGCTTTCACGAACATTTACACAGGTCTTCACCTCCTGGCAACACAGAGACGTCAATGTCGTTATACCGCGCTGACTCATAACAGCGCAGGAGAGCTTTGCACAAAGCTTTGTTATTTTTTAAATTTTTTAAAAGGGTCTACTCAAAGGTGAAGGGGAAATAACACAAAGGAGTTGTTCCAAATTGGTTCAAAGAGAAGTTGTTTTCAGACTCCTTGCCACGCTTTATTAGCATGGAAATTCAATAATCTCATTAATTACAGAAAATAATGTAAGGTGGATCCGCTGGGCTATGGTACAATTTGAGCTCTGCTTCTGTGGGTAATTGCCAATGACATGTCTGAGAGAAATATCACAGAGATACATAACAAAGGGCAGCTCTGCTTTACAGCATAGATCTTGTTGCTATGGAAACTTGTCTTTGCTCCCATCCTGGAGCTAGATGATTTATGTATGTGTAAGAATTTCCCTTTTGAGGAGAGAGAGAGAGAGAAAGAGAGAAATACCTCATTCTCTTTCTCTCAATCATTCTCTCTTTATTATAACTTCCTATGCATTATAATCATTGTCCATCCATCTGTCCATCCATTCATCCCTTCGTGGTTGTGTTCTCTTTCTTTCTTAATACACATTTGATGATCTGTGTGTGAACACAATATTGACACAAACTGGTTTGTGACTGTGTGTCTGCACACCATTGTCCTCTACTAAGCTGAAGAACTCTTGTATGGTCTGTCACCTCTAAAGTCCTGCTAATTGCTAATATCTGCCTAAGGCGGTTCTTTCTCTACAGCAACAGGGACTGGTGCTTTTGCAGCTGGAAGCTTGAGGTTTTGTCCCTTCCATTGCAGGGAAGTTCCCAATAGTCATGTGCAGCATAGTGACACACGTGCCATTTCTTCGCAGCCATGGATTTGTTAGTGTTTTGGCAGCACAGAAGGAAATGTGGGTCAGGAGAACACACAGCCTCTGTGAGCGTGGAGGACACTCAGATGGCCACAGAAGAACTGCCTTGGGCCGGTGCTCAGAAAGTTCTACATAGGTTCATAGGGCTGGTTGTGCTGGTGTAGGATGTTTGAAGATGGTGGCGTTGGGGAGCACAAAAAGGAAAATGTCAGAGGTCCAGGAGCAGTGCCCCAATGGAATGTCATTCCTACAAGGACTTTCCTTCGTCCATTTACTTGCATTAACTCTGGAAAAAAGCATCATTGTACAGGAGTGGTCTCTCTCTCTCTTAAACAAGGGATTGAACCTCTACCATTCACCTCAGCTCGTTTGCCATTTTACATTAATTTTTCATGGATCTACCCAGCAGGACTGCCGATTCCCAGCTGGATTTGTGCAGTGGGCAGAGTACAGAAATTTGATATCCTAATCCAGAAGACTGCAACTTTGGGTGTAGCACTACTAAGCTCACATTCCTGGCCCATGAAATATTTCAGTGGTATGTTGACTGGCTAAGGTGCTTCCAAGTTGAATAGGTGATCTCTTTAAATACAGTACTGTCTGCCAGGGGGCTGTCAGATGCCCCAGTATGGCTACACATACATGCATGTCCCACTCCCAACTAATTACTCATTCCCCCTAACATCCAGCAGTTTAAAGACAAAGACCTGAAAAACAAAGACCTCATACTCTGTAAAGTTCAGCTACAGCAGACAACAGAATCTGGCCCTTCGTATGAAAAGGGATATAGAACGGGGATGTCAGTTCTTTGAGAAACAATATAATGATCTTTAAGGCTCTGATACTGCAAATCTTGTGTATATGGATAACTTTATTCTCATAAGTCGTCTTATTGGGGTCAATGGAATGAGACCTCTGCATAAAGTTATTTATGTAGCTATTTACAAGATTGGGGCCTAATGTAGAAATCCTACTCACTTTAATTTTGAGCGAAGGTGCAGACACATATTTACTCACTGTGGTTCAGGATAGATCTTTTGGAAGTCATCAAGCATCCCTATAAGGCCTAGCGCGTATCTGAAATATAATTTCATACTTGTACTTTTGCCAGGTAGCCTGGCATTATCCAGACACAATATTTTATTAGGAAGAGGCATATAATTTTTGTTCTCTTGATGGTTTGTAAACAACTGTGCTCTCCTAGGTTAAATCAGGATTTCAGCATTTTAAATTTTCCAAAGAACAGTGTGAGCCTCTTAATCTGAAAGAAAGAAAAACGTCCATATTGATGAGCTCCTTCTTTCAGCCCTGAAATTCACGGATCAGTAAAATTTTCCTCTAAGTTCAGAGAGTTGATTACAAGCCTAGTCTATCAGTTCTATGCCACCTTGGCAGAGACCTCCAGGGTAACTTTCTTCCACTGTGACCTGCTAGGGTCTCACCCTTGATGTTGGTTCAGGACTGCTAAATCATGAAATGGAAGCACAGGGGAAACTATTTATGCAAAAATTATAAGAAGAGCCATGTGGCATTTGGAGAGCGCCTTGCTCTGTAATTTCTCCGGCACCCATCAGGTGTTTGCTCTTTTTCAAAAAACATATTTTTAATTCCTGTGTAAGACCAAAGTTAATCACTTGACACAACTAATCAATTCTTTGTAGCAGACACTTCGCTCCACCCCCCGCCATGAATTTGTGGCTGAGGACTAGCCATTAGCTCCTCCCCCAGCCTTCTCACTCATCCTTGGTTTTCAATTCCTTAAGGATGACAAATACCCTTATTAAATGTTCCAAAATCAATTATATTAATAAAGCCTAGGGGGAGTTGAAGGGTTGCTGTTCAGAACTCACCTTTAATTATCCAGGGTGTTTACTTCCCCCATTGATGGAACTGTCTAACTTTATGAGAGAGCACAGACGGAATTGCAGTGTCCAACACACTTGTTCGCCCTGGAGACGTGTTGCTTTATTATCATCATCATGAGAGCCTTTTACTTCTGTTTTGCATTTGAATGGTGCCTTAAAAAGAGTTGCCAACTTAGTTCCGATGCAATATGATCTAGAGACAGTCCCAGCTCCACACTGCATATCACACAGAGTAATAATCCACAATATATGTTCAATTATAACATTGCTCTAAGCCATGCAACCTTGTTTATGCACTAGGCAATGCTCTGTGACCTGCAGCTATACCGCAGTACCTGACACGGGGTATATTACCTCGCAGTAACTCACAGCAAATCAGTTTAAGGTGCATTATGATACATGATCCTTGGTGTGTTTGAATAGCCTGCACTGTGAGTGGTCTCTTTCTTTCAATTACATCCTCTTTGCCACAAGGAACTACTGACAAGAGCTTATTATAAAAATAATCCCCTCAGAACTGGTGGCTTTATAGATGTCTCTTTAATGGGCAGGTCAGGATTGAGATGCACAGGCAAGAACCACGTGGGGGAAGCAGCTCTAGGAGACCCTCGCTCTCATGAGCACTGAATCCACTCACTCTTCCCTTTCTTAAAGAAAATTTAAATGGATGGATGTTTCCCTCCTAGTTTAGCAAAAGTGGATTGATCAGGGATGTAAAAAGAACAGGGCTGGAGATGAGATTCCAGGACAAATTAATCTCGGGTATAACTCCAGTGGGGAGCAGTATGGGAGGGGAACTAAATCCTGCCCTTTTCAATTGCCCTTCCCTGATCCTGCTTACGTGGTCAGAGTGCAGTCTGCTCATCTCACCAACCCTCTTCAGGGGTCCAAAACACCTGGCCAGAGTGGTGAGAAAAGACTCCAGTCAAAAACCCTGGACTCAATTCATTCATTCTCTGCTTGGTTCTTGACTTGACAAGTGCATCTGGCAGAGCAGAGTGTTGATGGGTTGGGGATGAAAATAGCATAATGGAAGGGAGGTTAGGTGCTCTCCTCTGGCACTAGCAGTGCAAGGGTGGGACAAAGGGCAGGACAAGGAGGAGTGAGAACTAAGGAGACAAAAGAAAATTTCCCCTTCATCCTTATGCAGTCTCTCCCCAGCACAGAGAAAAATCTCATTCAGCCCCTGCCTGAAGTTTGGCAGCTCTGGAGCCGAGAGGCAAACTGCCTTGAGCCTCTTCCTAGCAAATGTAATCCCAAAAATGTAATCTCTACCTGGTGGTCACCGAGCAGCAAGGTTCTTCCCTACATCCCATGGGATCAACTTGGCTGCAGGTGACAAAGAATGAATGGGAGATTGGCCACTAGAAAGATGGACAAATATAGATAGATGTATTTCCTACCACCCATTGGTGCCTGGAAAGAAAAATGCCATTTACTGCTTTAGAGTTAACTCGTTTATGAGATAAGATCACTCAAACCAGTCATCAAACTGGATAATGAGACAGGCCCCATTTCAGGGAGATTATTGCTTTATTATGGACAGAACATTCTGCAGATGTCTTAATTTTACAAAATTCATTTCACATTATCAAGATTTCTTGTCTATCTTATTTGATTTAACATTTGTTAAGAGCGATTTGTCTCTCTGATACTTAGGACCAGTGCAGTCCAATCAAGCAAATTGTCTGTAATTTAAGGCATTCCTGGGGGATTCATATTAGCATGGGACCTTTTGGTTTAGGGTGTTTTTTTTTTTTAAATACATTCTGCATTAATGATTTCCCTCATGAGTTCTTCTTTTATCTGAGTCTTTCCTGCCAATATGCCCATGTAGCACAGTTCTAGATAAATCAGAACTGCAGTGCGGAGTGGCATGAAAGCAGAGCCACAAAAATCTGATTGAAGTTGTGAGCGAGTGAGAGAAATGTGAGCCCCTCAGAATCTGAATTAATTACAGATTGTATTAGCATCTGACGGCGCCTGAGGGAAACTTGCCCTTTTTTTCTTATTTTAAACGCAGAATTGCATGTAAAGGCATTTGGGGGTCATGCCTGGGAAACCTTAGATTGGACAACACCGCAGCACCAAAACTGCTCATGGCCCTGGAAGAGCAGGGAGTGGAGCAATCAGTCCAGGCCAATGGAACTATTGCAATAATTGGGATCTAACAGGTCTACCAGGAGCTGAGTTGTTCTGCTGTGTATCCCAATCAATACATTTCCAAATTTTTGCATGAGTTTTCTGGTGTGTTCGCCATGGAACTAAGGAGGCTGAGATCTCTGTACTCAAAACCCCAAACTCTGGGACACCAAACCCTGGGTTCCTGCAGAACAGTTGTGACTGGTGGGTGCTGAGCACTCCCTATATTTTTCCCCAAAACGAGGAGTCCTTGTGGCACCTTAGAGACTAACAAATTTATTTGGGCATAAGCTTTCGTGGGCTAAAACCCACTTCATCGGATGCATGCAGTGGAAAAGACTGTAGGAAGATATATATACACACACAGAGAACATGAAAAAAATGGGTGTTGCCATACCAACTCTAACGAAACTAATCAATTAAGGTGGGCTATTATCAGCAGGAGAAAAAAAACTTTTGTAGTGATAATCAGGATGGCCCATTTCAAATACTTGACAAGAAGGTGTGAGTAACAGTAGGGGAAAAATTAGCATGGGGAAATAGTTTTTACTTTGTGTAATGACCCATCCACTCCCAGTCTTTATTCAAGCCTAATTTAATGGTGTCCAGTTTGCAAATTGATACCAGTTCTACAGTTTCTTGTTGGAGTCTGTTTTTGAAGTTTTTTTGTTGAAGAATTGCGACTTTTAGGTCTGTAATTGAGTGACCAGGGAGGTTGAAGTGTTCTCCGACTGGTTTTTGAATGTTCTAATTCTTGACATCTGATTTGTGTCCATTTATTCTTTTGTGTAGAGACTGTCCGCTTTGGCCAATGTACATGGCAGAGGGGCATTGCTGGCACATGATGGCATATACCACATTAGTAGATGTGCAGGTGAACTAGCCTCTGATGGTGTGGCCGATGTGGTTAGGTCCTATGATGCAAACAGGGAAAGATTAAGAATCAGTTCTCAAAACTGGATACTCTCATAAAAAGCCAGCCTTCCACACAAACTTCCTTGTGGCTGGACTTTACAAAAACTAGACAAGCCACCTAACAATATTGTTAATCTTTCCAGCTATACTCTTAGCCCAGCAGAAGAGTCTGTCCTATCTCGGGGCCTCTCCTTCTGCCCCTCCACCCCCACGAACATGTTACAGTTCTGCGGTGACCTGGAATCCTACTTTCGACGTCTCCAACTTAAGGAATATTTCCAACACACCTCTGAACAGCACACTAATCCACAGAAACCTTCCTACCAACACTACAAAAAGAAGGATTCTGTGTGGATTCCTCCTGAAGGTCGAAACAACAGACTGGACTTCTACTTAGAGTGCTTCCGCCGACATGCACGGGCTGAAATTGTGGAAAAGCAGCATCACTTGCCCCATAACCTCAGCCGTGCAGAACACAATGCCATCCACAGCCTCAGGAACAACTCTGACATCATAATAAAAAAACTGACAAAGGAGGTGCTGTCGTCATCATTACCCTCTGATCCCACTGAGGGTTACCAAAAGAAACTACACCATTTGCTCAAGAAACTCCCTGAAAAAGCACAGGAACAAATCTGCACAGACACACCCCTAGAATCCCCACCGGGGGTATTCTATCTGCTACCCAAGATCCATAAACCTGGAAATCCTGGGCGCCCCATCATCTCAGGCATTGACATCCTGATAGCAGGATCGTCTGGCTATGTAGACTCTCTTCTTAAGCCCTATGCTACCAGCACTCCTAGCTATCTTCGAGACACCAGCTGTGTCAGCACACTGGGGGACGTACGCTACACCAGGTATAGGGGCTGATGCACAGTACTTCCTTGCCCACAGCAGCAGGATACAGGGAAGCTGATTATGACTGTTAGCCAAAATTTGATTCCTGAACTTGCCTGGGGTCGCACAGCTATGTGCTGCCCCTTCCACAGGGTTTATGGCAAAACCATGATCGAGCCCTTTACAACTAGCAAATATTCTTGGCAAATGGGGCTGGTTCACACAGAGAAGAAAAAGGATACGTTTGAAATGAATACTATTTCCAAGAAATAACTGGACTGGGACAATCAGGGACAGCACCCTTTAGCACCACCCCAGTGAACATAATGCATAGATCTGGCCATGATCTTGGTATGCAGCCAAGCAAACCAACATTAGTGGACACCATGACTCTTAAAAGTTCTGTATTAAACTGCAGAGAATGAGCTCAGCCAGATTAGGTTTGCTTTTGTTTCAAAGGACCTGGAGCAGGACTACTTAGATTTTATATGAATGTGTGGGTGGGTGGGGGATCTTTAATGATCTTTTCTCCCATCTGCAAACCACAGATTTGGCTTTGAGCCTGCGATCTGCTCAGTAGCACCGTGGCTGAAATACTATTTTCATTCTTGCTTTTATTGTTGTTTTATCCTTTCCATTTTGCTTCATTTCCGATTGTTCCCCACTTTACTATCCTGGCTTATTTCATTATTCTCCCTTGATTTCTTTTTTGCATGTCATGCACTTATCTATTTGGGTAATCAATGCACATATACACACACAAGAAAAAAAATCAATAAAAATCTGTTTAGGAAAATATCAAAGAAAATGCAGAGACAGGAGCCCCAGGATCTGACTAACTTAAAACTAGACTGGGCAACGCTCAGGGCAACTCTGTAGGAACAGTCCTGTGCTGGCCACCATGGGATGGACTAGATGATTGAATAGGCCTTTATCATTACTAGATTATATGGCCTCATGGATCCATTTGCTTTAGAGACGCATCCTCACAGCTACCACCGGTGGGCCCGGTATATCTCAATATTCGCATGAGCAGCCACTGGAGGAGCAAGTGATTCTTCGGAAGCCACTCTATCCTCTTCCCACTGCCTCTGAGGCTGAGGGACAACTCTGTGACCCTCTCCCCCTTTTCTGACCTGAAGAGCAAGAATCCCCCACTCCAGAACCCACTGGTACTCATGTGTCACCCCCTTACATAACATGAAACACGCACACTTTAGTGCCACAAACATCCTCCCTGTCATGCTAGAAGGTTGCAGACCCTGTTTCGAGAGAAATTAATCAAGCAATCATTTATATGTTTCCCTTTGCTAATGATCCTTGATCCATGAAGGAAACCCTAATGACTTTAGGCTACACAAAGCCATTCCACGCTACGAGCATGACTGTTAATACGGCTGCCATCAATAGAACATTTGTAAGATAGAGTCAAAAGGAGATCTTTACAAAGCTCAGCACAGTGGGGAAATGATGCACTTCAAGGGCAATGCTGTTTATATAAGCTTGGTGATGAATCCTCACTTAACCTCCTTTGTGGTACCGTGCAGGCTAGTATCTCAGAAGCGATTGCAAAACCACCCTCTGTCGTGCACGTGGCTCATTAGCGCACAGGAGCAAGAGCACGTAGCTAAGGAGGGAGAGGGAGAGAAGTTGATCTAAGAAGCAGCACTCCGCAGCATTTGGAGTCAGGCGTGGCCCGACAGTGCTTACTTCCCAACACAGCCCCTTTGGATGGTGCCATACGTAGTGTTCCAATATGCAAGTGGACAGAGAAAAATAAAGGGGGGGTGTAAGCGTGCGGGATGCACCCCTGCGGCGCCTCCTGCTGATCCTCTCAGGGAATGAGCTCTTTTCTGGTCTGTCGCTGGCATAGCCCTTCCTTGAGGGCTCGCGTGGGCCCTGCGAGTTCCGTGGGGGCACTCCCTCTTCAAGTGCTCTGGTTCCCCACAGGCCCAACAGGTCCTTATGCCCTCCCCACAGCAGCTGAAGCAGCCCTGCTTGCTGCTCGGCAAGACGGGCCACACAGGCTCTCCAATAAAGGTCTCTCATGTCTCCGGTCTTGGATCTGGGCAATTGTCCAACAGTCCTTGCCCTGGCCCCTTGTATCGGGGCGGACTGCACATGCCTGCATTCTCCACCACTTGTAAGCGTGCGGGACTCACCCCTGTGGCGCCTCCTGCTGGTCGTCTCAGGGAATTAGCTCTTTTCCAGCCTGGGCGCTCTCTGCAGGCCGCTGTCCTGCTTGTTTCCGGCCCCGTGTCCCTCCCGGATCCTGGTGCCCTTTTATCTGGGGTGCTGCCCCCTGGCAATATGCCCACGCTCTGTCTCTGGGTCTCCCCTCTCTGGGGAATCCCCAACCCTCTATCCCCACCTTGCCTCAGTCTGGGCTACTGCCAATCATCACCAAGCCCCTGCTCCCTGGGGCAGACTGCAGTGTAAAAGCCACTCATCATAGGCAAGGGGGTTCGGACCTGCTGCCTCCCTCTGCCACCCAGTACCTCTATGGGCCTTGGACCAGATCCTGCAGCCTGGGGAGTTGTCAGCCTGGAGCTCCCCCACTCCTCTGGCTCTCCCCAGCCCTGCTTCACTTCCAGTGCCCTTACTGCAGGCAGCCAGGCCCTGCTCTCTCCCAGCCCGGAGAGAGACTCCTGGGCATCTGGCTCACAGCCTTTTTATACAGGCCAGCTGTGGCCTGATTGGGGCGTGGCCCAGCTGCGGCTGCTCTGCCAATCAGCCCAGCTTTTCCTCTGCCCCAGCCCTCTGCCAGGGCTGTTTTAAGCGCCCCCGGGCAGGAGCGGGTGATCACCCCGCTACGGGGGACTAAATGGGAATCTGGGAAGGTATGGCTTGGGCATACGGCATGCCAAGGAATTACACGGAATGAGTTGAGATAAGCAATATTAAGCTAGTCTAGTGAGCGGAACACTGGACTGGAATACATATAGGAGCTGCTGGGGTCTATTCCCGACTCTGCTACTGAGTCACTCTATGACACTGGAGAAGTCACTGAACCTCTCTATGTCAATCGCCCTCTCTGTCAAATATAGATGATGGACAAGATTCATCACCGGGGCATAGATAGGGATGTGGAATAGATGTCCCTTGCATTCACAGGGACATTGCCCCAGTCATCTCCAGGGGGAGGCAGATGGTGGTTGTACCTGGAGGTTTTGTTGGGAGAGGCCAGCTTTATTTATAGCTGAGGCTCCCCCTGGGAAATGCACTTCAGATGCACTGCAAGGCCCCCTCCCCAGTGGAGCAGGGGTGGTGGGAAGCTTGTGACATTGTGTGCCACCATGGGCCATTCGCCTGGCTTGTACAGTGGGAGTGAACTGGGCCCAGGAATATTTACTCGCTCCCCTCAGTGTGGGATTGTGAGGATTGATTAGGTAATGTCTGTACAGAGCTGAGAACGTGTCAAGTGCTCAATGTTATTGGGGCTTTCAATGCACCACAGAGAGCTGCACTTTAAACAAGGGAAGGAGAGCCTGTTGGCAGTATAAGTGGCTGCAACACTGGACAATGCATCACCCATGTCTGCCAAGTCTTTGGAGAGGGGTCTGCTGATGATAACAACCCCCACCCCGGCCCCGTGAAGACCTGCACTCTTCAATTTACACTCTAGGCTTGCTATCAACCTGGGAATAATCAAGAGACCATTCCGGACGCATACTGCAGGATGCATTAGGCCCACCTTAGAATGGGTGTAAGAGGACCAATACATATCCCAATCCCAGGTCTAGGCCCAGCTGGCTTCAGAGGCAAGTACACACTGCACCTTCTGAAGGGGTGGTTCATTGACTGAGCAACCTAGGATAGATTGTACCTTCTCTTCTCCCCTGGGAATGTACATCACTGCTCCATCCCCTACTCATCACTGTACCTTATTGACCCTGTGTTAGACTTCTCCTACGTGCTTCTGCAGCTATTAAACCAGAAATGATTACCGCTTAACAGGCCAGGAATCCCTCGGCTACCAATTGTTACTACAGCTAATGACCAGTGCGTTCCGTATTAATTATCCTTTACCTACTAAGAAAATTAGGAACTCCTCCTTAATTCTCCTTAAATCAGGAGAATTAGTCGGGTTAGATGATAAAATGGAGTAATAAACAGCAGTACCTGTGCCTTACACAAGAGAAGTAAGGAAACATAAAGGAGACTGTAGACCAGGGGTCGGCAACCTTTCAGAAGAGGTGGGCCGAGTCTTTATTTATTCACTCTAATTTAAGGTTTCGCGTGCCAGTAATACATTTTAACATTTTAGAAGGTCTCTTTCTAGAAGTCTATAATATATAACTAAACTATTGTTGTATGTAAAGTAAAATAAGGTTTTTAAAATGTTTAAGAAGCTTCATTTAAAATTAGATTAAAATGCAGAGCCCCTTGGACCGGTTGTCAGGACCCGGGCAGTGCGAGTGCCACTGAAAATCAACTCGCGTGCCGCCTTCGGCTGCTGTATACAGGATTCTAGGGCCTGATACATGCCTAACTACAGTTGAAATCTATAGGAATTGTGCATGCACTAGGGCCCTACTCTGACTTCAGTAGGTTTTGGATTAGGCCCTTAGACTCCAGGTCTGGGTTCATACTCTGTATGATCAGTTACACCTCTCATTAAACCTACTATGAACAATTTCAAACAATAAGAACCTTTGCAAAATCATTCTACAGACGGCAAAACTGATGCACAGAATGGCAACGTCCGTGACTTGCCCAGGGCCACAGTGTAAGTCAGTTTTAGTTACAAAGCTGGGAGTAGAACCCAGGAGCCCGCACTCCCAGTCCTGAGCTAGTCTGACCACTGCACAACATTCCATCTGTGTATTTGCAGAGCCATCTTGAAGAGCTTGAATTTCAAAGGCTGTAGCAGCCAGATTAGTCCTCAAACACTTCCAAGAGGGACCAACTTAGTTAAGAGGAGAGGTGTCAGTGCTGTCATTAGAGCACACAGAGTGTATCTCGCCAGGGACTCCTTAGTGGGAAAAGAAAGAGGAACACATAGGACTTCCTGTCTAGGCGAAGGTAGGCTGAGTATCCGCTTCGTACTCTTGTCATTAGAGTATCTGCACAGAGAGAAGAAGGAGTGCGTGGGAGAGAGAAACAAAGCTGGTAATTAGCTTCCAAGGGGATCCCAAGATGATTGCGGTTCGAACTGTTTGGCCAAGACCTTGCCATGCACTTTCTCCATGCACTAGATGGTTTAAAAAGAGAGAGGGACTGAGAGCTGGAGAGTTTATTTCATTCTTAATTAAGTGTCTGGTGCTTAAAGGAACAATTTCTCCAGCTACCTGTGCATGGAAGAGGCACTTGTGAGCACTAGGAGAGAATCCTGTAGATAGCATTTTAATAAACCTGACACACCGTATTAAAAGAGCTCACTGGAAAGGACAGATGACAGCCTGAGACCCGCTCTCCCTGACTGCTAGCAAGGCCAGCCATCCTCCTGGAGCACGTTTACATGGGCAATACCATCAGATCGCAGCAATTTGAGATGGAGACGCCAACTGGGTCATTTAGTCCATTCCTCCAGTGGTCACAGAGGGGCTGCTCCACTCTGTACAAATATAATTTTGACAAAGCTATTGGCCTCCCTGGAAAGGTATATTTTCCAGGAGCTGTGCAGGGTGCTAGCTATGCATCTCTCCCAAGTAGTGATGTGAATCATATAGATAAAACCCTATCAGCCACTGTAAAACCTATTGAGTGCATGGGGAGGCTCTTCTAGGATCACCCTATTTCTTTCCGTTTCACTTCCCACACTGAGAAGTCCATGAGAAGACCTTTGGTCTAAGGAAGATCTCAATCTTGTGTCCAGGTCATTGAGAAGAGAGGGGGCTCAGATGAATACAACATGATGGTCTCCTTTGGTCTGATCCGACAAGGTGCTGAGCACCTCCTGAGAGCTGAGGGTGCTGAGCACCCAGTTTCCAGAGCCCATCCCTTGCATTTGCCAGAGTAAGGACTAAACAAAGACTTGTGGCACTAGGATGATCTTTTGGTTAAGGGACTGACCTAGGACTCAAGAGACCAGGCTTTAAATCTCAGCTGTGCTAGAGACTTCCCGTGTGACCTTGAGCAAGTCACTTAGGCTATGAACAGAAGCCCATTGAAATCAATGGCAACCCTTTGATTGGCTTTGGTGAACTTTGGATCAGGCTCTTTTAGTCTCTCTGGGCCTCAGTTGCCTGCCTGTAAAATGGTAATACCGCCCTATCTCACAGGAGTGGGCAGAGATCAATGCCCCAGTGCTTGTGAGAGAGTCTGATGGTGGCAACTATATACAATACTTAGGTAAGTACAAACAAGGCAGTAAGAAAAGCATGGGCCATGATTTTGTTGTGGAAACAGCAACTTTTTTTAATAGTTGCCTCAGCTTTAAGTGGCGTTGCGATCCCGTGCACCAGGTCACAATTCCATTCACTCACATTTGGGCCAGCTGCCCCTCTGCCATGGGACGGGGGGGGTCAATGGGGACAGGCCAAATTTGAGTGACTGCATTGTGACCTAGTGCACCAGGTTGCAATGCCACTGAAATTTGGCCCAGTCACTCCCAATCATAAAAGAGGGGTGGCCAGGCAAAATTTGAATGAGTGGTATTGTGACTTGGAGCACGGGGTAGCAATGCTGGGGAGCCATTTATGTGGGTTGGGGGGGGGAATGGCAGTTGCCCCTCCACCCCCATGCTTCACATCAGCTCCAGCTAGGCTGTTCTCCTTGTGGGGGAAAGACTGTTCTGGTCCTGGGGAGGGAGGCAGGGAACAGAAGCAGATGAAACCAGCTGCAGAGAGGCTGCTCCTCACACCAGCATCCAAGGGCTGGCAGTCCTGAAATGAGCCCCTGACAGCCCAGCCCAGCAGGGAGCTGCAGTGTGCAGGGAGGGACTAGAAAAGGGGAGCCCGTGCTGCTGCTGCCACTGCTGGGGCAGGGGTGCCCAGCCTGAATGCTATGCTCCTGCCTGCTCCAGGCGGCGATGGCAACCCCCGACTGAGGACCCTGGGAGTGGGAGAGCAGGATGGGAAGTGGGGCACAGTTGTACCGCACCAAAACCACAACTTTGACAAACGGTGGCCACCACTTTTGAACCAAAACAATACAAATGGTCTCACAGCCTTAAACACAAAGACTTCAAGATCTGACCCAGTAGAAATTTTGCCCAAGCAGGGACCTTGTGACTGAGCTCAGTGTGAAATTTCTCCTGTGGTACCTGCCTGAAGGCAAGAGCTGAAGTCCAGTAAATAGAGGGTGAGTGGCTCACCCTATAAATTAGGGGAACACTGAGACATTTGTTAACAACAGAAATTGCCTTCTCCTTAATAAACTACCATCCGATGTGTAACCTATAACAGACAAAGGAGACAGGTACAAATGATTCCATGGACTCTGATTTGCAAGTGGCTTTGTAATAGGTGCTATCGCCTCATCTGTTCAGTATTTTAATATAATTCATATGTGCCACTGCAATGTGGTACAATGATGCGTCTTCAAATAATTTACTGGAGGGAAGCAATTGCTATGAATCACATCATATTGTCATTCTGAACGGTGGACATGCACGCCTTGCATGCTCAAGGAAAGCGTGAAAGAGACACGCTCGCCATGTAGTTTCTTCATGAATCCCATTTACTTTTCTCCTCTCGTTCCAGTTGTTCTCACACTCCCTCAATACAAACAACAGGCTCAGACATAGACCTATGCCAGAGCTTTGGGGTTTCTCTTTTTATTCCAGTCGTAAAGGCTGACTGACCGTGAGTTTGTGGGTGTTTCTGAAGAAGGCGTGCAAAAGGGAGTTTGTCTGACTTGGACTATCTAACAGTCTGCTCCCTAGTAGAGTTGGCCAGAAAATGAAATTTTGATGACATAGGCTGTTATGCTGAGAAAGGGGAATGGGAAGAGAGACAGAGACTCACACACTTGATAGCCTGGTGGTTAGGGCACTGGCCTATGGAAGGCCCAACCTCAAGTCCCAGCTATGTCTATACTGCAATTAGACACCCACGGCTGGCTCATGCCAGCTGACTCAGGCTCACGGGGCTGTTTAATTGTAGTGTAGACTTTCTGGCTTGAGCTCTGGGACCCTCCCACCTTGCAGGGTCCTAGATCACAGACTCCGGTCCGAACATATACACTGCAATTAAACAGCCCCTTAGCCCCTGGAGCCCAAGTCAGCTGGTAAAGAGCAGTGGCAGGTTTTTAATTGCAATATAGACATGCTCTTAGAATGATCTGGGATGAAAACCCCTGCTCTGAGCCAGGCAGAGCAAGGACTCGAATCTGGGTCTCCTACATCCCAGGCCAGTTGCTTTGAAACAGAATTGTTATCCTCTGGTTAACTCTACTTCCTAGGGCTGTTATTCTGAGAGCTACCTCTTCATATTTTTTTAATTTTCTTTTTCTATTTCACTTTCAATCTAGTCTCTCCCTCTCTGACAATTCCGCCTGGCTGCTTTCCAACAGGCCTGTCCAGTTTATCCCTGTACATGCAGATAATACAAAAGGATACAAAGAAGACTGCAAATGCAATTATAAAACTGTCTCTTCTGCCCAGTCACAGTTTTTAAACAGCAACCTCCCTTTCAGCACTGCTGGAAGAGAAGAAAAAGTAATCTAGAGCCCTTCTAAGCCATGTCATTATTTATTCTGGATGAAATGTCCTGCAGGAAGCTTTAATTAGACCACATGTATGATAAACGAACAGAGAAGTCTGAAGAAAAAAAAACAAATAAAAAGGGTAATGGTGTGATTACTTCTACTTCTTAAAGCTGTACCTCTTGGAGGTGAGCCCAGTTTACACATGGCTTGGGAGTTGGAAGTAGGGACATGTACGTTATGGCAGAAGATAGGTTAGCCTGGCTTGAGTTGGTATGAAGCACAGTGGGGTGGGACAACTGCCCTCTTCTCTTGTTCCACCTAAAAGGCTCCCCTGCATTGCTACCCTCTGCTCCAAGCCACAAAGCCACTCACTCAGATTTGGCATGGCCGCCCCTCCGAAGACAGGGGTTTTCAATGAAAAACTGGGGTTTCAACTAAATGAACATTTTCATGGAAAGTGTCTGCTTACCACAAAAAAATCTGACTTTTTGTTGGAAAAGCCAAAAAACCAACCAATTGTGTTCTCAATTGAAAATGTTTGTGGAAAAAAAACCCCATTTTTCTCCCAGATATTTTTAATATAATAACGCATGCACAGACACAAAAACACATATGTCTTTGAAAAGCATATTTATATGCCAGTTAACTGTCATAAATGCATAAAAGCAGACTAAAGATTTGTCCTAGGATTATCCCTATGCATCCAGATACAGTACCAGGAACTAATGAGGAACAACACACAGACAGACACACAATGAGTCCAATTCTGCATCTCATTTTCATGCAAAACTCTTACTGACATTAGAGGAGTACTGTCAGCTCAAATTTGGACCCATATTTAGATTCTGAGAAATTATTTTTTTAAACAAAATTTAAGATCAATAAAAATGTTGCCATGTTTTCTTTTTAGGCCGTGATTCAAGAAAGCACTTCAGCACATGGTTCAAATGGATTTAAGGATGTGCTTAAAGTTAAGTATGTGCTATCCTGAACTGTGCATTTGAGATCTGTCGATGAAAATACCTATCTCTTATACAGAAGTTATTATTTTCAGGTCTAATTTGCATGCATGTTTTTTGTAATTGTGTGTGCAAGTTATTCACACAAAAATATGTGCATTTTTGTACTTACAAATGAAGCTGCATTTTTCCAAAAAAATACAATACAGACCAATAATTCTTACTTTAACATTACAACATTTTGCTTACATCTTGTGAACTCTTTCCAAATGTACATAAAGTTCCATATACAAACTAATTATATTGCAGACCTTTAATATTTCTCAAGGGCACCTTCCTGTGTGTGTGTGTGTTTTTATGGTTATATTTAAAAAGGAGTATATATAGGGTAAAAAGGCACATAAGCCCATATAGAAGAGAGGAAAATAGTTATAAGACCAGTCTATCTAGGATGATAGCAAGCATCACATACTAGCCACTGCTGGAGATAGGACAGAGGACTAGATAGACCATGTGTTTGACTAGGTATGGCAATTCCTACATTACTATGAAGAAAAGAAAGACGATAGTGATTCTTTGTGTCTTTTTTATGGTTTACCATGCAAATACATGCAAAAGGCAGAATATGGCCATATTTTGCCAACTACACCCTGCTGACTTCATACAGGGGCAGAATTTAATCAGCATTGTAAAGTGAAGTTCTCTATTTAACCATACAAGAAGTACAGCATGGTCAGCAGCTCCAAGCTTCCCACGCATACCTCCGCTTATTAATGTGCCTCAGCCCCGTCCTGCTGTGATATCTAGCAATGAAAGGAGGAGTTCCGTCCCCATGTCCCATTCAGCCCTTGGCTTCTCTTGATTACAC
This sequence comes from Trachemys scripta elegans, assembly GCF_013100865.1. Classification (NCBI taxonomy): domain Eukaryota; kingdom Metazoa; phylum Chordata; order Testudines; family Emydidae; genus Trachemys; species Trachemys scripta. The sequence goes on from NC_048304.1 coordinate 21,309,097, forward strand.
CATTAATAAGGATGCTAATTAACCAGTATAGATCAGGGTGCAAATTATTTGGAAGGACTGAACTGAGATCACCTACTTTTTTCGTCTAGCCCATTAACAGCCATCAGAAGGTCGTGATTTTCAGTCACCCTCAGTCTAGGACCGTTTTGGTCTGGTGATCTAGAGATGAATGGCCTTAGGTCAGTGCCAATCCCTCTAAGCCAGGCAGCCTATCAGGCCTTTTTAACCTTCTCTATGAAGATTCCAACTCCTGCCTCTGCTTGTTCATTGGCAGGCACATAGCCTTACCTTGTCAAAACCTCGCCTGGGTTTTCATTGTGTGATGTCCATTATGTTTTATGGGTCTCCTGCAGATAGGCTCCCGGGGACTGTTTTGCAAAGGTAAGAGGTAAAACATTTCTTTCTTATACATATGCTGAATAGTTAAATGCATTTTCATGCTATTCCACATGCTGTAGAGATACTAAATGTCCTTCGCATCTAAATGTTGTTCATGAGCCCATCATTAGTCTGGGAGTCTCCTGCAAGACCCTTTGACTTGAACAGGAGTTCGGGCTGCTCAGAGCCTCTTAGGAACAGGTCTTAGTCATACAAAAGCTTTTGAGTCTCATGTTTTTCTTTCTATCAAGGTGGGTAAGACAAAGCTGAGCTCACAATTGTGTCTGAATTTTAGGCAGTTGGCTGAGAGCAGAGTAAGCTTTTGCCCAAACCAGAGCCTCATGTTAGTCAATGCTGGCCCCAAGACAGCCCGGAGATCAGCCCAGAAGCCAGTCCTGGGTGGGTTGGGTGTAAGGAGAGATCGGTAAAGAGCAAAAGAAAAAATTACAAATAAGCCAAAGTGGTTATTTCTCACACGATTAACTAAAAAATGAATTGCGATTAAAAATATTAATCATGATTAATCATACTGTTAAACAACAAAATACCAATTGAAATGTATTAAATATTTTGGATGTTTTTCTACATTTTCATATAGATTGTATTCTGTGCTGTAATTGAAGTCAAAGTGCATATTTTTGATTACAAATATTTGGACTGTAAAATGATAAACAAAAGAAAAGTATTTTTCAATTCACCTCATACAAGAACTATAGTGCAATCTCTTTGTTGTGAAAGTGTAACTTACAAATGTAGAATTTTTTTTTGTTACATAACTGCACTCAAAAAACAAAACAATGTAAAACTTCAGAGCCTCCAACTCCACTCAGTTCTACTTCTTGCTCAGCCAATCGCTAAGACAAACAAGTTTGTTTACATTTACAGGAGATAATGCTGCCAACTTTTTATTTACAATGTCACCAGAAAGTGAGAACAGGCATTTGCATGGTACTTTTGTAGCTGGCATTGCAAGATATTTACATGACAGATATGCTAAGCATTCGTATGCCCCTTCAATGCTTCAGCCACCATTCCAGAGGACATGCTTCCATGCTGATGACGCTCATTAAAAAAATAATGCGTTAATTAAATTTGTGACTGAGCTCCTTGGGTAGAATTGTATGTCCCCTGCTCTGTTTTACCTGCATTCTGCCATATATTTCATGTTATACCAGTCTCGGATGACGACCCAGCACATGTTCATTTTAAGAACATTTTCATAGCAGATTTGACAAAGAAGGTACCATTGTGAGATTTCTAAAGATAGCTACAGCACTCGACGCAAAGTTTAGAATCTGAAGTGCCTTCCAAAATCTGAGAGGGGTGAGGTGTGGAGCATGCTTTCAGAAGTCTTAAAAGAGCAACACTCTGATGCGGAAACAACAGAACCCGAACCACCAAAAAAGAAAATCAACCTTCTGCTGGTGGCATCTGACTCAGATGATGAAAATGAACATGCGTCAGTCCGCACTGCTTTGGATCGTTATCAAGCAGAACCCGTCATCAGCATGGACGCATGTCCCCTGGAATGGTGGTTGAAGCATGAAGGGACATATGAATCTCTAGCGCATCTGGCACGTGAATATCTTGCAACGCCAGCAACAACAGTCTCATGAGAACGCCTGTTCTCACTTTCAGGTGACATTGTAAACAAGAAGCGGGCAACATTATCTCCTGCAATTGTAAACAAACTTCTTTGTCTGAGCGACTGGCTGAACACGAATTAAGACTGATTGGACTTGCAGGCTCTAAAATTTTACATTGTTTTATTTTTGAATACAATTTTTTTACATAATTCTACTTTTGTAAGTTCAACTTTCATGCTAAACAGATTGCACTACAGTACTTGTATTAGGTGAATTGAAAAATACTATTCTTTTGTTTTTTACAGTGCAAATATCAAAAATAAAGTGAGCACTCTAACCCTTTGTATTCTGTGTTGTAATTGAAATCAATATATTTGAAAATGTCGAAAACATCCAAAATATTTAAACAAATGGTATTCTATTATTGTTTAACAGTGCGATTAATCGCAATTAATTTTTTAAATTGCTTGACAGCCCTAGTAATTTCCTCTCACACTTCAGCTTTTTACATCTTTACTTGGTATTTTGGAAAGTGCGTGAGCAACATTTAGTAAAGCTGTTTCTTCCCTACTGGCTAACTCAGTCTATTAGCCACTGATCAGGTTTCCGTATTTAATAGAGGGGCCTAAGTAGCAATATTTGGATATGCACCTGGATTCTGGACACTTTGGGGTGTCTGGATCTGTGTTTTTGGGCCATCCCCGTACACAGATAAAAGCTGTTGCAAAATGTGGATCCAGATTCAGCTTTCCAATACCCTCATAATACAGATGTTTTCAGACCCCCAACTTTAACTTTTGACCATCTCTGCCATTTAACATACCAGTATAACATAGCCAACCTCAGCAACAACACCCAGGCCTTAAATATAAATTAATGGAGATATCCTATCGCCTAGAACTGGAAGGGACTAGTTGAAAGATCATCGAGTCCAGCCCCCTGCCTTCATTAGCAGGACCAAGTACTGATTTTGCCCCAGATCCCTAAATGGCCTCCTCAAGGATTGAACTCACAACCCTGGGTTTAGCAGGCCAATGCTCAAACCACTGAGCTATCCCACCCTCCACTTGTCAGTGATCACAAGGCCAAGCTTAAGTGCAAATGCATACATTGAAACCCATGCTTTTGCAGCCTCATTGAGCCTCAGTAGCTCATAGCTTGAGACGGACTGGAGTCAGAGTCCTCACTATTCTGAGGGCCCCAAGGTAGCGTCCATCATATATGTCCATTTGTTGCTTCCAGCAGCAGCTCCAACGGGAGATAGGACTTGTGATTTTGGGAGACCCAATGGTAGCTTTCAGAGTAGCAGCCGTGTTAGTCTGTATCCGCAAAAAGAAGAACAGGAGTACTTGTGGCACCTTAGAGACTAACAAATTTATTAGAGCATAAGCTTTCGTGGACTACAGCCCACTTCTTCGGATGCATATAGAATGGAACATATATTGAGGAGATATATATACACACATACAGAGAGCATGAACAGGTGGGAGTTGTCTTACCAACTCTGAGAGGCCAATTAATTAAGAGAAAAAAAACTTTTGAAGTGATAATCAAGATAGCCCAGTACAGACAGTTTGATAAGAAGTGTGAGCATACTTACAAGGGGAGATAGATTCAATGTTTGTAATGGCTCAGCCATTCCCAGTCCCAGTCCAATGGTAGCTTTATTGCTCAGGGCCCAACAAATTGCAACACCACATCTCAGGTGTCTATGCTGATAGCTCTGCTCTCCATGACACAGCATTTGGCCATTTTGAATAATCAGGAACAACTGGAGAAATGACAACAGGACTGTTATTCAGTGCTTCATTTGTAATGAAAGAGGTGCCAGGGCTCAAGCAGCTGTTTTACTTTTACAGACATGCGTCTGACGAAGTGGGCATTCACCCACGGAAGCTTATGCTCCAATACATCTGTTAGTCTTTAAGGTGCCACACACAGGACTCTTTGATGCTTTTTACAGATCCAGACTAACACGGCTACCCCGCCGATGTTTTACTTTCATAACTGATGCGGCAAGTCCAATGGTGCCGGGGCTATGAACTGCCTAAGCCTACAGATGCCCCTGGGGTTCAGCCCTGGCAAGCCCTGGCACAAATTAAGCACAGCTCTTATTTCTCATGATCCCATCTAGTCCTGTGGCTCCTTCATTCCTCACATGAAGTTGTTATCTTTAGCAACAGCATCATGTCTAGTTGCCATTGAAATGATTGTGATGTCGCACGGGGAATATTATGACTTCAGGTAGCAAACAGGCAGCAGGTGAGTAGGACTCTTAGGAAGCTGGAATTTGGGTGACTTCAAATGTAATCCCATCCCTATTCAGCAAAGCAGCTAAACTTAGGAGTAACTTTAAGTGTGGTTAAGTTTCATTGGCTTCAATGGGACTTAAGCACATGCTTAACTTTAGCCATATACTTAGGTGCTGAATTGGGGCCTGCTCCCATTGAAGTCAATGTCAGATATGTCATTGACTTTAATGGGAGAAAGATAGGATCCCAGGTCTTCATGCAATTATCCTGACCTACTTAGAAAAGGGGAAGAGAAATTCAGAAAAGATCTGCTCTGTCAGCAACAGAGTCAACTTCAGCTAGTGTGTTTTTCAAAGGTTAACATTAATGTGCTGTATTAACATAAAGTTAACATACTGATGCTTCTGCTGGATGTTCTATGCACTATCCGTTCCTGCTGTACATTGATTTCTGTCTGATAAACATAATACACACTGATGAAAGTAGGCAGAAGCTGAAGGGAGACTGGCTTATCAGCCACAAACGTCTGGAAGAATCAGAAGTTGAAATCAAAGGATAATAATATTTACATCTTTAAATGGACTTGGAATGTGCATTAAACCAGAGGAAATGTCAATCCAGTCACCTTCACACTGATAATTCATCACCATACAGCATCCTCAGACATTTTTATATTGGAAAAATAAATTCAGTACACAAGAAAGTTAATTAAATTAGATGGGAAATGCCAGGAGTATATTGATATATAGATATATCATTCCCCATACACTCATGAACGTATATGTATCCACAACTACACTTTGGATATGATAAAACCCACATACCTATTCTGCACAGACAAAAGGGACATTGATGTGTCTATACCCAACCTATAGATAAAGGAGATCCACCAACACTTAGTCTATCTCTAGGCTATACCTACAATCATTCTACTGAGACATTCAGATCGCAGAAGTACAGCAACCTTTCTATAGATAGATGAGGTTAACCAGGCCCCACCCATAACCATCCCATCGACACAATGAGATCATAGGTGTATCAATGTGTACCATTTTGTAGCAAGACAATATTCCATGTTAATCCACCTTATAACCACCCTGAAAAGATTCAACCACATGTACTGTACAAGTACCCTGCAGAGACAATGGGAATAGGCACAAACCTATAATTACCTAGTAAAGACAATCAGCTCACACATACTCCCACCACCTGTGGTTCTAAATGAGGAAAAGTGTTAGTTACACTGTTGTATTTCTATAGCGTCTCTGGAGAAAAAACAGAGGGTGTAATGAGCTACCAAGCTTGTGATAAGCTTATATGAGGCAGAATTAAAATGTACTTGCAATTTACCCCTACCACAGTTTCAACAATCTGTGAGAAGGAACACAGAGCAGGGGGCACAATTAAACTTTCTCACTTCCTCTTTAATTTGGAGATATGCAGAGAGAGAGAGAGAGAGAGAGAGAGAGAGAGGTATTTATATGGTTTCACAGCCAGCAGTCATTTACCTTCCTCAGATAGAAGAAAGGCCAGAAGAAACAGATGTAGAATTAGAAGAATAAAGACACGCTCTGGTGACGAGAAGCTGCATTATCATGATCCTGACAGAGCTGTGCAAACCTTGTGTAACGAAATCTAAAAGCAGCAGAACTGATGATGATTTGGGTATAGTTTTCCCTGGAGGTTTGATGATTTACCCTAAGTTCAAAGTGGAATTCAGCCATTATGAATTCATGGGCACAAACCCCAAAGCCGTCATGTGATGATGGGAAAGAACCACAGAAAGAGTCACTGTCTTCTACTGCTGACCAAGGAATTGTATTAGAAGAAAGACAGTTTTATGACTTTGTTGAAATTCCACCAGGAACCCAAACTGCTGTGTTTTTGCACAGGATTATTTAGGAGTCTCATCGATCCAGGAAGTTATCCAAACTCAGCAAGATGATGAGCACACCTTCCAAGGGACTCACGGCTTGAAGTCAATGGGAGTCTTTCAAATGACTTCAGTGGGCTTTGGATTAGACTCTAAATAACCACACATACAGATACACACATCTACTGAATCCAAAATTCTTTTTTCATGGCTCCCTTGTCCCTCATTATAATGATGGAGAAACAAGAAACACATGCCCATGCACACATGTGGAATCAAACCTAGAGAAATGTAAATTTCTAAATAAAATATGTCTCAATCAGGGAGGAGAATCTTGGCTGCATAGGCTAAATCAGTGCTCACTTCAAATAAGCTTTATAGACAAAACCTCAGTAAATTCTGGCTCTCCTACCTAACATAAATTTTGGGACCCATTGGGATGAATGGAGCTACATAATTGTAAGACCATCAATATCACTGGACCAAATTTTGAAGTCCACACTCAATTTTTACTCAGTCCTTAGGCAAAACTGTCACAGACAACAGTAAGGTTTTGCTTGAGTAAGGATTGCATAAGAATGAGAATATGAGCCATTACTTCTAAGTGAAATGGCACTTTGCTTTCATTTCCGTGAGTGTGCTTATGTGTAGGTGGTGGTATGTGTGTGGTTATTTTTTCTCTTGGGAGATGTGCTAGTCACCTTGGGCCAGATTTACAAAGGCATATAGGCACCCAGATGCAAATAGATGCCTAGTAGAATTTACAAAAGTGCCTAAGCAGGATAGGCCCCAAACTCCATTCAAAGTCATGTTAAGACTCCTTGTTAGGTTGCATAGATAGGCAGCGATAGAAGATTGTTACCATTTGACAACTAGTTGGTACTCTCTGGTCCATCTTTCTCAGACCTGGGGCAGGTTTCCAGATCACAAATAGCAACCTTATTTTTGGATGACATTTGTATATTGTGCCATAGGTGTGCATAATTAGCTGGCTCTCTTGGTAGTTCTGGTGGGCAAAAAGACTGATCTATCTTAGGGTTGTATTCTGGTGCCCATCACTGTAGGATCTGAGCATTTCCCACATAAAACAGAGATAGTCTCCAGTGGACTTCATGGAATTTCTGGCAGGCCTCCCTTTTTTAAAGTAAAAGCTCTACGTCGGGTAGGGATGCAGTTTTAAAAAAATATTAATTTATTTCTAAGGTTAATTCATTTCAATTTTGTATTATTAATTAGGATGATTATTATTAGTTTGGTTTAGTGGATTGGGTTTTTAGATGGAAGGGGATGGCGATGTTGTGACTGTCATTCTAATGGCGGAATGGCCTTTTTGAAGAGAAAGGTTTTGCAGTATTTTTTACAGTGGGTCAGACTCTGGATTCTGTCAGACTAGTATCCTCACACACAGGAATTCAGGCTTTAGCCCAGCTAATCCAGTAGTTACCAATCTGTATTCTCCTATGGGCCGGGGCAAAATTACAGGCCAAATCCAGCTCACCTTGCTCAGGTGGGTAATTTAATCAATGGCATTATCCATGTGGAACAGCTTACAAGGACTAGGGATAAGTATTTTACTAGGTGGAGCACATCAAAGGCGATCATGGATAGGAATAAGATTTTACCCGAGCCCCAGTTTGTCAGGTGAATTTTTTGTGGGTTCAAACTGTGCCCCCAAAATGGGGAGCTGTGCCACTGCAAATGTATCCCTTGGCTTAAGTCCAAGAATACGGAAAGAGTGAATTTGTTGGTGCTCGACAACACCTTTCAATAACATTCACCTTGCACAGAAAAAAAAGACATTTCCTTAATTCACAGAAAACAGACTGTCCCAGGACAGATGTTGTGTGTGTGTGTGTGTGTGTGTGTGTGTAATCATTTATTTATTTATTTGTGTGGAGGCCTACATTGCTCTCACACGCGGCATATTTTGTAGCTACATAAGATTACTATGGCAATAAGGCACCGAAGTGATTGTTTAAAGAGAAATCGGCTCTCAGCCACTGCAGTTTGAATTAAACAAAAATAACCCAAAGCAGCAATGTAATAACCTTAAATGATCCACAGTTTTAAGCAGCTTAGGCATAATGGAATTCTCTCGGCTTTTCACAAATGTTTCACATACGCGCAGATAATAATCACACTGCCAGGTTGCCCCTGACAGAAGAGGACTGAAAACAAAACAGTGGTCTCATAAGAGAAGATGTTGTTTCCCTCATTCCTTTTATCTATCTGCCTAGCTCTTGTATGATGCTCAATATTATAGTATCTAAGTTCCTTCACAGCCCCAGAGCACCATGCATTTATGGATCTATAAATATCTTCCATATGCAGCATGGAAATTGCCACTCTGGAGCAGACTAATGGTTCATCTAGTTGGGTATTCTATTTCCAACAGTAGTCAAAGCTAGATGCTTCAGATTAGAGGAAGACATAACTTCAGGGTCTTTGTGAATTGGGTTTGCTAAGGAAGAGATTTTGGTATTCAGATTGTTCAGGTGGCTAGTCCCCTATGTATCTGATTTCTGAGCCTGGCTAGCCAGGCTTTTCGTAGTGATTAGTTTAGCTGTGTTTATGGTCTTTGTAACATTTATTTTTGTTTGCAGTTTTCTCCGTGTTTTCTTACCCCATGACCAATGTACATTGCTTTTATTTTGAGAAGCAAAAATGGATATGGTGGTTTTTAAGTCGTGGCAACCACTGTTAACTGCATTAGAGAGGAAACTGGCTTCTGGTCTGAATGGGAATGGAAGCAGGAAAGTAGTTATGGCTTGGGTGCGACAAGGGAGCTGGCTCTGGTCAATATGGACCTGGGAGAAGCTGAATGAACTTGGGGGTGGGGAATGAGATGCTTGATTACACCTGTCCTAGGCTACCAAATTAATCATATAATCATAGGACTGGATGAGACCTCAAGTCCCGTGCACTCATGGCAGGACGGAGTATGATCTAGACTATCCCTGATTGGAGATTTTTAATAGCAGGTTAGACAAACACCTATGATGGAGATTTCACAACCTCCTTGGGCAATTTATTCCAGTGCTTAACTCCCTGACAGTTAGGAAATTTTTCCTAATGTCCAATCTAAATTGCCTTTGCTGCAATTTAAGCCCATTGTTTCTTGTCCTATCTTCAGAGGTTAAGGAGAACATTTTTTCTCCCTCCTCCTTGTAACAACCTTTTATGTACTTGGAAACTGTTATCATGGCCCCTCTATTTTTACTTTTGCTGGGGATCATCTTATGACTTCACAGATACAGAGTAGAGACAGATCCATGCCTTGAAGAGCTTACAGTTGATGCACAAAGAGGATAAAGAGAAAGGATCTAACATGGAAGCAAAATGATTGAGGTGGAATCTGACATGTCTTGGTAGTTCCATGCAGCAGTGAGTTCCATAGGTTAATTAATAATCTGTATGGTCAGGCTGAAAAGGGCATCTTCAGTAGGCATAGCCATAGCTATGCCAAATGATGGGCAAATGAAGGAGATAACCAGTAAGTTAAATGGCAATGATATTATTAATTTATATATATACACAGAGAGAGAGACCTGCAAACAACACTGCTTCCCAATATTTCAGTAACTATTCTCCCTTATATGCCCAGGGCCAGGCCTTTTATTCCACACTGATTTAAATGCAGAGGCAATGTTATTTTTTTCCTTATGCAGAGGGAAACTATGTACTTTTGCTCTGAACTGCTTTTATTTTTGATGAAGGGAACACATCAAAACAAGAAAGAACAAAAGTAAAGTGGCTGTGAGAGAATACAGGGTGTCCATCTCCCTGGTGACATGCTGCATCCCTTCTACCTTACAAATGGCAGCTGTCTTCTGCAGACAGCAGGCAATAAAATCATAATATTTACTTAGCTGCACACACTATAGGTAGGACATACAGAGTATGGGAAATAGGGCCATGTAGTTGTTGGTCACATATATGGCATTGTATATTCATAAATTTGTTCACAGATAAATCATTCAGTTAATTTATAATAAAAAAAATACCTACCTTTCTTGACCTTCACTTTCTGCACTCACAGCAAATATATGCAGAGAATCTACAGTGTCAAACTGGATTTGAAACAAAAACTGTTAAATGATACATGACTCAACTCTACCCAGCTTCCTTGGGAGGGCTAGGACTGAGCAGCAGTAGAAAAATGGATCCAGTGGTATAGTCCCTGAGCCATTGCACTGATATTTTCCTTCATATTGCAAAGTGAGCTGCTTAGAGTCGGGCCCAAGTCACTAAGTTCAGGTCCAGGTCTGAACACTCCCAAAATGTAGTGTGGCTTCAGATAGAGCGTTTCAGGTCCAAAGCATCTCATCTCTAGGTTTCCAAACCATATGGGGGAAGGGGGTTGTTCTCCAGAATTCTTGACAGTAAACAAAGAGAGAAAAGGAAAAGGAAGAGATTTTCAAGATTGCTTTTTAAGAAATGAGGAAGCTCCTCCTTTTAAGCTCCCTGTACCACCTGCTGAGGATGCACAGGGTCTAACGGGAGTTTGAGCTTGCTTGGGAATTCCATGTTCTCTCTGGAAGTTCGGCATTGTCTGGGCTGTGTGTGAGGGTGGAGGGAGAGATTCCAAGCAGTGTTGGAATTCAACTGTCAGAACCAGGAGCACCACACACACATACATTCTATACATACCACCCTGGACTCAAAAGGACTTAGAGAATGAGTCAGTTGTAAACCTCAGATAGCGATGGACCCAAATCAGAACCTCAGATCTGGTCAGCCCAAACTTTAGTGACCTTTGGCTCCAGAGCTGGATCTGAATTTAGCAGCTAGGCCCATCTCTAACTCTAGCCCACCCACACTGAACCCTACAAAGCCAACTGAGTCTAGACTAGCCCTGAGGAAAGTAGCTGGTAACAAGTCTTTTGTTTGGAACCTCTACTCACTTGGGGAAGCAGAAGAGCCTGGCTTTGGGCACCCATCCCTACAGCGTGACTGGGAGGAAGTGGCCAAGTCCAGGTCCAGGCTCTTTAGTTTCACTGAACATGGTGGGCAGCAGCAGAATGTGGACATCTAGGGGTTCATCAATGCTCTAGTACCAAATAATTTCCAAGAGTCATTGGGGTCTCCTCCTGCAGCTGAGTTTGCAGGGTCCTCAACTTTGTCTGAAGCATTGCCTGCCAGCATGGTGCAATACACAGCCCGATGACTGAAAGGAAATACACTGATGGCGGTGATGCATTCTTCTTCTAACAAAGAAAATAGTGCAGGAACTTGAAAGAGACTCTTCATGACTGAACAACACACTGTCAGCCGATCCTGTGTGCACGACGGGTAATTAGTGACTTTGATACCTGTGGGGAGCAGGTCATGATTTTGCTGCCAGGAATTTCAGTGCGACAGACACATCATTACAGTAGTCGCTGCTATTTATTAATGCACCTCCGCAGTGAAATTTCATATCATTTTCTGGGAGAAAAACAAAAGCCGTATGTGGGTGAGGAGTTTATTTTTAATAGAGGAAAAGTAAAGCTGCTTAGTGTTTTCGTACAAAACCGTGTCTCTCCTAAGGAGATGAAAATGAGGGAGAGGAAGAACCTGACAAATATCCACTGAAAACAGTTCTTTAAACCAACAAATCACATTCCCAATGTGACTAGATCAGTGAAAATCAATAGAAGGTGATATTACGCTGAGATACACATATGTGCTTGCCCATCTGGCTTGTCAAATATAGGAACAATATGCTTCCCTCTTAAGAGATGGAGCGTGCAGCAAAGAAGCTCTGCAAACCTTGCTGGTATCTGAGGAGATGAAGAAAGGAACACTTTAAAAGAGGGTTTTTTACTGGGATATTATATCCTGGGAAAAGATGAGGAAGTGTCTTTGGCCCCAATTCAGCAAAGCATTTAAGCACATGCTTAACTTTAACCATTAAAGCCAATGGCACTTAAAGCACTTAAGCATGTGCTTTGCTGAGTTGGGACCTTTTTGCTGAGAGGCTTTGTACATTGTTGTCTCCTGAAGTCTATGTTATATTCCATTAAAGACTGCATGGTACAGGAGTTTCCAGGTGTACATATAATAGCCATAGATACAGTCCCAAGCACATAACTCAGGGAACTTTTTATTGGGACATACTGTACTGTGTTAGAATCAGAGAGGCATTTATCAAGGGTAATGAATAGGTGTTGAAGCCACCAAATGCTCATTAAGTCATTGAGTAGGAAGGCTGAGTCAGTTGAATACGTAACTCAATACAGTGCCTAATTCAGTACCTAATAATCACTCGCTTTCTTCAGTTTAAATAGAGTAGATACAGTATGAACCACGTAATTTACAAAAACATGATGAGGAGGAGGGAAAAGATTTACATTGAACTATTTATATACTTGCAATGGCTCACATCCACTAATTTAATTAAATAGCTTCCTCTGGTGTTAGAAATATCTCTGGTGCTTTTTGGGCTATTCATAAATAGAGGCTTCAGGGTACACGAAAGGCCAGTTTTTATTAAGCATGTCATTACCCTCTGGTGGCTGTGATGTGAAGTGGAGATCTCAATCACATTCCTTGGGGTCAGCTTTGGATAGCTCTAATATGAGCTCTACAATAAGCCCCTACCTATGAATTCATACAGCCCTCATTGGCATAGTGTCTGAGCACGTCATCATCATCAGTGGGTTTTATCTTCACAGCACCCCTGTGAGGTAGGGAACATTATCCCCATGTTACAGATGGAGAACTGAGGCACAGGGGTGATTAGGTGACTTGTCCAAGGTGTCACAGTAGGCAGAGGTGGGAATGAATCCAGGGTATCTTGAGTCCCAGTTTAGCAACCTATTCATTAAACCAGAGGTTCTCAACTGTTTCTAAACTGCAACCCACTCTTTCATTCAGCACCCACCCCTCACTCCCCCTGCTATGTAGCTGGGATCCTTCTCTCATTTAACGATATAGGAAGGGCAGGGAGGTAGGACCCCTGTTCATAACTCCCTGGTGTGTTGTGATCCTCAAGTTGAGAAGCTCTGCACTAGACCATCCTTCCTCCCCCTTATTAGCAGCCTGAGCAGAGAGGCCAAGAAGTGAATGGCCCATAGAGACTGGACTTTCCTCTTAGCTCTGGTGTCCATTTGCAGCAAAAGTGAGGCACACTGACAGGGGACAATGTCTGGTGTGCAGGAGCGCTGCCAGCTTTTTTGCCGCCCTAGGCAGCGGAAGGTCCCGCCCCCGAAATGCCACCCCCAACAGAGGCAGTGGAAGGTCCCACCCTCGAAATACGGCTGATGACCGGGGCGGCCAAAGATCCGGCCGCCGCGGTCGCCGCCCCCCAAATGTTAGTGCCCTAGGCGACTGCCTAGGTTGCCTAATGGGTTGCACCGGCCCTGCTGGTGTGGGAAACTCGACTGGCCGCCATCTATGCTGTTCTGTGAATAAAGACTCTGGTCTACTTGGGTAACAAGCCCGGCATCTCTCGCCAGCTGTACATTCATTTTAAAGATGACAAGGCATCTCTAATCAAACATATTATTGTGCATGGTGCATAGTTACACCTTCCGTCTGCCTTTTCCTCCGCTGCTTTCTTTAGTTATCGTTTATTCATAACATTTGAGACCTGAAGCTTTTCAAACAAATGTTCTCAATAATTATAGCCATCTCATCTGGAATTAACAAGCCAGCTATTGTATCCTGATTCGTGATCAATGGAATGTTAAAAGAGGCCTTATTGAGTTTAATAAGTATATAAGTTGCCAGTTAATGAAGTGAAAATTATGTCACCAATAATTGTGTAATTACATTCTTATTAATGCATTCAAACATCTTGCAGCTTAATTGGCATTTAACAAGCTCGTTATAGCAAGATAATTAGATAGCCATTAATTGGTAAAATACTGATTGACATGTAGTATGTTAATAGATGCGTAGCTTGCTATAGTTGTCTCGCTATATGCTAATTTAATGCTTTCATGCCTTTATCAATTAGAGGGTTTAAAATATACAAATTTAATGTATTATAAAGTGATTGTATATTTATTGGTGAAGTCATTTTGACAATCAGTGCCACTGTGACTATTTTTTGTCTGCATGTTTATCTCACATTTCAATGCGAGCTCTTTTGGAGTTTATAAGTACTATAATAAATGCATGACTTCCTAGGACTTCATGGTTGTCGCTATGCTATAGATCACAGTCATTGAGAACTTCATAACAGTAACAAAGATAAAATCTGGCTCCTCTGTTTCTGAAAGCAGAAGTCCTACCATATGAGCTAATGAAGAATCCCCAGTAGCTGTCTGTAATATAAGGACTATGATACACAGCTGAGCTGTTTTAAGTCCATTCACGGTTGCGCAGTGATGCACAAACCCGCTAGCTAGCTCATTATAATAATTATGCCTCTCTATGGCAGGATTGCGTCAGATTGGATATCTATGGCACTCAAAGGATGATCTGGAATTACATGCCATCTACTTCATATCAGGGCACGTGCTTAATATCTCTTTCTTACTAGGAAGGATGTCACATGTGTTGAAAAGACAGATGGCTTAAAGATGTAATATTGTTATTAGCATTATCGTAGCAGCTGGAGGCCTAACTTGAGATCAGTGCCTCATTGTTTTAGGCACTGTACCAATGCATATTCACAGTCTCTGCTCTGAAGAGCTTGCCATCTAAATGGACAAGACAGACAAAGGGTAGGAGGGAAAAGGCACATTGCACACATGAAAGGCCACCCAGGTAAACTGCAAATACTAAAGTGCAAAACTGGCCATCTTATGCCCTCCCATACCCAATATGCAGATACTACTAGAGTAACTGTAGGATGAATTAGGGGAGCAATTGTGTATACATTTTGAAAACCAGGCCCTGAAAGTGCTAGATACAAGTAATTTGATGTCTACTGGAATAACTCTGCACTGCCGGGGACATAGACTAGAAGATCTATGCCGGGGTACTCAATTAGTTTTTTGTCAAGGTATAGTCAAGGTCCAGACTCCGGAGAAAATAATTTAAAAATAACAACAATGATAATAAGTAAATAAAAAGATTTCTGGGTCTGTTCAAAAGCATCTGGTGGTCTGGGTGTGGCTCATGGTCCACCTACTGACTAAGCAGTCTGTTCTATCACTAGCCTCTTTGATTCTTTGAGTATCTCAGAGGACAGGTGATATATACATGCAAAGCATTATATTACTCCTAGGGTGATTGTTAATTAGAGCTGGGCAGGAACCAGATTTTCATTTCACAGGAAATTCTGAGATTTAGAAATTTGTTTCATTCTAAATCAGAAGAAAACCAGAAATTTTGAAGTTTTGTTGAAATTGACTTGTTTCTGCAAAACATTTAGCTATCGACAGATAGGCATTTTCCCACTGAAGAATATTCCATCAGAAAATTTCTGATCAGCTCTAATTAACAATCATCACAGGAGCATACTTTACTAATAGTTCTTTATTAGGAAGTAGCCAGATATGCACCATGTAACTTTCCTGGGATTAGCTAACACAAAGACTATTCTGAAGGTAACAGATGAGTTCATTGTGCGGAACAGGAAATCTAGATTAATCGTACCATCATATGGAAAACTGATTAGATCATCGTATATATTCCTCAACCAGCATAGGATTGTTCCCTATGGTGTATTAAGTTGCAATGATAATGTTACACTGATTATAATGATGACATGAATATTATAAATGTTGATATCCTCAAGTTAGCACAGCAGGAAGAAGTTTCATTTAGAATTTTGCAACAAATACGTGACTTGCAACATTTTCGAATGATACTTTTTTTTTTTAGACGACTGGGGAAAAGAGCTAAAATGATTGTTTCACTAAAAATAGCCATTTTGTGGCCATGGAAATATGAACTTCTCTATTTTTTCTCAGAAGAGGTCGCCACCTCAACGCTGCGGGATATGCTATATTTTGCTTTGCTATGGCATCATTCAGCTGAGTGTAGCTAGCTTGATAAACTAGTCTTCAGTGTGGGAAAGTTTGGAAGGGCACTATGGAGAAAGTTACATCCTTCCAGCAACTGTGGTAAGAAATGAGGTTAAAAGCCTTTGAAAATTATACAGATAACTGTTTGCTCTGCAGTGACCTGTGAATGGAACAGCAGATGGTGCTAAGTGTCAGATAAGGTACATTGGCAGAGCTGGGGATGGGTAGACTATGGGTTGAAATAACAAAATATGCAGTAGACCAGGACTGAGACATCTTGGAAGAGCATTTTTGGAGCACAGGAAAGTGATTGGGCTGGGTGTTGCAGTGCAGGATTGAGGTGCAGTGGTGCAACTTGGTTTGAGTCCGGGACAAGAATAGAAGGAGGTGTGGATGCAGAGACAAAAACAAAACAAAAACAAAAGAAACCATTTGTATAAAAGGTAAGAGGAGAGGTATCATATACAGTCAAAAAGGAAACCATTTCAGTACTGAGTAGATAAACTCGCATATATTTCATACGTCCCAGGGAAACCCCTTTAAGATAATGGGAACTCATGGGGATGAGCATGGCAGGTGGCCCAAGCCATGCGTAATACTACCTGTGCTTTCCTTCCCACTTTAATGGGCATTAGCAGCGGAGATCAGGTAGGCAGCTCCTGAAATCATATGCTTACACGCCCTGATACCCACATGGGATCGGGACAGAAATCAGATTACGCTTGTTTGTGTGTTAAATGTTTGGGAAAAAATGACTTGTTCCAATATGGTGCAAGCAACAACTGTGCTCCCCCTAACAATCAACCCCGGTGCAGTTCTGGAATGAAAGCGAGGGTGAATTCTGATCACAGAAGAGTCCTTTCCCTAGCCCCACTGCATTTCCACTGTTTTGACTTGCCTTCCACCTACCAACAAGAAAAAGGAAAGAAGGAGAGGGGGGGAACCCAAAGCTTCTAGCAAAATGCCAGGCTTTTAAATTAAATTTAAAACAGTTTAATTGCCTAATTGCTCAGCTATTTTGTGCAGTTTATTAACAGAAGCAATTCTTCGGCAGTCATGCCAGCATAGCAGAAAATTGGCATTTGAGCCAGCGGGAATTAAAGAGGCAGAGTGTGGAACTAAAACAAAAAGAATGCCTCGAACCTAGTGGAACAGACATTGGAGGTTTTCGTCTCATTTTTATCTCTTTCCCTAATCTGCCGTAAGAAGATCAATCTTGGGTTTTGCTTTTTAATGTGGGAATGACAGTTGCTCGTCACCAGTGTCTCTGCATTTGGAAAAGTACTGGATTTCCTAAGAAATGGATGTTTGAGCAAGCAGCGCCTTTACAAAGAAATAAAATGCATTTCTTGCCAATAGTATTGGCATCTTTTAAAAGAGTTAATTTGATGACATTTTGAATAATAAACCTTGCTGTTAAATATGTATGTGTATTCAAACAAAACTAGCAAATCATCCATGTAAATAAATGCATGTACTGACTGAACAGAAGAGATTAATATTCAACTGTACTATATCACACTTATCATATGCTCCTTTCCCTACCACAGAGAGAGATAGAGAGAGGTATGTGGGGGGTTGGGGAAAAAGCAGTTATAATGTAAAATAAATAATTCAATATTTATTGCCTCTAATGCAGAAATTCAATTAGCCAGGAATGCTATTGCTATAAACTTATGGGCTACATCCAACCTTTCCATTCTCAATGCTTTCTATAATATAAAGAGGTGGGTTGCTATAAGCGTATGCCCCCCTCCTTCCTTCAATGTGCAGTCACTGGGAGAATCTTGCCAGGTGTTATACACCTGCAGTCAAGCTGGCCTCTCAGAGAAGTAAGAGGAAAATCCCATTCAAACTACTTGAATGTCAGTGAATGTTTATCTTTGAGTTATGGGGTGGGTATTGTGTTCATTTATCTTCTTTGGAGAGCATTTCTACATGGTCAGAAAAATGTACAATCTAATAGCAGAGCATGCAAAAAATTAAAGACTTTGGGTGAAATTAAGGCTTTGTTGAAGTCAATGGGCGTTTTCTCATTGACTTCAATAGGGGTCAGGATTTCACCCCTCATTAATAAAAGAGGTATGCCTAATTTCTGCACGCAGTTGCATATGCAAACTGGGTTACTTATTGTGCATGATTAATTGGATTCATTTGCACATGCTACCTGTTGTACAGGCGATCAGCAATTGCAAGTGAAAATTAGGGCACAAAGTAGGGCACCTAATTAAAAAAAATAAACAGGCCCTAAACTTTATGATGTATTTTCAAAACAACTCTAAGTTTCCTAGAAATACTCCTAGAAATTGCAGTCCCATCCTTCCCACTGCATGGGAGCACTGCGGCAGAACAGACTGTTCAGGGGCATGTTTTTTCACAATGCAAAATGCCTGCCCACTCAGAACTTTTGTTTGCATGATTGCCCAGCTCAAGGAGCCCCTATGAAATGAGTTCATGATCTCTGCCCAGTACTTAGCAGGCAGGGAGGTTTCATCTCTGACTCAAAAGCCTCATCACAATTATCACTAATTAGCATGCTTATTATCAGTCTCAGTGAGAGGCTAAGAATGAATAGACCTGGGAAGAGAACTACCCACTCTGTCTGGATTAAGGCACTTAAGTAGGGTGGTGAGTGAAAGCTGGTGCTTTCAGTGCCCGTGCTGTACCAGTAGATCAATAAAGGAACTCCCATTTAGAGTTATCCGTCTGCCACCTAGGCTAACACATAAAGACACACACAAGTGGTAAATGATCAACTTGATACTGTATCTGGGGAAACAAGAGCATAGCGCTTGCAAGTGTTAATGTGAGCTCTGGGTATAATTCCCTATGTATAGCACAAACATTACATGCCAGTGTGCTAACGATCACTGAGGCAGTATCTACTGTATTTGTAAATGGGAGGAATGATACAGCATAGGTTGACTGAAGGTTTTTGTCTGGTAGCATAGTCTAGCGGACACTATCCTTGACTGGGGTGCAAGAGACCTAGATTTTATTCCCATCTCTGCCACTGACCTGCTGTGAGATCTTAGTCTCTCCGTGCCTCAGTTTCCCTGTCTGTAAAAAGGAGATGACAGCACTTATCAAAACACCTTGGGTTCTGTGGATAGAAACTATTTGATGAGAGTTAAGTATCATTAGTAGAGATGGTCAGAAAATTCAGACTTTCACTCAAAGATCTTAAACTCCAAAACTGGGCATTTTTGAAGAAATATTTTTGACTCGGGTTTTGGATTTGAAAAATTGAAATGGTTTGCACAAAAATCAGACAACGTCTATGGAAGTTTGGTTTAGTCAGTAGCCCAATTTTCAGTATAAAAAGAGTTTTGATGGAAAATTTTCAACCAGCCGGAGCTATTCATTAGCTACTGTTTGAAGCAGTAAACAAAATGTGCCTCCTCTTTTGATTAAATTCTCTAAACCAGCACTGTCATTAAATGATGTAGTAATGCTGCCAGTTTCAGTACTGCACTGTAAACGCTCAGCAAATCAACATAGATAGCAATCAGGTTTCCATGCCTCAGGTAAGGGACATCCTGCGGCCCTACTAACTTTCAAAGCACTTGGCTGGGATGTTGAGCTTGAGGACAAAGGTAAGTCCTAGCTTGTCGTATTCACCTACCTCTTTGTGTGTGTAAGTACATGAGATGAGGAACTCATTTTTTCAAGGAAAGAACACTAGTAATTTCTCTGGCGTCCTTGCCTCTGGTCTCAAAAAATGATCAAGTGAGCCCTGTGATTTTCCTGTATCTTCTGACATACAGAGATCAGTGTACATCTATTGTCTGTAAAGCTTCCGGTTAATCTCACTATACAAAGTAAATCCATTTTTGGCCTTGTCTTCACTGTTAATGAAAGGTGCATTTTTACTTTAAGGTAACTAAGGGACATGAGCTACACTAAGTTAAAAACCCCAGTGAAGACAAGCACTTTAGTTTTACCATAAGGTAAAATAGACTAGCTAAGCCCTAGGTGGGTATAGTTACCTTGATGTAAAAACACACTTTTTAAAATAGTGAAAAAACAAGTCCCAATATTATATTTGCTGAGCTCCTAATACCTGCATATCCTCGCTATAATGCCGCTGCTCTCTGTGCGATAGGGAAAGACAATATTTTCTTGCTTTACAAATATATACCTCTACCCCGATATAACGTGACCCGCTATAACACGAATTCAGATATAATGTGGTAAAGCAGTGCTCCGGGGGTGGGGGGGGGGGGGGGGAGGGGGGAGCGGGCTGCGCACTCTGGTGGATCAAAGCAAGTTCAATATAACGCGGTTTCACCCATAACGCAGTAAGATTTTTTGGCTCCCGAGGACACCGTTGTATCGAGGTAGAGGTGTACTTACATGTTTCAGTGACAAATGAAATTTGCTATTGAGCGTGACCACCACATTTGGCTAGGGTCACTAGTATCTCTGCGTAGACATTTCTGCCTGTTGTCACTGCTGTGTTCTGAATACACTGGACTCCTGGTTCTCAAAATTCACAGAAAGATCTAAAACGGATGATTGGCCACTGATGCTCAGCGTGTGCTGGGATCGTTAGCCCTTGGCTTAGGAACACATGAAATAATGCCTTGATGCACCTCAGAAGGAAGAGTTTGCACTAATGGGATATGTGACCTACTTTTAACTCTTTTTTATTTTCTAATACAGGTATGGAGATTGGCAACCATAGCCCAATGGTGACATGCACTTCAGCAACTGAGTCCCAAAGGGGAGCTGTAAAGCCTGGCCAGGAGGATGAAGAGTTCCTAGCCATTAAATCTAGATCTCTGCTTTCAGAGACCATATGTCATAACTGGGACAAAGGGTGGTCACACCTAGTGGTCAGAGCGTGAGTCAGGTTACTGGTAGGTCAGAGTCCAAGACAGGCTGGAAGGCAAATCAAGAATCAGGCATCAGGAGTGTAGCCAATTAGTTCATTTTGTCATTCATTTGTTGTGACATTATGATTAACTACTATGTCATGGAATAGAGTTAAATTGTAAGATTATAGAAGTATAAGATTGCTCAATAGTCAGAAGGGATAGCTCAGTGGTTTGAGCATTGGCCTGCCAAACCCAGGGTTAGGGATCTGGGGCAAAAATCAGTACTTAGTCCTGCTAGTGAAGGCAGGGGGCTGGACTCGATGACCTTTTGGGGTCCCTTCCAGTTCTATGAGATAGGTTCTACAAGCTGTATGCCAGCTGCCTCGTGGCAAGGATCACGGACTGGTCAGTGTACGGGGGCGCTGTCAGCTCAGTACAGAAAGGTTTCATGTCCTGCGAGGGATGCTAGGAGCACAACTTCCTCCTTCAGATGGCCATCCAGGAAGCCAGGAGGTCCAAGGGGCAGTGCACCGTAGCATGGCTTGACCTGACCAACGCCTTCGGGTCCATACCCCACCATCACATCTTTGCCAGCCTGGGAGAGTTCGGGATGCCAGAAACCTTCATCCAGATCCCCCGGGACTTCTAGAAGGACTGCGCCATGGACGGAGAGACGGACGCCATCCCCATCCAC
This sequence comes from Trachemys scripta elegans, assembly GCF_013100865.1. Lineage (NCBI taxonomy): Eukaryota > Metazoa > Chordata > Testudines > Emydidae > Trachemys > Trachemys scripta. Next base: position 21,330,602 of record NC_048304.1, read on the forward strand.
CACGGCGTGAAACAAGGATGCCCACCAGCCCCATCATCTTCAACCTGGCCATGGAACCGCTCATCCGAGCCATCTCCAGCGGCCCGACCGGCTTCGACCTGCGTGGCATGAAAATCAGCATTCTGGGCTACGTGGACGACCTGGCCCTGGTTGCCAACAACTTGGAAAGCCTCCAGCAAATGCTTGACATCACCGGCCAAGCCGCCGAGTGGATGGGCCTCCCCTTCAACCCCAAAAACTGCGCCTCCCTCCACATCGACGGTAGCGCCAGGGCGCTGGTCTGGCCATCACGATTCCTGGTCCAGGGCGAGACCATGGCCTCCCTTAAAGAGGGAGAGGTATACCAACACCTCGGCACTCCCACAGGAGTCCGCGTCCGACAAACCCCCGAAGACACCATTGCGGAGATCCTGTGAGACGCGGCCCAAATCAACTCCTCCCTGCTCGCCTCCTGGCAAAAGATCAACGCCCTCAATACCTTCCTGATCCCTCACATCTCCTTTGTCCTCAGGGGATCGGCCATAGCCAAGGTGCCCCTGAACAAGGCCGACAATACCATCAGGCAGCTGGTGAAGAAGTGGCTCTACCTTCCCCAGAGGGTCAGCACGGACATCATCTACATTTCCCACAGGCAGGGCGGTGCCAACATACCTCGGATGGGTGACCTGTGCGACATGGTGGTGGTTCCCATTCCCTCTCCTCTAGGACTATGACCATCTGTGCCACTTATGACCACCGTACAGGAGTTGAATTGCTGTCTGTACCCCGCTATACACACCCACATACAGACCCCCAAGCCCTTCCCCTCCCTCTATTTAAAGAGTCAGATTTCTTTCGTGGAGGTAAGTTGTGTGACATTTCCCTGGACAATATGAACTGCAACTGCGGACTCCATGTAACCCCATTAGCTCCACTTTTGGCACCTACCCCTTTCAAACTAAATGCATCTCTCTCTCATGCATTCTGTATGCAGGGAAAAGCATGTCATGCAGCCATACAGCGCAAGGGAGAAATTGCAGCAAAGTGTATTGTCACTGGCAAAGTCAAGTAAAGATGCCAGATCCTTGCCAATAACAGCAGAATAACAGCAGAAGTGAGACTATTGTGTTCTTTCCTGTGGGGCTCAGAAAAAGAAGAGTTTTGCACCTGTTTATTGTGCCATAGGAGAATCTCCTATTTGTGTGTGGTATAGCAGCAGAGACATGCTGGGGAAATAGTTTTTCTGTGCACTAGGCACAATCTGGCCAATCTAGCATTGTCGTATCACAGATCCAGAGCCTGTAAAACACTGGAGGTGAGTTTGGGTAATTCCTTCTCCTTAACCGGGCCACCTCCAAACAGCTGTAGCAAGCGCTGGGAGGGAGGGGAGAGGAGCGGGAACGTGGCGCGCTCAGGGAGGAGGTGGGGAAGAGGTGGGGTTGGGGCGGGGATTTGGGGAAGGGGTTGGAATAGGGGCAGGGAGGGGACGGAGTTGGGGCGAGGACTTTGGGTAAGCGGTTGGAATTGGGGCGGGGCCAGGGGCAGAGGCGGTTCGAGCACCCACCGGGGCCAGAAGAAGTCGGCGCCTATGCTCAGAGGGAATCTGTTTTACATTACCAAGATGGACTACCTTCCTCATATGGTCACAGCGGAGACTCTGTAAGAGTATAGAGGAAGTGATAAAGATCTGCCCCATTAAGGGCCAATAGGGACCCTTTCTATTTTGGTTCCAATTTAAGAACCAAAACTATAGGGGACACAGTCAGATCTGGAGGTTCAAGTCCCTCTTCTGCCCTTTAGTGCTCGGTGTTGTAGTACAGATTAGAGGCTGTGCTCAGTGCACATCTCTGATAATCATTGTGTCCACCAGCTGTGAAACTGACTGCATGCCTGTAAACTTCACTAGTCTTTGAAATTAATTGGGAAGAAACAGACCTGAATACATATAGCATCCCCCTCCCATCACGGCCAATGTAACTTAAAATATTAGTTGTATCCCAAGAGGAAGTTTCAATATTGAGCCAATTTCCTAGATTTTAACATTTATTTCCCTTGTGTTTTTAAAATAAAAATCAAAGATAGTTAATATGACAGCCTGGTTATTAATACGATTTAGTTCCTATTGAAAAGGACACGGGTTAGGACTCCGCATGCAGGCTATGTATAATTTCTTCAGAAAAAATAGTAATTTATTTTAACAGAAATGTTTTCTTTGGCTAATCCCCTTCTCCAGGCTGTTCTGCCCAAATAGTTTTTCTGAGAGGGCTAGAGTCTGATACAGATCTGATAGGATGCCTTATTTTGCACCAAGTAATTGCATTAATTGGTATAGCCAATGATCAATGTTAATTAAAAAAAAAAAACTACAAAGACTTAGCATTCCAAAGCTATCTAGGAAAGTATTTGAATATCAAGGCTGATTTAGGCATATAATTGACCCTTCAGTCTGTAGCTTAGACAAATAACCCCACTCCTCACCACACACAAACACCAGTCCCATTCATTTCAACTGGTACTGCTATTGGAACATTAAAAAAAAAAAAAAAAAAGGGCTGAAGTTTGCTAATTCCTTCTTTTCCCTCCCTTCCACTACTGAAATTACAGAGAAGGGATTGTGTCAGATATACTTGTTCTACCCTAATAGATAATTCTTGCTCATTCTACAGAAAAAAAGCAAACAAGCCAGAAAGGAAGGTCCCACTAAGTCACGTGGGATGATTTTTTTCGTGGCCCCAGATCTAGTGGACAGTGGTACTTTGTGCATGTCAGAAAGAATCATGTTTGTACCCAGTAATATGTTATTCAACTCTATTTTTTCTTGAATCACAAGAGTGGATTCTGCCCATACCACTGCAAAGCTAGAGATCTTACACAGGGATTAGTTTGGCAAGGCTAGATTGGGATACTCTTACTCATGTTGACTAATGCCTGACTTGATGAATAGGCTCACTGAATTCATTGGGTTATTTATTTATAAGTGGCACCTAAAGGCCCCAGCTGAAATCAGTGCTTCACTGTTCTAGGCACTATCCAAACAGAGGAAGAGACAGTGCCTGCCCTAAACAGCTTCCAATCTAAACAGACAAGGATTGGAGGGGAAACAGACACGGAGAGGTGAAATGATTGGCTAGCGTCACACAGGAAGACACTGGCAGAAGCAGGAATAGAATCGAGCTCTCTTAATGCCAAACTTAGGGCCGCATCCAGTGAATCACTCATAAAGTAGAAAGCTGCTTAACTCAGGTGAGGGTATTAGAATCTGGCTCAAATGCTTAGCTACCAAGATGCCTTAAATAGGTGGTTAAACTCATGAGCTTCACTACACAAAGAAAATAACTTGAGGAAACTTTCTTTTGACATAGGACCTTTTGAGTCAGTCACGCTTCTCCCACTTTTACAACCATTTTACACTGGTGTAAATCCATTGCCTATAGTGTCACTCAGAAAGTGAAAGCTGAATCAGGCTCAATATTTTACAGACAATCAGAAAGAGGCATTTAGTGTGAATATGGAGGTATGTTTACCCTTCGATAGTAAGAGCTGCTACAGTAAAGTGCGTTTCCCTGCAGACATGCAGATTAACTGTTTGACCTAGTTCCAAATGCAAAAAGTGTTTGTGGCAAAGGCTCATCACAAAAGGCTGCCAAAATATTCTGCCAGACAGCAATAAACTCAATTTACACTATAACTTAACACTTCCCTAGCCTCTACCTCTCTGCCAAGTATGACCGCATAACATGCAGTAACCTGCACTCCGTTAAACAAAGAATCCCAAAGTTTCCCCTTCAGAACATTTCCTTGCAAGATCAACTTGCTTGCCAGTGCTTATGGAAAGTGCTGGAAAGCATCATCAAGAATATGATTCTGTCCATATCTACCAGTGCACCTAATGCCAGCATCAGATTCTGTGAACCTCAAAATTTTTAGAAGGAAGAAGGGAACTTTTTTCCTGTCGCCCAGCCCATGATCAGTTTTATGCCCTGAAGCATGAAGATTAATAGCCTTTAGAATTTCTTCCTTGCCAGCATAAGTGCAATATACCATTCTGAGCTGTAAAGTTAAAATATTAACCGTTATATTACCTTTTATTGTTACATTATCTGTGCTTTAAATCTGATATAACTGATGCTTTTGAGTAGCATATTTTGCTAAAATCCTGAAAAGCCAAGCCAGCAATTCCCATTAAAGAAGCAAAACAGATATCCAGGAGACACAAACTATGAGCAGCTTATGGACTCTGTTCAATAGCTACTCGAACTTTGCTCAGTCTTCACCACTTATTCTGTTTAAATGACCTTCAAACTTTGCTTAGGTCATCAAAAACTCCAGAGCCAACACTGCTCAAAAGATATTTAACATGAAGGGAAACAGGTTCAAATGGATTGAAAAGTCGAGGATCAGCAAATTGCAGAAAAGCACTAAATCTGCCTTATGTTTCCAGAATAATGAATGGATTGTTACTATCAGTTCGGCACATATATATGCAGTAACATGCTGTATTAGATTGAAAATGTACAAATAGATTATGTCTCCAGCCATCCCCAGAGGGGATGAGCTAGTGCTGTGACCCCTGCATTTAAAACACAGAGATTCTGAAACAGCATAAGTTCATCTCCAGACAGTTCTGAGACAGCTCCTCATTCTTCTGGGCTGGTAAACGTAGTTATATGTGTGTGCGCTTTTATCTGAGCACTTAGCAACTAAAACCCTTTCTGCTCTGCACAGACTAAGAAGCCCCGTATCTAAGAAGAGGGTTTTACTGGTGTCCTTGGCCAAAATTCCTCTCCCCTGCCCAAAGCTCTGCAGTATGCCAGCTGCCACTCTCCTGTCCCAGCACTAGCGGAGCTGCTGGAGCGGGTGAAGTGATTGCTGCAATAAGTAGACAGTCTGCAAAGTGCTTTGGAGTGAAAGGCATGCTCTGTATTTAAGTTATTATTTTGTGATAACCAAATCACAGAGAATGGTTCAACAAACTGTTCAAGGATAATCCAACCCAACAAGAAAATAGGAACTCTGCTCTGGAAATGAAAAACCAACCTTCTGGTGTGTATATCTGGAGCGATGCCCCACAAGTTAACTCTGTGGGGAATATTTAAATGGCTCCTGGATGGGCACATGTAGAATTTTCCTGAAACAGTTCACCCCACACCTTACTGTCAATGCTTTTATTTCCTGCTCTCCACTCAGAGCAGCAAATGTTACCAACGGCAGCAGGGTTGGTGATATGACCAGGGCTTACCTGAACCCGGGCATCCCACAGATCTGGCTCTCCTTCATTTAACAAAAAATAAATTAATAATTAACTCCAAATGGTCACCTGGGAATTTAAAACCCCAACATAAAACAATCTGATCCAACTAAAGTACTGCCCGAGTTAAGCCCCTGACCAGCAAAGTTTCTTGGGTTAAGACAGGGATACCTTTCCCTGACAGAGCCTTGTCCAGAACTGGCTCCCTGCGTGAAGCAGACAGTCCTTTTGATCTGACCTGCTGGGTCCTGACTGGCCTCTGCCTGCTCCTGGACCTTCTAGCTGCTGGAGGACCAAGTCTCAACGGATCTGCCAGCAGTTGATCCTGGGAGGCCTCTCTAGGCAATCCCTTGGGGTCCATACTCACTGTTCTTCTCTTCCAAAAGGCAGTGGGGCCTCTGATAGAGAGCTGCAAATGCCTGGGACACCCCATCACAATGACCAACCCCTTTCACCTCTGGATCACAGGTTTGAACTCAGCCAGCAGGGAAGTGACCACTGCCACCTTGAAAACTCTTTGGTGACCTGTGTGGAATGGGCTGGTGGGCTCAGCCCAGTTCCGAATGGAGAATTTCCCATAAGACAGGAACCTTCATCGGGCATGTGTTGGGTCCCTTCTTGGCATTCTCAACAGACAGGCTAAGGACTGAATAGACCATGGAGACTGAGCCCCCCTCTTACCCCTATAAGACAGGCTTTTTAGAGACAGTGTCCAAGCAACTCAGATTTCTGCACTGATCCTGCTATGTAGATTCATAAAGAGGCTTCATTTTGGTGGACTGTCAATCTGGCATCCTTCACTAGCACAAAATTCGCTTTTAAAGAATGCCAATAAACGCCGTTAAATCTACTAAGCAACATCTCTCCCCTCTCCTCCTCACCCCCACCCCTTCCTAGTAGCAACAGCAATACACATTACCAACCAGGCTGAAATGAAAATTAAGAATGAAAATAATGAAACCCCTCTCCTACCAGCCATGCTGGGCCTGGGCTTCTGCTCTAGCATTATACAGTCAGAATCAGCAGGAATAAAGCTGTCTATAAGAGGGACTCTCAGGGGCATCTTAAATGCTTCTAATGTAACTAAAGCTTGGAGTTTCTTTCAAGTGCCAGCAAATGGAACTGCAGATCTGTCCTGTCCATTCAATACAGTCCGTGCAGAGAGCTACATACTGGGCCCCCTGCTTCTTGTCAAAGAAAAATTAGCAATGGAAAAAGACCCCTCAAAACACAGGAAATGCACTAACTGCAGCAACTGGAACATGTTCATTGCTTTGTGCCTGGGCACTCAGCCTCTGCCTTTGGAAAGCTTTTTAGCTGTAAACACCTGGAGTTCATGGTGCTGGGGTGCACCTAAAGGGGGGAAATATCCCCATATATTTCCTGCATATCTTTTTTTTTTTTAATTAAAAATGTTTTAGGAGTGAATTTAGTGCTCATAAGAGAGAGGAGACTAATAGCCTGGATTTCAGCCAGGCACCACTCGGGCAGATGTTTTACAGGATTCCCTACAGAGGTCTGCCAAGGCACTCCATTCCCGATCTGTAACGCCCCTCTTATTTCAGCCCTGGCACTGGGACACAGCTCTGCCAGTACTCCTCAGCCCTGCCTTTCAACAACCCCTGTTATTCCAGCCCTGAGCCCACGGGCAGCCCTGCACTCCTGCTATTCCAGGCCTGTGGCCTGTCCTGAGCAGGAACTGCCAGTCATGCTGCGTTGTGCAGAGGGTAGGGTATTCTAGGCACAGGGGCAGGGATTAGGCTGAAATCAGTAAACTTGATTTCATTTGTCACCCGAACTAGCATGTGAAACCAGGCTGCCCGAGATGAAAGACTCAAACAGGACAGTTCTAAAGCCGCCAATGGGTAGGAATTTCACAAGTGTTTGGCATTGACCTAGCCTTGCTCCCGTTACAGTCTATAGAACCATTGACTCCAGTGGCAGCAGAGTCAGCGTGTCTGAAAATCTCCATCAATATTTGTGACCTATGACTCCCAATAGATTGCACAAGTGCATGAAAAACATATGTGACTGTGTCAGAAATGCTTCATTTACATATTTCCTGCAAGGCTTTGTATTATTTTGAGTACCTAATGTCTCCAAAATATATTTGAAACATATGTTTCATGTAAGATATATTGGTGCAACATAAATTTGATGGGCCAGTTCCTCAGCTGGTGTGAGCCAGTGTTTTTGTCAGTCACAGACCTTTGACAGTGCATAGGTTCCATATGGAGCCTACCTATCAGACTGATGGCTGCACTAGAAGTCCAGACAGACAGGAGAGGACACAGAAGAGTGTGTGCTGTCAGTACTGGGTACCATTATTATTAATTAATTATTATTTATGACTTGTGTTGCCGTATTGCCTAGGACCCCAAGTCACGGAGCAGGACCCCGGGGTGCTAGGTGCTGTACAAATGTAACCTGCACATCTCCTGAGTGTGGTGCTCTGTCCCCTCTAGTGGCACTGAGACCACTTAGAGCTTAATTAGTCTGCTCTATAGCCTTAGCTATGGGGCCTTTGGCTTATGCAATAGAGGCTCATGCATTTAGCTCCAGAGGTCGCAGGTTTGACCCCGCCTGCCGACGAGTGGGGTCTGTCAGTGTTACACAAACACAGAACAAAAAGATGGTCCCTACACCACAAAGAATTTACAGTCTAAGCACTTAGGCCCAGATCCACATAGGCATTTAGGTACCTAAACCGCAGACTTAGCACCCATGTCCCAGTTTCAGCTCCACTGCGATACACAAAACTCCTGCAGGACCCTGTAGGCACCTATCTTACTTGGCACCTAAGTTTGTGGGATAAAAGTTCCCTAGGTACCTATGTTTCCTCCTCTGAGCATGTACACTTCTGCTTCCCTTTAGGTGTCTGGATGTCTATCTCCTGCCTAAACCCCAGAATGATTCATAAACCAGGGAAAGATAGGAGTTTATAGCTTTTAGCCCATCAATTAGATCACTAGCCTGGGATGTGGGAGACCAGGATTCAATTCCCCTCTCTGTCAGAGCAGAGCAGAGCAAAATGACCTGAACGGGATTTTGAACCGCCTGACTCCAGGAGACAGGTTCTCATTTGTGAATTGCTAAGAAAAGGTAGGTGCATCCCTGCAGCCCGCACTTATCTCCGAGAGAGGGGTGGGGCTTAGTGCACACCCCTGTCCTTGGCATCTCCCATAAGCTAGCTTAGATGAAAAAAGAAGAACAGGAGTACTTGTGGCACCTTAGAGACTAACAAATTTATTAGAGCATAAGCTTTCGTGGACTACAGTCCACGAAAGCTTATGCTCTAATAAATTTGTTAGTCTCTAAGGTGCCACAAGTACTCCTGTTCTTCTTTTTTCATCTAAGCTAGCTTATGGGAGATGCCAAGGACAGGGGTGTGCACTAAGCCCCACCCCTCTCTCGGAGATAAGTGNAGTCCACGAAAGCTTATGCTCTAATAAATTTGTTAGTCTCTAAGGTGCCACAAGTACTCCTGTTCTTCTTTTTGCGGATACAGACTAACACGGCTGTTACTCTGAAACTAGCTTAGATGGTTCCTCATTTAGCATGCTGGCTTTTGTGGATCACATTCTTAGGTGCCTCTCTCTCCCCATTCATTGGATAGGAAGCCTAGATGCCTAATTCAGGTTTTCGGGATGACAGTGGCGACCTTGTAATTTTCTAGACACCTAACTTTTAGGTGCTGCGACACTCAGCATTGCAACACCTTTGTGATCCAGGCCTTAATGTCCCTCTTAGAAAAGGTATAGTTTGCTCCTGAGCTAACCCTACTGCCAACTGTGCAACAGGCCAGAAGCCCAGGCGTTCAGGTACCACAGTGATGGATGCTGTATTAGAAGAAAAGAGAATTCTATACCGCTACTTTCACCTGTTAAAAGTCTTTTTTTCTGAATTAAGATAGGCTTGGGAGAAGGCTAATGGACTCAATACTTGTGAGCTGAATAACATCACCATCAAGTTTGCACCAATATTTCAATCTTCCATAATGCTGAATGCAGAAAAAGAACAGGCAGCAATTCAAAAACATTAGAGGTTTTAAGCAGATTTTGATGCCTGCAGTTCCCATTAATATTTATGGGAGTTGGGAGGAGAAGACCCACACACAAGTATGGAATATATATATGTGTATTCCCCTTTAGATCTAATTGGTGGTATTTGCTGCTATCTAGATCTTATCAGACTCATTGTGCTTTCAGTCAGATTCACACCTCATTTCCCACTGTTCTGTAAATATATTACAATCACAATGTTTTAATAACTTCACAGGAAAACTGAAAATAAGGCAGCGATGACAACTTATGGATATAAATTTCAACAGCCTAGTTTTTTTATGCAGTTATTAAATGCTTTGAATTGAACAAGAGGCAGGTTCAGAGCTTCGTTTAGCAGGGTATTGGAAATACACTGAAGTCCATAACTCTGGGAAAATAAAACTGACTTTGTCGACCAATTTTATTTCCATTAGGCTCAACAATTCAACAGGCAATGATACGTTTTTAAGAAGATCACTGGATCTTTTGATGAATTCCCAGCCTGGCCATTGAGGGTGATTTCATTACATCACTTTCATTCACAACTGCTTTAGGCAAATACGCTCCTTAGGATGAGTGATGAGGAGGGAATGTTTTTCACCACACATGCAGGGATGCTAAAAGGAAATAAAACTGTTTCTTCACATTAGTTCTTTAATGTGGATACGCATTTGTGCTCGGGTCTGACATTTTAAATGGGCTCATTTTGAGCGTACTCTAACTCATCTCCTGTGACTTAGCACAGGGTCCATACCATAGTTTTGTATCTGAACAAAACTGTAGTTTGGGAAATTCAATCTGAACCTGGTTCCCAGTCCAAGATTTGTGGTTGATTCCTGTGTGTAGACCAGCCCCAACAAAAGCCCCAGAGACCCCCACATAACTTTGGCAACTCCACATAGTCCAGAGTGCATGTTTGCTCATATGACACAATCACTGCTCCCCTGGCAGTATCTGCTAAGAATAGATTTAGGTCTGGAACAGGAGGATGTGTTGAGATCTGGAGTCAGGTGCTTTTCTAAACCAGCGTGGAGGTCACCAGCACTGGAGCAGAAAGGGGTGCTGCAGGTCAGGATTCAAGGGAACTGGCAGAACAAGAAGTGCAGTTACAGAAGGTGCCATGCAAGTGGCTAGAGAATTCACACACTGACTCCTCTCATGCAAAGGAATTTATGTAATTATAACAGAGCCACCACTTCCGGAGCACCTCCTTCTGGCATAGGGTGACCCTACAGCATCCTTGCCTCTGTTTTCCTCTCTACAGGGCTCCTCAATAATTTCACAAAGGTTTTCTCAAAACCAATGACACCCAGACTCAGGCTGGTATCTAATCACAAACAGTTCCAAAATAAGGTCCTTCAAGTTCAAATCAAAACATCATACATTTTAAACTTTATATATTCATCCTTCCCCATTCTTCAACAAGCCACACCCAGGCCTTCCTGGCCTTTTCTACCTTGGCAGGCCAGTCCCAGCCCTACCTAGCTAGGGACTTTTCTCTTTAGATGTTGCTCTTTCATATCTCAGGGTCTCCTGCAGGAGCCTTCCGGATCTCTTCTGAAGTCCCAATCCCAATATCTCATTACCCAGGTGTCTCCCTTGTCTATCCCAGAGCCCTGATTTACTCCCATGACTCACCAGTCACATTCTCCCCACCTGGGGAGGAGAGTTGGCTGTGTCACAAGTTGGGTGAGATCCATCTCCCTTTAAAGGGCCAGCGACCCTGTAAGAATAACCCTAATAAAAAGATCCTCTGTGATATATGGAGGCATTAACTGACTAATAATCTGTTGAGCTCGTGGGTCTCAAACTTTTTTACTGGTGACCCCTTTTACACAGCAAGCCTCTGAGTGCAACCCCCCTAATAAATAAAACACACTTTTTAATATATTTAACACCATTATAAATGCTGGAGGCAAGCGGGGTTTGAGGTGGAGGCTGACAGCTCGTGACCCCCCATGTAATAACCTCGCAATCCCCTGAGGGGTCCTGACCCCCAGTTTGAGAACTCCTGAGCTAACAGATTAGAAAAAAACCAACACTAGTATGATATGCTGGAACAACACCAACCTGATGAAGATTTTCATGTAGTGATGCGATGGGAGAAAGCCATTGTTTTCCAGTTCAACTCACCTAAACTAGTGCCAGGCACAGCAAGGGAATTGTGAAGAAGATCTGGTGCATGCATAAGCCGTATAGGTACATGCGTACAACAGCTGCTGTAAGAGACACAACACGCGCTGCTTCAAACTGATGCTGCAACCAGTGCAGGTAAATGTACAAATATTAAGAATAAAATCTACAGCGTAAAGATCTACAGGATATAACAACTGTGAGCAGTAAGAAACATGGGCATCCACGTGGGTGGGCGTTATAAAAACAAATCTCATCAACAAGCTGTTTATTATTATGATAGGTTTACAAAACCAGGGCTATTTCTGAGCAAGGGGTAATGCATAAACTGCACCACCCCATGAGCAGTCCGGGCGGGCAGTGTGCCTTACAGACACATCTCTGTGTCAAAATTCTCCACTGCTCCCTTCCCTCCTTGCCCTGGACTACAGTCCTTTCCTACTGGCCTAAAGCAACAGCAAATTATGCCACCATCTTTGCCAGTTCAGTGGTGCCAGTCATTGTCTTGGAGCAGGGAGGGGAGAGCCAAAGCTATAACCATTGTCTTTCTCTCCCCACTCACTCCTTGCCCACCTGCTCTGGAGGGGAATGAGAAGGTATGCAGCACCTGCTTCCTGGAATCTTTTATTGATATGTTCCCAATTAGTAATTTAAAGATAAGGAATAAAACCAAAATGGATTCTTTAAGGTTCTTTAAATCCAGGGCAGTTACAGATACTTTAATTCAGTGGAGGACTGTGAATGACGCAATGAGTGATAAAATTAAAGACTTTATTTAAAATCAAATAGTTAGTTAAGCAAGCAGGCATTCCTATCGAAGCATACACTGCATTGATACTCACATTCTAAGATGGAATGTGATCAGTCCCTGCATGAGAAGGGGGGTATATAATCCTATTTCTAATGGTACTCTGATGGTGGATGGGCACACCTCTCTAAAATCAGTGTCCTGTCCTTTTTATACTTACTCACAATAACCTCCTACAATTAATTAGCATTAAGCCCGCCTCTTACCATATTTACCATAATTAAAAACATTGGCTATTTAATATTAATCATTAATTAGCACCTGTGTAAATGCCATTCCAATAACTATCGCTAGAGATAGCATTCTTCTAAAACATTCATATTTCATCTAAAACTTGTGAGAACCGAACACGTTTACAACATAACCTGAGGTTATGCTCTAACATAGCTCTAACTTGTCTCTGAGCGGTCTCATTTCACTTGTCTCATATTTTACCAGGACTTGCTTGACTATTGTGAAGCCTATTTTTGGGCAATACATTTTTGGACCAACTTACATTTCGATGCATATCTATATAACACAAACAAGCATCATATAGGCTACATTCCTCCTACACGCCCTGTCCCATCTTCTGTGTAATGCACTTAGAGGTCATCTTATTCCTCTCACACCCTTGCACTGCCATGTAGTCTAAGCCACAACCTACACCTTAACAAAAATGATTTTACATCATCTATAGCATGTTTCATGCAAATGACACCCAAAGCTTTTTTACAAAAGTTGCTAAGATCCCAGTTCTGCACATTTACATTGAATGGTACCTTACACGATTAACAGTCCGATTGAAAGGGGATTATTAATAACCACAAGTGGGCATGCCTTTTGCTTCACATCCAAAAGACAGCACCCCCGGCATCACAGCACCTCCTGACGACAGGCTGGAGCATTGCCTCATTATTCACTCAGTAAGAAGAGTGACACTTATAGCCAACACCATTCCCTACAGCATCTTACTTCCCTTGGGGATCTCCCAGTCAACTATTCGCCCCGCCCAACCCTGCACAGAGCGTGAGATGTGAGGAGATCACAGTTGGCGACAATCTGCCTGATGTCCTTTCCTGGTGTGAATTTGTTGGAAGATATAAACAGGGGAGAGATTTTAACTTCATAATATGAGCAATGTACTTGTAAAATATTTACCATATTCAAATAAGTAAAGTGATTCTCTTACCCAGTATAACATATATGCCTGCCGCTTGCTGATAGGTTAATGCAGCTGTCTCCACTCCCACCCACTTTAGCTGCTTTTTAATACACATGCTGGCGTTTGTCAATTAAAGGGATACTGTAGCTCTCGAGTGGAGATGTCTTGTTAGTTGTAAGGCAATGTAAATCATCCTAAAGGCCAGGGAAATGACACATTTACTCCTTAACTAAAATCAATAGCTATTCAGCATGGGAAAGGAGGTGTGTGCACGCATGCACACGCACACACACACACCTTTAACAACTCTACATGAACACCTTGCAGTACTGGAATTTCATGGCTGGATATCACAAAATTATTCATCATCTAGGTGAAGGGAAAGGGTGGGGGGGGAAAGGCCTTATTAATCAATAGCTGATTCCTTTAAGCAAATAAATCCCATATTTAGATCCTAAAGAGCTGTGCAAGCATTTGGGAGACCCAGTTGAGATTATGCTAGCCGTTGTACCACACAGAAATGCTGAGAACGCAAGTTTAATTTAGGGAGCCTTTCATGGAGGATGACCAAAATACAGCCATGATACAAATCACTTTCCCGACTGTAATCTTGGTTTGTCAGAAACAAATATGTGCCCAGATAGTCTAATGCTATAGGGAAGCATTTGCCACAGACCCTAATTTAATATTTCTTTTGGCTTAGTGGGAATTAATTGTTAGGGTTCTGGGTTTTCTCTTTTCTTTTTAATGTCAAATACAGAGCTAGCAGGCACAGCAAATAATACCCCCCTAAGGGTAAATGGTGAGTGCATGGCTCATTTAAGCCTCGTTTGAGTGAAACTGCTCCCTAGCTCTGCTCTGTGAATCAAAAGGAGAGTGTGTACAATCACTGGAAGCAGCAGTAGCATTTCCCAGAAAGCTTTTGGAAACCTGACACAATTGCTGATCAATACACTCTCCAGTTAATTGATGGGACATGGAGGGGAAAAAAAAGACCATCAATAAATAATCTTAGTTAGGAAACCTCGGTCTGAGGAGAGGTGCTCTTAGTTTAACGAAAGATGTCCATGCTCAGGAAGAAAAATGAGGAGTGAAGAGAAGAAGAGCATTCTCAGATAGGTGTGTCTTTCAGAGGATAATAGGTTTAAAAGAAGCTGAGTAAAACAGCACTAGGGAGACTTAAAACATTGGGTCCTAAAAGGAAACAAATACATCTGTACATTATTATATAATAAATAATGCAGTGGTTCTCAACCATTCCCCTACCAGGACCCTTGTTTCTATCACACTGTGGCATACACAGGAACCTCCTACCATTAGCCAGGACCCGCTCCCATTTAGTAATATGAGAAGTGGAGGGTTGTCAGGACACTCTCACACCTGTTGGTGACACTGGGGGTTCACACACCCAGGCTGAGAGCCCATATATTAATAACTGACACTTGGTAGAAGTAAAGGTTCACCCAAGGTTCTCACAGCTCTTTGCAGACATTAATTCAATAAAGGTGGAACTCACCTCTGTGCAAAGGGGAAGCACAGTCCTACGCACCCTATGTAAGTCCTGATTTGAGTACTTAAGTGGTGCATAGATCTTTTTCTGGCCCACTTCACAAGGGTGAATTTCATCCAAAGCCTGCCAACTAGAATTGGGGTCATGCTGCAAAAACATTCTCAGGAATATCTATTGAAAACAGTCAATAACTTGCATTGGGCGTGTTCACCCTTCCCCTTTTTGTATTTTCTTTCAGTGAGCATTCAGAGCCGAGTTTCACTAGCATGAATGCTCGTGGAAAGCAAACATGAAGCTCATGGGTTTGAATACTTGCAGGAGGAGTTTATATTCCTTTCCACGGGTATTCGCACCAGAAACATGCTTAGAAGAGTTACATTCACTTGTTCCGGGAAAAGAAACAAAGCCACCTGACTGATGTGACCAATCACAACTGAGCAAAGCCATAGGATGAGTGAGCTTAGTGAAAAAGGTCACAAAATAATTTAGAATAATGTTATGCTGGGAGTTGAATGAAACCTGGTGGAAGCTGGTGGGCATCACGGCCGCCCTTCGCCCAGGATAGAAGCAATTGAACTTCTCTATGGAAGACAGATGAAACAACAGGAGCCACCACACAAAACACAAGTCCCATGCAAGGCGGGTCAGGAGCTGAGCTATATGGGTGGAGGGTTTTCACTGGGGAATGAATGCAAATGCAGAGGGCTGGTTATTATTAGATGGAGCTGTGTGTGAGAGAAAAGCAGCCAAAAAAATACCACAGAAGCACATAGAGAAGACAGCAAGGAAGCCCCAGTGTCAGCCAGAAAAGCATTTGTAGCATGATGTTGGGGGAAAAAAAACAGAGAGAACTTTTGGGCAAAGTGCTGTCTGGAAAGAGACTTTGGAACTGTGAGCAAAGAAACTGCCTCCTGCTGTTTGATGCCTGTTATGCTCAGGGAAACAGGACTTGTATACATTCAGTGCAAATAAACAGGATTGGATCAAAGAAATACCTGACTCCACCGTCAATTTCTCCTCCTCTAATGGAAACAACCCATAAGACCAAAAATAATTGCTACCTACTTAGATCAAAAAGGGTAACAAATACATTTGAGAAAACAAATTTGTTCATAGACCAAAAAAAAAAAGGCGAAATTCAACTGGATGATTTGTAATGTTTTACGCATACAGTTCTACTCACATTAATGCCAATATCCCTATGTAAGAGAGGTAAACTGAGGCACGGAGAGGTGAGGCAATTTGCCCAAGGTCACATAAGGATCCAGAAGCAGAGCCAAGAATAGACTCCAGTTGCCATTCTAACTTAAAGTCACATGTTGTAACCCACAACACTCTCTGTCGACATGATTTCCCAGATTATACCTCACTGTTTTTTTCCTGAGTTGCTCTCTGTAACAACCTATCTTTTTGGTAGCAAATGTCCTGTCCTGTTCACTGACTACCTTAGCTAGCATTGCAGGGCAAGAGAACTAGTCAGAACCATCATAATTTCTTCTAATATTCGTACTGCTGTTCTTTAACGGACAGGCTCCATATTAGCGTGATTTGTGAGAATCCCGCGCCAAGATGCCCAGTGACTCAACATGCTGTTTTGTGGCTGAACAAGGGGTAATCCATAAACTGCACCATTCCTTGACCAGCCCTGGCAGGCTGTTTTGTGGATCCAGCAGTAAATCATTATGAATAGCATTCTTATAGAGAGAATTGCCCTGTGAGCTGAGGCTACAGTGATGAGCACTGTCATAATGGCTGCATCTTCTTATCACATTGAAATCACCTGTGACTTGATTATTTGTAAACTTCAATTTCCATACATGCCCAAAGCATTTGGTCTCACCGAAGCCAGTGTGAAAAGAACCGTTTTTGAGTCAAGTAAATGTACAAGATTGAAATTCCCTTAAACTGTTTTTTTTTAAAACATTTTATTTGCATGCTCAGACATGCCAAGAAGGAATTATTGTTTTAGTGCAGAGAGTAGAAATTCTACTCCTGGATTCTATCCCTAGCTTTGCCACTGTTTCATTTTGTCACCCTGATATTGAGCAACTGTGAGTGACTCAGTTCCCCCATCTGTAAAATGGGGATAATCATCCTGAAAAATGTCATAGGGGTATTGTGAGGCTTAGTAACTGAATGTGTATAGGGTTTTGGCAGCAAGATTAAAGGTGCTAAATAAGTGCAAAGCAGGAGGAAGTCTGTTTGATCAGTTGTCACTCATTCAGAATACATGTATCCTTTTTCCTTTTGGCCAAGGAGCAAACATCATATTGTAGGAGCATCTGGCACGTTACCGGTGCATTTACAAGCCGACGGCTGCCA
The DNA here is from genome assembly GCF_013100865.1 of Trachemys scripta elegans. NCBI lineage: Eukaryota > Metazoa > Chordata > Testudines > Emydidae > Trachemys > Trachemys scripta. Next base: position 21,347,789 of record NC_048304.1, read on the forward strand.
GAGGTTACGATGGCCTTGTTAGCATTTGGGGGATAGAAGGAATCAGTACCATGCTTTACTTGTTCAATCCCTTGAATAGATGAGACAGATTGTGCAGTTGGAATGAAGGATTGTGCACTCCCTCACAGCAGCAGAGAATTTAACAAGATATGAAGCAGCCATGGCGGAACTACATTAGTTTCTGAGAGGAGGAAAAGTAAGTAAGTGTGTGTGTGTAGCAAAGTTGCCCCCTTGGAACTCCCTCTTGTTCTCTTCTTTGATCTAGTGGAAGGATGGTGCATACATACACACAGGCAGAATGTTTCATTGCTTTGATAAATCCATGCCTCAGAGGTAAGATTTCAAAGGGAATTTTGAAGCGCTGCCCCTCCCCTCACTTGGCTACTTTGTATGGGGGGAAAGTCAGCGTGTCAGCTGTGGAAGATGCAGATATGATGATAATCAGAGGCGCTGACGTTGCTTTTGGCACAGCCACTGGAGTGAGAAAGGATTAGAGGGGGTCTCTCTTTTTTTCATGTTGGTAGGGTGGTGAAAGCCTCAAGAGCTCCAAAGCAGAACTGCCAGCTGTATAAATTAGTGCTCTTGAAGATGGGATGAATTATTATCCCTTACTCAGACATTTGCTGGAGATTCTGAACTGTGGGCAAGGACAATAAAACCCCAGCTGTGAACCACAAAGCCCAATGTCTACATCTCTTATTGGGGTGAGCCTGCAGATGAGACTAATGTCTTAGGAGCAGCGTGCTCTGGACATGTGGTACAAAGAAGAGGAAGCAATTCCTCGTCTTCCCCCATGCAGCACCGCAGCTGGCCAAGTGCATTATGGAGAGGGAGGATTGGCTCCATTCTCATCTGAAATATAATATAGCGATCCCAACCCTTTTTCCCCATGGAAGAGAGAAATAGTTCCAATAATGTGAACCCATCACATTTGTCAAGCTTCAACCTTCTTTGAAGGTTCAAAAGAAAATGCAATTATCATTATGCCCCAGTTTTGCCTGGGCCTCGCCACAAGGTCTGGGCAATTTTGGTTTGCTGGAGTTTTGATCAAAACTTTTGAATTTTAATTCCTGTGGGTTTACATGCGGTGTGTTTTCCTTCGATTTTTGGAATTCGGACTAATCCACAGAGTTAAAGGGACACTCAGCTGAGTTAGCAAATTTTGCCCGCTTTAGAGTCACAGTCAGGGAAAGTCCCACATTTCATGTTTTATATGTTCATGCCAAAGTCTAACTGTTAGTACTGTAATCTGCACACACTTTAGGGGTGTTAGCCTAAATGGGAATTAGGCCCTATCTATCTGGTAGCATTGGCTGGGAATTTTATATCAAAATGTTTTTGCAATGGAAAATGTGGCATCTGCAAAATAGAAATAGGAAAATTTTGATATTGCTGAAATGCTTCAATATTTTGTTGGGAAAATTGAAATGAATTATTTTGCTGTGGGTCAGGTTGACCAAACCAAAACATTTTGTTTTGTGGAACAGAATCAAGAAGTTCAACCATGAATTGTGGCTGAAGTGCTGCAATGTCTCATGGGAGTTGAAGTTCAGGTGCCTTATACTGCATAGTCCAGGCTCTGTAGCTGAAATACAGCTCCCTGGATGCACCATGTTCTTACCTGTGGCTGAACCACCACAATGTATCATGAGAATCCCATGACTGTGGTGCATCATGGGAGACATAGTCCGACAGGAGAGCCCAGCTCATACAATGTAATGGGGGATGAGGTACATGAACTACCGCTCCCGTGAGGCATTGTGGTAGCTCAGGTAGATGCTGTTCTGCATCAGACTGAACCAAAATGAAACATTTTGACATTTCCTAATTGAATTTTTTTGAATTTTCCATTCTATCAAAAAAGATATTTTGATTTTTTTGTCCTGATTCGGGATGACAACAAAATGTTGAAATATCAGAATTTCCTACAGGATGGAAATTCCAATTTTTCCACCCTCTCTAATCTAGGTACTTATATAGTCCCCATCACTGTAATATCTGAGCACCTCATATATATTATGTAATTTAGTCTCACAACTTCCGAACCCCTCTGTAAGGTAGGAGGTAGTAAGTATCCCATTTTTTTTTTTTGTGATTAAATGACTTGCCCACAGACACAGGGAGCCTGAGGCAGAGCTGAAAAAACAGAACACAGATGTTTTAGTTCCAGAAGACAATCCTTCCTCAAGTCTCAGAAGTGGTCAAAGCTTGGCCCAGGCTCAGTCAAATCTCATCCTAAATTCCCTCAGTGCTTGGTTCACCATCACTCAGAGCTGAGCTCCAGGGGTATGTGAAATTCAGCAAGTCCAACTTCCACTTCAATGCAATTTCTAGGTCATTGCATTTTACAGGAACCACATCTGAGCCAAGCCAAGCTATCAGGACCAAGTCATGAGCGGCCAGCCTACTGACTAAAACTAAGGCCAGATGTCAGGAATCTGAGCTGTTTGTCCAACTGGGGGTCAGGAATCAGAACTCAGAGGTGGAAACAAGGCCAAGTCAGGAACCAGGTCTTGGAGCCAGGGGACGAGTGCCAGGTCAGGAACCAGGAGTCAGAAGCAGAGGACCAGGCCGAATCGGTAACTGGGTGTCAGAGCCATGAGGTAAAGTGAAGCTCAGGAACCAGGGATCAGGAGCAGCACAAGAAAGCAAGGTCTGTAGCAGAAGCTAGCTCAGGTTCTGCTTAGCTGCCCAGACAAACTTCCTGTATCCTCCCCAGGTTTAAATAGGATGTATGGACCAATCAGGAATTGGGAATGGCCTGTCAATCAGGCCTTCCAAGGGTGGCATATCCTGTGGGGGTGGGTGGGCCCCTAGGACTCATAACTTGCTGAGTGTTTCTCTTACCAAAGCTGTTAGATAGCAGCATGGAGGTGGGTACCACTCCGGGAACCTGCAAACCCCGGTTATAGACCCAGTGCTCGTGCAAAGGTTTGAACCTTTTGAAGTACCCTCACTGCTCCAGACAAGAGGAAGCGACTGATATTCAAACATAAATGAAAAAGTAACCCTCTCACTCTGTGTTTATTAAATCTCCCTTTCTTTCCTTTTTATATAATTTATAGAGTATAAATAAATTATATCATAAAAAGCTGTGGGATGCAATTTTCATCCAACTTACATGTCACAGCTACACCAATTACTGTCTCCCACTGAGTTAGGACTAGGACACATTTTTATCTGGGCTGCATGCTGACACGTTTTTAGGTACTGGTCTATTAGGGAAACACACATTGTGGGTGCACATAATGCAGAGCAGCCCTGCAAATCAAGTCCAGCTACCCATGCAGAGCCCAGATCAAAATGCTGCCAAATGGCCAGTTCCACGTTCCACTTCCCGGAGGGAGAAACCGCCTCCAGGACCATTTGTCTGCCCCCTTTCTGGCACTGTTTGGCATGGCCCATCTGTTGCTTCAGCTGTTGTCATACCCTTTGGCAACTCCTGGTGCTTGTTTGGCCTTTGCCAGCCTGATTTGCATACCATAGCCTTTTCAGTTGAAATTGTGGCTAACAAAACATTTGGCCATTGTTATTCATGATACTTGCTAACTCCAGCCTCACATCTCCACCCAGTAGATCAGCACCATTCCCTTCATTCAGCTTCTTCTCTGTGGGCACAGCCTTCAGATTTCATTAGCTCTACTGTAATCCTTCTATCACTCTTCCAGTAGGGGCATGCACTGGCAATCCACCCAGTGTTCCTTTCCTTCAAGCAGACTATCCACTTAGCTCAGCAATTCTGTCCATACTACAATCCCGCCAACTGCTGCCCTAGAGGGACAGACAGAAGGAAAGTACTGATGAGAGAACTGATTGACACTGCAACTTTTAGAGAAGAGCTGTTATAGCAGACCTGCGAGCGTGTCACAGTTACTGGAGTGGCACGGAAGAAGGTGGAGAAAGTTTACATCGGTATGTCAAAGCCTAGACAAGATGGCCAAGCACTTTCCAGCTTTGTTATCACAGAATTAAATTCTGCCTCGAGTTGTGGCTGTCTTGCTTTGTTCCAGTGAATAAGTCTGATGGACGAGATTTCCATCCAAGCACAACTTTGTGGTTGGGGCAGCTTTACTTCTAAGCTGGCTGTATTCAAGGGCAACATCATCAACAAGGAATGTGGCACAGTACTTGCAAGGTAAGGTTCTCTTATAGCAGTTCACTCACTGGTGGAAGAGAATGGGATAGAAGGACCATATGGTACAATTGTGCCATCCAATAATATCAGCAGTGTCCTCTGTTACTTTCTCATCATTTCACATCAAACCATTCCGTTAGTCCACTGAATATTTGCCTGTCATTAGATACACATCTCATTTCTGTTCATGCTTTGCTTGGTTCAGTTCTGGTCTTGAGTATGCTGCTGAGAGTTCATTTCAAAGTCTTCTTCTGTCCTCTGTAACATTTGTCTCTTCTTACCAAACACCAGTCAGTTCTGGCAGAATTGGGCTTCTCCTCTGCATACAAAATAGATGAACCAATCATCTGAATTAAGGTTCATTTTGAAAGACCAAGAAGAAATGTAGTAGGGATACTTATATGAAATAATGAATGATGTAAAGAAGAGTAATTTGGCTACTATTTATCCTGTCACATAATACAAGAACAAGGAATCAGTCAGTGAAAGCACTCCTATATTAATAATAAATATTAAACAATAATAATAATAAATAACCATAATTATTTTTCTATGTGTTTCCCAAGCCAGAGCTCACTACAGCATTAAAATAGCAATAAAATAAAATTAGAACTTCATAATAAAAAGCACACTCTTTTTGTAAATTATCCCTTATAGAGAAGTCCTATAAAATTCATTAGGAAATGATACATTTTCTGAAGTTTTTTGAGGAATGCAATCTTAAAAATTATATCCCTAATATAGAGTACTATATTATTGTTCAAAAAATCTACAGAAAGATTATCATACTTCATTTAATTCACTGGGCTGTGAGTAGAGTAATTTCTATAGAATTCTATTGACCCTATCCCCATGAAAATCTGTAGGACTTTCCCATAAGAGATCCCTTTCTGATCAGTGAGCTGGGAAGATGATGTCTAATGTATCTTCACTCTCCAGTGAGACCTCAGTAAACCTCTTGAGACATCTCTATTGACTACAGCCATAAACTATCATTATTGACTCTTAATATCCTGCATTTTCTTCTGTACAGTGATGTTGTAGATCTGGACTTTGATTGATCTTGGGTAGAGATTTACATGAACAGACTTTTTAGCAGCTGCCTGAATTCACCTCTGGCCTTTTCTTTGATTGAGTTCTTTGTGAACTCTTTATGGTAATGACTACCTTTACCTGATAGGAGAACCCAAGATCGGGCCTCCTCAAGCTCTGTGTCATTAAAAAAAAAAACACACCATATGTCTCTTTATGGCCTTGATTTTATTTTCTTTAACTCCTATACAGAACTGTCCAAAAATTACAAAAAGTGTTATGGAGTGGATGGGGCCTTAATTCTACATGTTTATTTCAGTGTTACAAAGTATTATAAGGGGGTGGGTAGGTTTGAAAAATCACCAAAAAAAAGAGTTATGTAATGTATGGACAGCCCCAACAGTCTTGGAGCCTTATAATTCTATCTTGCGCTGCAGAGTGAATTCCACTGACGAACACCAACTCCTTTTAAAATGGGCAATCCCTTTCTGCAAGACAGGTGGAATCCCAAGGTTCCAGCAATTTATTTTCTCCTATTTACATTCGGCTTGTTTGTTTGGGTGTTTTTTTTTTAGCTCCCTACCATCTGTTGCTGAAAGTATATCAGCAGATAAATCACATGCATGCTTCCCTCCACATAACAGATAACCTTTAAAATTCTCCTGAAATAATCTTTGATAGCCCACTTTGTTTGTAAATGGTGGAGAACAAGTTACAGGTCCTGAAGCCAGTTTTCTTGGGTGAGGTTCCCAGAGGAAATGTGAAGGGGAGAAGATGCTTGACTCACAGATGAACAAAAACAAAACGGCTCGAAATGTATTGAGGGCTTTACTGCACAAAAGGTTAAACAAAAGGGAGTTCTTAAAATAAACTTTGACAGGCCCAGGGTAGTAAATACACTGTCCAGCTCCCTGCTGTGAAGTTTTGAAAACATTGGGAGGTGAAGGCAATTTAGCACTTTGCAGGATCAAACCCACTGGCAGCAAATTGGTGGTGTCCAACATGCATTCTATCAGAGTGGAGGTGGGTATTCCCAGGAGGTGGGTGTTCCCCCAATATTTCTAACCTGCATGATGACCTCTGCTGGGTTTACACAACATTTTTGAGCCAGAGTAGTTCCACTTAGAGGATTAAAAGGTGCATTTCTAGTTCACCTGAGCCATGATGGCCGACCGTGGGGAGATAAACTGGAGAGAAAGCTTTCAAAAAGCAATATTTACTTCAGAAGAACGGGAAGAGGAAGAAGCAGCCAGCAAATCCAAACAAGTGACCTGGTAATTAACAGACCAGAGATGATCACTGGAACGCCTCCTTTCAATCTAACATTTCTGCTGTCAGTGAGAGCAAATCAATGCTGCAGAGAGATGCTCTTCTCATGGGCTGGATTTATCTTTACAGATCCCAATGCAGAAGGCGTCCCTCCCCCCATCCCAGCTATGGGAAAGGTTAAGATTATCTTAACAAGCTGCAGTAAACAGCAGTGGATCTCTAAAGCTGTGATTGTAGCCATTTGCAGGAGGGCGAGGAGAATCAGAAAGCTCACACCTCTTAGCCACTGACAGACGATTTCACCCAACACCCGCTGCTGGTATTAAGCTTTTAAAGGCTGGTAAATCTTCCGCTCTGTTAAATCTAAACCCCTTAATTGGTGTCTTTCTTACAGGGAAGCGTTGGCTCTAATTTGACATATATTTTATGGATCACTCTACCCCTCAGTTCATAAAAACAATCCGACTTCTCCTCGCCTCACTGGTCGAGGCCACTCTCCCAAATGCCTGTCCATAATCTTGGATGAAAAATGATAGCCCCCCGAAAGGTGGTGTGTCAGAGAAGCACGAGAGACGCTGACACACACGCACACGCGAGGCAGCAATCTGCCGAATTAAAATTGCAGAGCTAGGAAGATGATGAACCATCTCGTTGACTCGGCTTGTTACTCTGGTGGCCTCGCTCGAAGCAAATAAATAACTAAAAAGAGAGCAGAAATATTGTCATTACGCCGAGAATGGAAGCCACAGGGCATAAGGAATCACCCTCTGTGAGTGACATCACTAATAACATAGCTGTCACCTCGGGCAGCCGTGCCAGCCTTTATCTGACCATTGCAGTTCTGACGCCTGGTCAAATCATACAAGGTGCTGAGTACTCTCGGTTCCCTTGGCTTAACTGTGACCTCGGGGAACTCCCTCTGGAGAGGCTCAGTTCTTGGGAGAAAAGGGCCCAGAGAATCACTGAGTGTTTTCTCCCTTTCCAAGCACATTTAGAGTCTGCAAGTGTTAAGCTGCACATCTGTCTAAGAGTCACTTAAACAAATAAAGTAAAACTTAGCATCCTTGGGAGTTCTCCACCCACCTCCTTTTATTAAGGAAGTGAAATACATAAAACACATCTGTGCCAGCTGAAGGTTTTGAGAGATGGATTTTTGTGGCATGCAGTAGAGTTGGGGTGTAGATTTTGGATTGACCTGGCAAGCAATAGCTGGGTTTCAGGAACTGCAGCCCGCAGGATAAATAGGGAAAGAACAAGTTAAAAATTATTTGGACAAATTAGATGTCTTCAAGTCACCAGGCCTGACGAAATGCATCCTAGAATACTCAAGGAGCTGACTGAGGAGATATCTGAGCCATTAGTGATTATCTTTGAAAAGTCATGGAAGGCAAGAGAGATTCCAGAAGACTGGAAAAGGGCAAATATAGTGCCCATCTATAAAAAGGGAGATAAGGACAACCCAGGGAATTACAGACCAGTCAGCTTAACTTCTGTACCCGAAAGATAATGGAGGAAATAATTAAGCAATCAATTTGCAAACACTTAGAAGATAATAAGGTGATAAGTAACTGTCAGCATGGCAAATCATGTCAAACCAACCTGATAGTCTTCTTTGACAGGGTAACAAACCTTGTGGATGGGAGGAGGCGGGAAGTGGTAGACACGGTATATCTTGACTTTAGTAAAGCTTTTGATACTGTCTTGCATGACCGTCTCATAAATAAACTAGGGAAATGCAACCTAGAAGGAGCTACTATAAAGTGGATGCAAAACTGGTTGGAAAACCGTTCCCAGAGAGTAGTTATCAGTGGTTCACGTGTTGGAAGGGCATATCATGTAGGGTCCTGCATGGATCAGTTCTGGGTCTGGTTCTGTTCAATATCTTCATCAATGATTTAGATAATGGCATAGAGAGTACACTTATAAAGTTTGCGGACGATACCAAGCTGGGAGAGGTCGCAAGTGCTTTAGAGGATAGGATTAAAATTCAAAATGATCTGGACAAACTGGAGAAATGATCTGAAGTAAATAGGATGAAATTCAATAAGGACAAATGCAAAATACTCCATATAGGAAGGAACAATCAATTGCACAGATACAAAATGGAAAATGACTGCCTAGGAAAGAGTACCGTGGAAAGGGATCTGGGGGTCATAGTGGACCACAAGCTAAATATGAGTCAACAGTGTAACACTGTTGCAAAAAAACCAAACATCATTCTGGGATGTATTAGCAGGAATGTTGTAAGCAAGACACTAGAAGTAATTCTTCCTCTCTGATTAGGCCTCAACTGGAGTATTGTGTCCAGTTCTGGGCGCCACATTTCAGGAAGGATGTGGACAAACTGGAGAGAGTCCAGAGAAAAGCAACAAAAATGATTAAAGGTCTAGAAAACATAACCTA